>NC_139942.1:30107419-30165717 GCF_963454915.1 Gymnoscopelus microlampas | reverse complement strand
GCCCCAAATACCCACCCCACGCACGGCCCCAAATACCCACCCACGCACGCCCCAATACCCACCCACGCACGCCCAAATACCCACCCCACGCACGCCCCAAATACCCACCCCACGCACGCCCCAAATACCCACCCCACGCACGCCCCAAATACACACCCCACGCACGCCCCAAATACCCACCCGACGCACGCCCCAAATACCCACCCCACGCACGCCCCAAATACCCACCCCACGCCCCAAATACCCACCCCACGCACGCCCCAAATACCCACCCCACGCACGCCCCAAATACCCACCCCACGCACGCCCCAAATACCCACCCCACGCACGCCCCAAATACCCACCCCACGCACGCCCCAAATACCCACCCCACGCACGCCCCAAATACCCACCCCACGCACGCCCCAAATACCCACCCCACGCACGCCCCAAATACCCACCCCACGCACGCCCCAAATACCCACCCCACGCACGCCCCAAATACCCACCCCACGCACGCCCCAAATACCCACCCCACGCCCCAAATACCCACCCCACGCACGCCCCAAATACCCACCCCACGCACGCCCCAAATACCCACCCCACGCACGCCCCAAATACCCACCCCACGCACGCCCCAAATACCCACCCCACGCCCCAAATACCCACCCCACGCACGCCCCAAATACCCACCCCACGCACGCCCCAAATACCCACCCCACGCACGCCCCAAATACCCACCCCACGCACGCCCCAAATACCCACCCCACGCCCCAAATACCCACCCCACGCACGCCCCAAATACCCACCCCACGCACGCCCACCAGAACCCACGCACGCCCCAAATACCCACCCCACGCACGCCCCAAATACCCACCCCACGCACGCCCCAAATACCCACCCCACGCACGCCTCAAATACCCACCCCACGCACGCCCCAAATACCCACCCCACGCCCCAAATACCCACCCCACGCACGCCCCAAATACCCACCCCACGCACGCCCCAAATACCCACCCCACGCACGCCCCAAATACCCACCCCACGCACGCCCCAAATACCCACCCCACGCACGCTCCAAATACCCAGCCCACGCACGCTCCAAATACCCACCCCACGCACGCTCCAAATACCCACCCCACGCACGCTCCAAATACCCACCTCACGCACGCTCCAAATACCCACCCCACGCACGCTCCAAATACCCACCCCACGCACGCTCCAAATACACACCCCACGCACGCTCCAAATACACACCCCACGCACGCTCCAAATACACACCCCACGCACGCTCCAAATACACACCCCACGCACGCTCCAAATACACACCCCACGCACGCTCCAAATACACACCCCACGCACGCTCCAAATACCCACCCCACGCACGCTCCAAATACCCACCCCACTCACGCTCCAAATACCCACCCCACCACGCTCCAAATACCCACCCCACGCACGCTCCAAATACCCACCCCACGCACGCTCCAAATACACACCCCACGCACGCTGGAGCAAATACCCACCCCACGCACGCTGGAGCAAATACCCACCCCACGCACGCTGGAGCAAATACACACCCCACGCACGCTCCAAATACACACCCCACGCACGCTCCAAATACCCACCCCACGCACGCTCCAAATACCCACCCCACGCACGCTCCAAATACCCACCCCACGCACGCTCCAAATACCCACCCCAAGCACGCTCCAAATACCCACCCCACGCACGCTCCAAATACCCACCCCACGCACGCTCCAAATACCCACCCCACGCACGCTCCAAATACCCACCCCACGCACGCTCCAAATACCCACCCCACGCACGCTCCAAATACCCACCCCACGCACGCTCCAAATACCCACCCCACGCACGCTCCAAATACCCACCCCACGCACGCTCCAAATACCCACCCCACGCACGCTCCAAATACCCACCCCACGCACGCTCCAAATACCCACCCCACGCACGCTCCAAATACACACCCCACGCACGCTCCAAATACCCACCCCACGCACGCTCCAAATACACACCCCACGCACGCTCCAAATACACACCCCACGCACGCTCCAAATACACACCCCACGCACGCTCCAAATACACACCCCACGCACGCTCCAAATACACACCCCACGCACGCTCCAAATACACACCCCACGCACGCTCCAAATACACACCCCACGCACGCTCCAAATACCCACCCCACGCACGCTCCAAATACCCACCCCACGCACGCTCCAAATACCCACCCCACGCACGCTCCAAATACCCACCCCACGCACGCTCCAAATAACCACCCCACGCACGCTCCAAATACCCACCCCACGCACGCTCCAAATACCCACCCCACGCACGCTCCAAATACCCACCCCACGCACGCTCCAAATACCCACCCCACGCACGCTCCAAATACCCACCCCACGCACGCTCCAAATACCCACCCCACGCACGCTCCAAATACCCACCCCACGCACGCTCCAAATACCCACCCCACGCACGCTCCAAATACCCACCCCACGCACGCTCCAAATACCCACCCCACGCACGCTCCAAATACCCACCCCACGCACGCTCCAAATACCCACCCCACGCACGCTCCAAACACCCACCCCACGCACGCTCCAAACACCCACCCCACGCACGCTCCAAATACACACCCCACGCACGCTCCAAATACACACCCCACGCACGCTCCAAATACACACCCCACGCACGCTCCAAATACACACCCCACGCACGCTCCAAATACACACCCCACGCACGCTCCAAATACACACCCCACGCACGCTCCAAATACCCACCCCACGCACGCTCCAAATACCCACCCCACGCACGCTCCAAATACCCACCCCACGCACGCTCCAAATACCCACCCCACGCACGCTCCAAATACCCACCCCAAGCACGCTCCAAATACCCACCCCACGCACGCTCCAAATACCCACCCCACGCACGCTCCAAATACCCACCCCACGCACGCTCCAAATACCCACCCCACGCACGCTCCAAATACCCACCCCACGCACGCTCCAAATACCCACCCCACGCACGCTCCAAATACCCACCCCACGCACGCTCCAAATACCCACCCCACGCACGCTCCAAATACCCACCCCACGCACGCTCCAAATACCCACCCCACGCACGCTCCAAATACCCACCCCACGCACGCTCCAAATACACACCCCACGCACGCTCCAAATACCCACCCCACGCACGCTCCAAATACACACCCCACGCACGCTCCAAATACACACCCCACGCACGCTCCAAATACACACCCCACGCACGGTCCAAATACACACCCCACGCACGCTCCAAATACACACCCCACGCACGCTCCAAATACACACCCCACGCACGCTCCAAATACACACCCCACGCACGCTCCAAATACACACCCCACGCACGCTCCAAATACCCACCCCACGCACGCTCCAAATACCCACCCCACGCACGCTCCAAATACCCACCCCACGCACGCTCCAAATACCCACCCCACGCACGCTCCAAATACCCACCCCACGCACGCTCCAAATACCCACCCCACGCACGCTCCAAATACCCACCCCACGCACGCTCCAAATACCCACCCCAGGCACGCTCCAAATACCCACCCCACGCACGCTCCAAATACCCACCCCACGCACGCTCCAAATACCCACCCCACGCACGCTCCAAATACCCACCCCACGCACGCTCCAAATACCCACCCCACGCACGCTCCAAATACCCACCCCACGCACGCTCCAAATACCCACCCCACGCACGCTCCAAATACCCACGCCACGCACGCTCCAAATACCCACCCCACGCACGCTCCAAATACCCACCCCACGCACGCTCCAAATACCCACCCCACGCACGCTCCAAATACCCACCCCACGCACGCTCCAAATACCCACCCCACGCACGCTCCAAATACCCACCCCACGCACGCTCCAAATACCCACCCCACGCACGCTCCAAATACCCACCCCACGCACGCTCCAAATACACACCCCACGCACGCTCCAAATACACACCCCACGCACGCTCCAAATACACACCCCACGCACGCTCCAAATACACACCCCACGCTCCAAATACACACCCCACGCACGCTCCAAATACACACCCCACGCACGCTCCAAATACACACCCCACGCACGCTCCAAATACACACCCCACGCACGCTCCAAATACACACCCCACGCACGCTCCAAATACACACCCCACGCACGCTCCAAATACCCACCCCACGCACGCTCCAAATACCCACCCCACGCACGCTCCAAATACCCACCCCACGCACGCTCCAAATACCCACCCCACGCACGCTCCAAATACCCACCCCACGCACGCTCCAAATACCCACCCCACGCACGCTCCAAATACCCACCCCACGCACGCTCCAAATACCCACCCCACGCACGCTCCAAGTACCCACCCCACGCACGTTCCAAATACCCACCCCACGCACGCTCCAAATACCCACCCCACGCACGCTCCAAATACCCACCCCACGCACGCTCCAAATACCCACCCCACGCACGCTCCAAATACCCACCCCACGCACGCTCCAAATACCCACCCCACGCACGCTCCAAATACCCACCTCACGCACGCTCCAAATACCCACCCCACGCACGCTCCAAATACCCACCCCACGCACGCTCCAAATACACACCCCACGCACGCTCCAAATACCCACCCCACGCACGCTCCAAATACCCACCCCACGCACGCTCCAAATACCCACCCCATGCACGCTCCAAATACCCGCCCCACGCACGCTCCAAATACCCGCCCCACGCACGCTCCAAATACCCACCCCACGCACGCTTCAAATACCCACCCCACGCACGCTCCAAATACCCACCCCACACACGCTCCAAATACCCACCCCACGCACGCTCCAAATACCCACCCCACGCACGCTCCAAATACCCACCCCACGCACGCTCCAAATACCCACCCCACGCACGCTCCAAATACCCACCCCACGCACGCTCCAAATACCCACCCCACGCACGCTCCAAATACCCACCCAACGCACGCTCCAAATACACACCCCACGCACGCTCCAAATACCCACCCCACGCACGCTCCAAATACCCACCCCACGCACGCTCCAAATACCCACCCCACGCACGCTCCAAATACCCACCCCACGCACGCTCCAAATACACACCCCACGCACGCTCCAAATACCCACCCCACGCACGCTCCAAATACCCACCCCACGCACGCTCCAAGTACCCACCCCACGCACGTTCCAAATACCCACCCCACGCACGCTCCAAATACCCACCCCACGCACGCTCCAAGTACCCACCCCACACACGCTCCAAATACCCACCCCACGCACGCTCCAAATACCCACCCCACGCACGCTCCAAATACCCACCCCACGCACGCTCCAAATACCCACCCCACGCACGCTCCAAATACACACCCCACGCACGCTCCAAATACACACCCCACGCACGCTCCAAATACACACCCCACGCACGCTCCAAATACACACCCCACGCACGCTCCAAATACACACCCCACGCACGCTCCAAATACCCACCCCACGCACGCTCCAAATACCCACCCCACGCACGCTCCAAATACCCACCCCACGCACGCTCCAAATACACACCCCACGCACGCTCCAAATACCCACCCCACGCACGCTCCAAATACCCACCCCACGCACGCTCCAAATACCCACCCCACGCACGCTCCAAATACACACCCCACGCACGCTCCAAATACACACCCCACGCACGCTCCAAATACACACCCCACGCACGCTCCAAATACACACCCCACGCACGCTCCAAATACCCACCCCACGCACGCTCCAAATACCCACCCCACGCACGCTCCAAATACCCACCCCACGCACGCTCCAAATACCCACCCCACGCACGCTCCAAATACCCACCCCACGCACGCTCCAAATACCCACCCCACGCACGCTCCAAATACCCACCCCACGCACGCTCCAAATACCCACCCCACGCACGCTCCAAATACCCACCCCACGCACGCTCCAAATACCCACCCCACGCACGCTCCAAATACACAACCCACGCACGCTCCAAATACACACCCCACGCACGCTCCAAATACACACCCCACGCACGCTCCAAATACCCACCCCACGCACGCTCCAAATACCCACCCCACGCACGCTCCAAATACACACCCCACGCACGCTCCAAATACACACCCCACGCACGCTCCAAATACACACCCCACGCACGCTCCAAATACACACCCCACGCACGCTCCAAATACACACCCCACGCACGCTCCAAATACACACCCCACGCACGCTCCAAATACACACCCCACGCACGCTCCAAATACCCACCCCACGCACGCTCCAAATACCCACCCCACGCACGCTCCAAATACCCACCCCACGCACGCTCCAAATACCCACCCCACGCACGCTCCAAATACCCACCCCACGCACGCTCCAAATACCCACCCCACCCACGCTCCAAATACCCACCCCACGCACGCTCCAAATACCCACCCCACGCACGCTCCAAATACACACCCCACGCACGCTCCAAATACACACCCCACGCAAGCTCCACATACACACCCCACGCACGCTCCAAATACACACCCCACGCACGCTCCAAATACCCACCCCACGCACGCTCCAAATACACACCCCACGCACGCTCCAAATACACACCCCACGCACGCTCCAAATACACACCCCACGCACGCTCCAAATACACACCCCACGCACGCTCCAAATACACACCCCACGCACGCTCCAAATACACACCCCACGCACGCTCCAAATACACACCCCACGCACGCTCCAAATACACACCCCACGCACGCTCCAAATACACACCCCACGCACGCTCCAAATACACACCCCACGCACGCTCCAAATACACACCCCACGCACGCTCCAAATACACACCCCACGCACGCTCCAAATACCCACCCCACGCACGCTCCAAATACCCACCCCACGCACGCTCCAAATACCCACCCCACGCACGCTCCAAATACCCACCCCACGCACGCTCCAAATACCCACCCCACGCACGCTCCAAATACCCACCCCACGCACGCTCCAAATACACACCCCACGCACGCTCCAAATACACACCCCACGCACGCTCCAAATACACACCCCACGCACGCTCCCAAATACACACCCCACGCACGCTCCCAATACACACCCCACGCACGCTCCAAATACACACCCCACGCACGCTCCAAATACACACCCCACGCACGCTCCAAATACACACCCCACGCACGCTCCAAATACACACCCCACGCACGCTCCAAATACCCACCCCACGCACGCTCCAAATACCCACCCCACGCACGCTCCAAATACCCACCCCACGCACGCTCCAAATACCCACCCCACGCACGCTCCAAATACCCACCCCACGCACGCTCCAAATACCCACCCCACGCACGCTCCAAATACCCACCCCACGCACGCTCCAAATACCCACCCCACGCACGCTCCAAATACCCACCCCACGCACGCTCCAAATACACACCCCACGCACGCTCCAAATACACACCCCACTCACGCTCCAAATACACACCCCACGCACGCTCCAAATACCCACCCCACGCACGCTCCAAATACCCACCCCACGCACGCTCCAAATACACACCCCACGCACGCTCCAAATACACACCCCACGCACGCTCCAAATACACACCCAACGCACGCTCCAAATACACACCCCACGCACGCTCCAAATACACACCCCACGCACGCTCCAAATACACACCCCACGCACGCTCCAAATACACACCCCACGCACGCTCCAAATACACACCCCACGCACGCTCCAAATACCAACCCCACGCACGCTCCAAATACCCACCCCACGCACGCTCCAAATACACACCCCACGCACGCTCCAAATACCCACCCCACGCACGCTCCAAATACCCACCCCACGCACGCTCCAAATACACACCACACGCACGCTCCAAAGACACACCACACGCACGCTCCAAAGACACACCACACGCACGCTCCAAATACACACCACACGCACGCTCCAAAGACACACCACACGCACGCTCCAAATACACACCACACGCACGCTCCAAATACACACCACACGCACGCTCCAAAGACACACCACACGCACGCTACAAAGACACACCACACGCACGCTACAAAGACACACGACACGCACGCTACAAAGACACACGACACGCACGCTACAAAGACACACCACACGCACGCTACAAAGACACACGACACGCACGCTACAAAGACACACCACACGCACGCTACAAAGAAACACCACACGCACGCTACAAAGACACACCACACGCACGCTACAAAGACACACCACACGCACGCTACAAAGACACACCACACGCACGCTACAAAGACACACCACATGCACGCTACAAAGACACACCACACGAACGCTACAAAGACACACCACACGCACGCTACAAAGACACACCACACGCACGCTACAAAGACACACCACACGCACGCTACAAAGACACACCACACGCACGCTACAAAGACACACGACACGCACGCTACAAAGACACACGACACGCACGCTACAAAGACAAACCACACGCACGCTACAAAGACACACCACACGCACGCTACAAAGACACACCACACGCACGCTACAAAGACACACCACACGCACGCTACAAAGACACACCACACGCACGCTACAAAGACACACCACACGCACGCTACAAAGACACACCACACGCACGCTACAAAGACACACCACACGCACGCTACAAAGACACACCACACGCACACTCTGCTCCGCTCCGCTCTGAAACGCTCTGCTCCGCTCCGCTCTGAGACGCTCTGCTCCGCTCCACTCTGAGACGCTCTGCTCCGCTCCGCTCTGAGACGCTCTGCTCCGCTCCGCTCTGAGACGCTCTGCTCTGAGACGCTCCGCTCCGCTCTGCTCTGAGACGCTCTGCTCTGAGACGCTCCGCACCGCTCCGCTCTGAGACGCTCCGCACCGCTCCGCTCTGAGACGCTCCGCTCCGCTCTAAGATGCTCCGCTCTGCTCTGAGACGCTCTGCTCCGCTCCGCTCTGAGACGCTCTGCTCCGCTCCACTCTGAGACGCTCTGCTCCGCTCCGCTCTGAGACGCTCCGCTCCGCTCTGCTCTGAGACGCTCCGCTCTGAGATAGTCCGCTCTGAGACGCTCTGCTCCGCTCCGCTCTGAGATGCTCCGCTCTGAGACGCTCTGAGATGCTCCGCTCTGAGACGCTCCGCTCTGAGATGCTCCGCTCTGAGACGCTCTGCTCCGCTCCGCTCTGAGACGCTCCGCTCTGACACGCTCTGCTCCGCTCTGCTCTGAGACGCTCCGCTCTGCCCTGAGACGCTCCGCTCTGAGACGCTCCGCTCTGAGACGCTCCGCTCTGAGACGCTCTGCTCTTAGACGCTCTGCTCTGAGACTGCTCTGCTCTGAGACGCTCTGCTCTTAGACGCTCTGCTCTGAGACTGCTCTGCTCTGAGACGCTCCGCTCTGCTCTGAGACTGCTCTGCTCTGAGTCACTCTGCTCTGAGACGCTCTGCTCTGAGACTGCTCCGCTCTGAGACGCTCCGCTCTGCTCTGAGACTGCTCTGCTCTGAGACGCTCTGCTCTGAGACGCTCTGCTCTGAGACTGCTCTGCTCTGAGCAGCTCTGCGCTGAGACGCTCTGCTCTAAGACGCTCTGCTCTGAGACGCTCTGCTCTGAGACTGCTCTGCTCTGAGACGCTCTGCTCTGAGACTGCTCTGCTCTGAGACGCTCTGCTCTGAGACGCTCTGCTCTGAGACGCTCCGCTCTGCTCTGAGACGCTCCGCTCTGCTCTGAGACGCTCCGCTCTGAGACGCTCCGCTCTGCTCTGAGACGCTCTGCTCTGAGACGCTCTGCTCTGAGACTGCTCTGCTCTGAGACGCTCTGCTCTGAGACGCTCTGCTCTGAGACGCTCCGATCTGCTCTGAGACGCTCCGCTCTGAGACGCTCCGCTCTGAGACGCTCCGCTCTGCTCTGAGACGCTCTGCTCTGAGACTGCTCTGCTCTGAGACGCTCTGCTCTGAGACGCTCTGCTCTGAGACTGTTCTGCTCTGAGACGCTCCGCTCTGAGACGCTCTGCTCTGAGACTGCTCCGCTCTGAGACGCTCCGCTCTGCTCTGAGACTGCTCTGCTCTGAGTCACTCTGCTCTGAGACGCTCTGCTCTGAGACGCTCCGCTCTGCTCTGAGACGCTCTGCTCTGAGACGCTACGCTCTGCTCTGAGACGCTCCGCTCTGAGACGCTCCGCTCTGAGACGCTCTGCTCTGAGACGCTCCGCTCTGCTCTGAGACGCTCTGCTCTGAGACGCTCTGCTCTGAAACGCTACGCTCTGCTCTGAGACGCTCCGCTCTGAGACGCTCCGCTCTGAGACGCTCTGCTCTGAGACGCTCCGCTCTGCTCTGAGACGCTCTGCTCTGAGACGCTCTGCTCTGAGACTGCTCTGCTCTGAGACGCTCCGCTCTGAGACGCTCCGCTCTGAGACGCTCTGCTCTGAGACGCTCCGCTCTGCTCTGAGACTGCTCTGCTCTGAGACGCTCCGCTGTGAGACGCTCCGCTCTGAGACGCTCTGCTCTGAGACGCTCCGCTCTGCTCTGAGACTGCTCTGCTCTGAGACGCTCTGCTCTGAGACTGCTCTGCTCTGAGAAGCTCTGCTCTGAGACGCTCCGCTCTGCTCTGAGACTGCTCCGCTCTGCTCTGAGACTGCTCTGCTCTGAGTCACTCTGCTCTGAGACGCTCTGCTCTGAGACTGCTCCGCTCTGAGACTGCTCCGCTCTGAGACGCTCTGCTCTGAGACTGCTCTGCTCTGAGACGCTCTGCTCTGAGACGCTCCGCTCTGCTCTGAGACTGCTCCGCTCTGCTCTGAGACTGCTCTGCTCTGAGTCACTCTGCTCTGAGACGCTCTGCTCTGAGACGCTCTGCTCTGAGACGCTCCGCTCTGCTCTGAGACTGCTCCGCTCTGCTCTGAGACTGCTCTGCTCTGAGTCACTCTGCTCTGAGACTGCTCTGCTCTGAGACTGCTCTGCTCTGAGACGCTCTGCTCTGAGACGCTCCGCTCTGCTCTGAGACGCTCTGCTCTGAGACTGCTCTGCTCTGAGACGCTCTGGTCTGAGACGCTCTGCTCTGAGACTGCTCTGCTCTGAGACGCTCCGCTCTGCTCTGAGACTGCTCCGCTCTGAGACGCTCCGCTCTGCTCTGAGACTGCTCTGCTCTGAGACTGCTCCGCTCTGAGACGCTCTGTTCTGAGACGCTCCGCTCTGAGACTGCTCCGCTCTGAGACGCTCCGGTCTGAGACGCTCTGCTCTGAGACGCTCCGCTCTGCTCTGAGACGCTCCGCTCTACTCTGAGACGCTCCGCTCTGCTCTGAGGCGCTCTGCTCTGAGACGCTCTGCTCTGAGACTGCTCTGCTCTGAGACGCTCTGCTCTGAGACGCTCTGCTCTGAGACGCTCTGCTCTGAGTCACTCTGCTCTGAGACGCTCTGCTCTGAGACGCTCTGCTCTGAGACGCTCCGCACTGCTCTGAGACTGCTCCGCTCTGCTCTGAGACTGCTCTGCTCTGAGTCACTCTGCTCTGAGACGCTCTGCTCTGAGACTGCTCCGCTCTGAGACTGCTCCGCTCTGAGACGCTCTGCTCTGAGACTGCTCTGCTCTGAGACGCTCTGCTCTGAGACGCTCCGCTCTGCTCTGAGACTGCTCCGCTCTGCTCTGAGACTGCTCTGCTCTGAGTCACTCTGCTTTGAGACGCTCTGCTCTGAGACGCTCTGCTCTGAGACGCTCCGCTCTGCTCTGAGACTGCTCCGCTCTGCTCTGAGACTGCTCTGCTCTGAGTCACTCTGCTCTGAGACTGCTCTGCTCTGAGACGCTCCGCTCTGAGACGCTCTGCTCTGAGACGCTCCGCTCTGCTCTGAGACGCTCTGCTCTGAGACTGCTCTGCTCTGAGACGCTCTGGTCTGAGACGCTCTGCTCTGAGACTGCTCTGCTCTGAGACGCTCCGCTCTGCTCTGAGACTGCTCCGCTCTGAGACGCTCCGCTCTGCTCTGAGACTGCTCTGCTCTGAGACTGCTCCGCTCTGAGACGCTCTGCTCTGAGACGCTCCGCTCTGAGACTGCTCCGCTCTGAGACGCTCCGGTCTGAGACGCTCTGCTCTGAGACGCTCCGCTCTGCTCTGAGACGCTCCGCTCTACTCTGAGACGCTCCGCTCTGCTCTGAGACGCTCTGCTCTGAGACGCTCTGCTCTGAGACTGCTCTGCTCTGAGACGCTCTGCTCTGAGACGCTCTGCTCTGAGACGCTCTGCTCTGAGACGCTCCGATCTGCTCTGAGACGCTCCGCTCTGAGACGCTCCGCTCTGCTCTGAGACGCTCTGCTCTGAGACTGCTCTGCTCTGAGACGCTCCGCTCTGAGAAGCTCTGCTCTGAGACGCTCCGCTCTGCTCTGAGACGCTCTGCTCTGAGACTGCTCTGCTCTGAGACGCTCCGCTCTGAGACGCTCTGCTCTGAGACGCTCTGCTCTGAGACGCTCCGCTCTGAGACTGCTCCGCTCTGAGACGCTCCGCTCTGCTCTGAGACTGCTCTGCTCTGAGTCACTCTGCTCTGAGATGCTCTGCTCTGAGACTGCTCCGCTCTGAGACGCTCCGCTCTGCTCTGAGACTGCTCTGCTCTGAGTCGCTCTGCTCTGAGACGCTCTGCTCTGAGACTGCTCCGCTCTGAGACGCTCCGCTCTGCTCTGAGACTGCTCCGCTCTGAGACGCTCTGCTCTGAGACGCTCCGCTCTGCTCTGAGACTGCTCCGCTCTGCTCTGAGACTGCTCCGCTCTGCTCTGAGACTGCTCTGCTCTGAGTCACTCTGCTCTGAGACGCTCTGCTCTGAGACTGCTCCGCTCTGAGACTGCTCCGCTCTGAGACGCTCTGCTCTGAGACTGCTCTGCTCTGAGACGCTCTGCTCTGAGACGCTCCGCTCTGCTCTGAGACTGCTCCGCTCTGCTCTGAGACTGCTCTGCTCTGAGACGCTCTGGTCTGAGACGCTCTGCTCTGAGACTGCTCTGCTCTGAGACGCTCCGCTCTGCTCTGAGACTGCTCCGCTCTGAGACGCTCCGCTCTGCTCTGAGACTGCTCTGCTCTGAGACTGCTCCGCTCTGAGACGCTCTGCTCTGAGACGCTCCGCTCTGAGACTGCTCCGCTCTGAGACGCTCCGGTCTGAGACGCTCTGCTCTGAGACGCTCCGCTCTGCTCTGAGACGCTCCGCTCTACTCTGAGACGCTCCGCTCTGCTCTGAGACGCTCTGCTCTGAGACGCTCTGCTCTGAGACTGCTCTGCTCTGAGACGCTCTGCTCTGAGACGCTCTGCTCTGAGACGCTCTGCTCTGAGACGCTCCGATCTGCTCTGAGACGCTCCGCTCTGAGACGCTCCGCTCTGCTCTGAGACGCTCTGCTCTGAGACTGCTCTGCTCTGAGACGCTCCGCTCTGAGAAGCTCTGCTCTGAGACGCTCCGCTCTGCTCTGAGACGCTCTGCTCTGAGACTGCTCTGCTCTGAGACGCTCCGCTCTGAGACGCTCTGCTCTGAGACGCTCCGCTCTGAGACTGCTCCGCTCTGAGACGCTCCGCTCTGCTCTGAGACTGCTCTGCTCTGAGTCACTCTGCTCTGAGACGCTCTGCTCTGAGACTGCTCCGCTCTGAGACGCTCCGCTCTGCTCTGAGACTGCTCTGCTCTGAGTCGCTCTGCTCTGAGACGCTCTGCTCTGAGACTGCTCCGCTCTGAGACGCTCCGCTCTGCTCTGAGACTGCTCCGCTCTGAGACGCTCTGCTCTGAGACGCTCCGCTCTGCTCTGAGACTGCTCCGCTCTGCTCTGAGACTGCTCCGCTCTGCTCTGAGACTGCTCTGCTCTGAGTCACTCTGCTCTGAGACGCTCTGCTCTGAGACTGCTCCGCTCTGAGACTGCTCCGCTCTGAGACGCTCTGCTCTGAGACTGCTCTGCTCTGAGACGCTCTGCTCTGAGACGCTCCGCTCTGCTCTGAGACTGCTCCGCTATGCTCTGAGACTGCTCTGCTCTGAGTCACTCTGCTCTGAGACGCTCTGCTCTGAGACGCTCTGCTCTGAGACGCTCCGCTCTGATCTGAGACTGCTCCGCTCTGCTCTGAGACTGCTCTGCTCTGAGTCACTCTGCTCTGAGACGCTCTGCTCTGAGACTGCTCCGCTCTGAGACTGCTCCGCTCTGAGACGCTCCGCTCTGCTCTGAGACTGCTCTGCTCTGAGTCACTCTGCTCTGAGACGCTCTGCTCTGAGACGCTCTGCTCTGAGACGCTCCGCTCTGCTCTGAGACTGCTCTGCTCTGAGTCACTCTGCTCTGAGACGCTCTGCTCTGAGACTGCTCCGCTCTGAGACTGCTCCGCTCTGAGACGCTCTGCTCTGAGACGCTCCGCTCTGCTCTGAGACTGCTCCGCTCTGCTCTGAGACTGCTCTGCTCTGAGTCACTCTGCTCTGAGACTGCTCTGCTCTGAGATGCTCCGCTCTGAGACGCTCTGCTCTGAGACGCTCCGCTCTGCTCTGAGACGCTCTGCTCTGAGACTGCTCTGCTCTGAGACGCTCTGGTCTGAGACGCTCTGCTCTGAGACTGCTCTGCTCTGAGACGCTCCGCTCTGCTCTGAGACTGCTCCGCTCTGAGACGCTCCGCTCTGCTCTGAGACTGCTCTGCTCTGAGACTGCTCCGCTCTGAGACGCTCTGCTCTGAGACGCTCCGCTCTGAGACTGCTCCGCTCTGAGACGCTCCGCTCTGAGACGCTCTGCTCTGAGACGCTCCGCTCTGCTCTGAGACGCTCCGCTCTACTCTGAGACGCTCCGCTCTGCTCTGAGACGCTCTGCTCTGAGACGCTCTGCTCTGAGACTGCTCTGCTCTGAGACGCTCTGCTCTGAGACGCTCTGCTCTGAGACGCTCCGATCTGCTCTGAGACGCTCCGCTCTGAGACGCTCCGCTCTGAGACGCTCCGCTCTGCTCTGAGACGCTCTGCTCTGAGACTGCTCTGCTCTGAGACGCTCCGCTCTGAGACGCTCTGCTCTGAGACGCTCCGCTCTGCTCTGAGACGCTCTGCCCTGAGACTGCTCTGCTCTGAGACGCTCCGCTCTGAGACGCTCTGCTCTGAGACGCTCCGCTCTGAGACTGCTCCGCTCTGAGACGCTCCGCTCTGCTCTGAGACTGCTCTGCTCTGAGTCACTCTGCTCTGAGACGCTCTGCTCTGAGACTGCTCCGCTCTGAGACGCTCCGCTCTGCTCTGAGACTGCTCTGCTCTGAGTCGCTCTGCTCTGAGACGCTCTGCTCTGAGACTGCACCGCTCTGAGACGCTCCGCTCTGCTCTGAGACTGCTCCGCTCTGAGACGCTCTGCTCTGAGACTGCTCTGCTCTGAGACGCTCTGCTCTGAGACGCTCTGCTCTGAGACGCTCCGCTCTGCTCTGAGACTGCTCCGCTCTGCTCTGAGACTGCTCTGCTCTGAGTCACTCTGCTCTGCGACTCTCTGCTCTGAGACGCTCTGCTCTGAGACGCTCCGCTCTGCTCTGAGACTGCTCCGTGCTCCGCTCTGCTCTGAGACTGCTCTGCTCTGAGTCACTCTGCTCTGAGACTGCTCTGCTCTGAGATGCTCCGCTCTGAGACGCTCTGCTCTGAGACGCTCCGCTCTGCTCTGAGACGCTCTGCTCTGAGACTGCTCTGCTCTGAGACGCTCTGGTCTGAGACGCTCTGCTCTGAGACTGCTCTGCTCTGAGACGCTCCGCTCTGCTCTGAGACTGCTCCGCTCTGAGACGCTCCGCTCTGCTCTGAGACTGCTCTGCTCTGAGACTGCTCCGCTCTGAGACGCTCTGCTCTGAGACGCTCCGCTCTGAGACTGCTCCGCTCTGAGACGCTCCGCTCTGAGACGCTCTGCTCTGAGACGCTCCGCTCTGCTCTGAGACGCTCCGCTCTACTCTGAGACGCTCCGCTCTGCTCTGAGACGCTCTGCTCTGAGACTGCTCCGCTCTGAGACTGCTCTGCTCTGAGACGCTCTGCTCTGAGACGCTCTGCTCTGAGACGCTCTGCTCTGAGACGCTCCGATCTGCTCTGAGACGCTCCGCTCTGAGACGCTCCGCTCTGAGACGCTCCGCTCTGCTCTGAGACGCTCTGCCCTGAGACTGCTCTGCTCTGAGACGCTCCGCTCTGAGACGCTCTGCTCTGAGACGCTCCGCTCTAAGACTGCTCCGCTCTGAGACGCTCCGCTCTGCTCTGAGACTGCTCTGCTCTGAGTCACTCTGCTCTGAGACGCTCTGCTCTGAGACTGCTCCGCTCTGAGACGCTCCGCTCTGCTCTGAGACTGCTCTGCTCTGAGTCGCTCTGCTCTGAGACGCTCTGCTCTGAGACTGCTCCGCTCTGAGACGCTCCGCTCTGCTCTGAGACTGCTCCGCTCTGAGACGCTCTGCTCTGAGACTGCTCTGCTCTGAGACGCTCTGCTCTGAGACGCTCCGCTCTGCTCTGAGACTGCTCCGCTCTGCTCTGAGACTGCTCTGCTCTGAGTCACTCTGCTCTGAGACGCTCTGCTCTGAGACGCTCTGCTCTGAGACGCTCCGCTCTGCTCTGAGACTGCTCCGCTCTGCTATGAGACTGCTCTGCTCTGAGTCACTCTGCTCTGAGACGCTCTGCTCTGAGACTGCTCCGCTCTGAGACTGCTCCGCTCTGAGACGCTCTGCTCTGAGACTGCTCTGCTCTGAGACGCTCTGCTCTGAGACGCTCCGCTCTGCTCTGAGACTGCTCCGCTCTGCTCTGAGACTGCTCTGCTCTGAGTCACTCTGCTCTGAGACGCTCTGCTCTGAGACGCTCTGCTCTGAGACGCTCCGCTCTGCTCTGAGACTGCTCCGCTCTGCTCTGAGACTGCTCTGCTCTGAGTCACTCTGCTCTGAGACGCTCTGCTCTGAGACTGCTCCGCTCTGAGACTGCTCCGCTCTGAGACGCTCCGCTCTGCTCTGAGACTGCTCTGCTCTGAGTCACTCTGCTCTGAGACGCTCTGCTCTGAGACTGCTCCGCTCTGAGACGCTCCGCTCTGCTCTGAGACTTCTCTGCTCTGAGACGCTCTGTTCTGAGTCACTCTGCTCTGAGACGCTCTGCTCTGAGACGCTCTGCTCTGAGACGCTCCGCTCTGCTCTGAGACTGCTCCGCTCTGCTCTGAGACTGCTCTGCTCTGAGTCACTCTGCTCTGAGACGCTCTGCTCTGAGACTGCTCCGCTCTGAGACTGCTCCGCTCTGAGACGCTCTGCTCTGAGACTGCTCTGCTCTGAGACGCTCTGCTCTGAGACGCTCCGCTCTGCTCTGAGACTGCTCCGCTCTGCTCTGAGACTGCTCTGCTCTGAGTCACTCTGCTCTGAGACGCTCTGCTCTGAGACGGTCTGCTCTGAGACGCTCCGCTCTGCTCTGAGACTGCTCCGCTCTGCTCTGAGACTGCTCTGCTCTGAGTCACTCTGCTCTGAGACGCTCTGCTCTGAGACTGCTCCGCTCTGAGACTGCTCCGCTCTGAGACGCTCCGCTCTGATCTGAGACTGCTCTGCTCTGAGTCACTCTGCTCTGAGACGCTCTGCTCTGAGACTGCTCCGCTCTGAGACGCTCCGCTCTGCTCTGAGACTGCTCTGCTCTGAGACGCTCTGTTCTGAGACGCTCTGCTCTGAGACGCTCAGCTCTGAGACGCTCCGCTCTGAGACGCTCCGCTCTGAGACTGCTCTGCTCTGAGACGCTCTGTTCTGAGACTGCTCTGCTCTGAGACGCTCTGCTCTGAGACTGCTCTGCTCTGAGACGCTCTGCTCTGAGACGCTCTGCTCTGAGACTCCGCTCTGAGACTGCTCCGCTCTGAGACGCTCCGCTCTGAGACTGCCCCGCTCTGAGACGCTCCGCTCTGAGACGCTCCGCTCTGATACGCTCCGCTCTGAGGCGCTCCGCTCTGAGACGCTCCGCTCTGCTCTGAGACGCTCTGCTCTGAGACGCTCTGCTCTGAGACTGCTCTGCTCTGAGCAGCTCTGGTCTGAGACGCTCTGGTCTGAGACGCTCTGCTCTGAGACGCTCTGCTCTGAGACTGCTCTGCTCTGAGACGCTCTGCTCTGAGACGCTCTGCTCTGAGACGCTCTGCTCTGAGACTGCTCCGCTCTGAGACTGCTCCGCTCTGAGACTGCTCCGCTCTGAGACGCTCCGCTCTGAGACGCTCCGCTCTGAGACTGCTCCGCTCTGAGACTGCTCCGCTCTGAGACGCTCCGCTCTGAGACGCTCCGCTCTGCTCTGAGACTGCTCCGCTCTGAGACCCTCCGCTCTGCTCTGAGACTGCTCTGAGTCACTCTGCTCTGAGACGCTCTGCTCTGAGACTGCTCTGCTCTGAGACTGCTCTGCCCTGAGACTGCTCTGCTCTGAGACGCTCCGCTCTGAGACGCTCTGCTCTTAGACGCTCCGCTCTGAGACTGCTCCGCTCTGAGACGCTCCGCTCTGAGACGCTCCGCTCTGCTCTGAGACTGCTCCGCTCTGAGACGCTCCGCTCTGCTCTGAGACTGCTCTGAGTCACTCTGCTCTGAGACGCTCTGCTCTGAGACTGCTCCGCTCTGAGACTGCTCTGCCCTGAGACTGCTCTGCTCTGAGACGCTCCGCTCTGAGACGCTCCGCTCTGAGACGCTCCGCTCTGAGACTGCTCCGCTCTGAGACGCTCTGCTCTGAGACTGCTCTGCTCTGAGACGCTCTGCTCTGAGACGCTCCGCTCTGCTCTGAGACTGCTCCGCTCTGAGACGCTCCGCTCTGCTCTGAGACTGCTCTGCTCTGAGTCACTCTGCTCTGAGACGCTCTGCTCTGAGACTGCTCCGCTCTGAGACGCTCCGCTCTGCTCTGAGACTGCTCTGCTCTGAGACGCTCTGCTCTGAGACGCTCTGCTCTGAGACTGCTCTGCTCTGAGACGCTCTGCTCTGAGACGCTCTGCTCTGAGACTGCTCCGCTCTGAGACGCTCTGCTCTGAGACGGTCCGCTCTGAGACTGCTCCGCTCTGAGACGCTCCGCTCTGAGACGCTCCGCTCTGAGACGCTCTGCTCTGAGACGCTTCCTTCTGCTCTGAGACGCTCTGCTCTGAGACGCTCTGCTCTGAGACTGCTCTGCACTGAGACTGCTCTGCTCTGAGACGCTCTGCTCTGAGACGCTCTGCTCTGAGACGCTCCGATCTGCTCTGAGACGCTCCGCTCTGAGACGCTCCGCTCTGCTCTGAGACTGCTCTGCTCTGAGTCACTCTGCTCTGAGACGCTCTGCTCTGAGACTGCTCCGCTCTGAGACGCTCCGCTCTGCTCTGAGACAGCTCTGCTCTGAGACGCTCTGCTCTGAGACGCTCTGCTCTGAGACGCTCTGCTCTGAGACTGCCATGCTCTGAGCAGCTCTGCTCTGAGACGCTCTGCTCTGAGACGCTCCGCTCTGCTCTGAGACTGCTCTGCTCGGAGACGCTCTGCTCTGAGACGCTCTGAATAGCTGATCTCCAAGCTCACAATGC
The DNA here is from genome assembly GCF_963454915.1 of Gymnoscopelus microlampas. Taxonomy (NCBI): domain Eukaryota; kingdom Metazoa; phylum Chordata; class Actinopteri; order Myctophiformes; family Myctophidae; genus Gymnoscopelus; species Gymnoscopelus microlampas. The sequence goes on along the minus strand of NC_139942.1, from coordinate 30,146,190 downwards.
GTTGTGATGTGTTGTGAGCTTTGAGATTCATTGTCAGCTGTTCTTATCAATGATGGACAAAACCTCCTAACTCCACTCAATGATGGACAAAACCTCCTAACTCCACTTGAGCTGGATTTGGGTAAAGTGGTGATAATATAATGACACATGCAAGTATCTGATAATATATAAAGTCACAATACCAAGTTTGATGAGGCAGTATTGCTTTGTTTTAAAAAATATAAGGTTTTCTTAATTTTCTGAATAATGTATATTTTGTTTTTCATTTCCTGAACAATTACCAATTTGGAGTTAGCTGGTTCTGGCCGGACAGCAGAGATATAGTTGTTGGGTGATAACTATGTTTTTTTAATTTTTTGAAAGTTTACATTGAAATGGATGGGATTCTGTAATATTTCAATAATGTTTTATTAATAATTGCTGCTGTAAAACATATTGATAATCCTCACAGCTTTACAAGAGACATTAATATATAGTTGTTGGGTGATAACTATGTTTTTTTAATTTTTTATGATTTTTTGAAAAATGACATTGAAATGGAGGGGGATTTTGTAATATTTCAATATTTTATTATTAATAATTGCTAATGCAAAACATATTGGTAATCATCACAGGTGTACAAGAGACCATGGGACACATTAATATATAGTTGTTGGGTGATAACCATGTTTTTTGGATTTCTTATGATTTTTCTAAAGATTACATTGAAATGGATGGGATTCTGTAATATTTCAATAATTTATTATTAATAATTGCTGCTGTAAAACATATTGATAACCATCACAGCTTTGCAAGAGACCATGGGGCACATTAATATATAGTTGTTGGGTGATAACTATGTTTTTTTAATTTTTATGATTTTTTGAAAAATTGCATTGAAATGGATGGGATTCTGTAATATTTCAATAGTTTATTTTATTAATAATTGCTGCTGTAAAACATATTGATAATCCTCACAGCTTTACAAGAGACCATGGGGCACATTAATATATAGTTGTTGGGTGATAACTATTTTTTTTGATTTTTTTATGATCTTTTGAAAAATTACATTGAAATGGATGGGGATTCTGTAATATTTCAATATTTTATTATTAATAATTGCTACTGTAAAACATATTGGTAATCATCACAGGTGTACAAGAGACCATGGGGCACATTAATATATAGTTGTTGGGTGATAACTATGTTTTTAGATTTTTTTATGATTTTCCAAAAAAGTACATTAAACTGTATGGGATTCTGTAATATTACAATATTTTATTATTAATAATTTGTGCAGTAAAACATTTTGGTAATAATCACAGACGAGAACATTAGACACAAACAATGTTTTAAGTTTGTTTTATTACATTTTTACATGTATATATTGAAGTAACTGGGATTTACGATTTCATTGAACGCACCATCAGTTCGCCTAACCGTAAAAAGCCACGTAGCTGCGCAATCATTTTTGAAGCACGGCTAGTGCGACTGACTCTCTCTGAAGAGCGGCCAGCGTGACCGCAGTCTTTAGCAGTAAGGCTGTGCAGTGATATGGTCACCTCACCACTAGAGAGAGCCCACAATCTTTACCATCAATCTACACAATGTGCTTCCCCTGCCACTGGAGGGCACCAGAACAAAGTCTGTGTGTGTGTGTGTGTGTGTGTGTGTGTGTGTGTGTGTGTGTGTGTGTGTGTGTGTGTGTGTGTGTGTGTGTACTATACCATAAAATACTGTGTATGTAGAGTCTGTACATGTGTGAGACAGAAAAATATGAAGTGTGTGTGTATGACAGAGAGAGCGAGAGAAAGAAAGAAAGAGAGAGAGAGCGCGAGAGAGAGAGAGATAAAGCAATACTGAGAGGATGTGTGACATTTAAGCAGAAGGAGTCATGATAGAGACACGCGTGTTCAGTGTACTGTGTGTATTCAAACCATTACATTCATTACATTACATTCATTACATTCTAAGTCATTATGTCCTAATGAGCATTGTCCTCCATGCCAGGTTCATTGCTTCTACTGCATTCACTGAGAAGGTCTTACTTCACAGCCTCTACTATTTCTTCCACCCCATCCCTGCACCCTGAAACAATAAGGTTACAACAAAAATAGGCACTACATAGTTAGATACTCCACCTTAATTACGTTGTCCTCAAGTCACAACGTTAATTTAAAATCCACACAAAGCAGTGTGTGGCAGGCTGGTTCAGAGAGGTGATTTTCTGTTAAAAAATACACTTCAGGTTCTCTGCCTCCAGGCTTATTATCAGACTGTCATCATGCTCACACCTCTAAATAGCCCCAAATCACCCCTACACCTATATGCACTTATTATAGTTAGATCATCACACATCTCAATTATGGGTAACTGAAATTGTCCCTGTTGGGCGGAAACCTTGTATGTCCAAAACCGTTCCTTTTTAGTGTTATTTTAAAACATTTTTGATCTACAAGCTCACAACGTGTGACACGTTGAGAGCTTGAAGGTCGGCTATTTTCACTATTTTTGTGATACACTCTTGTATAATGATTAGTTTCCCCCAAAAAAAACATTTGAATATGGAGATACAAGGTTTGACAGTGACAAAATACAACACTGCCCAGTCAGTAGTCACCATTAACATGTGAGCGTGGAGACACAGCAAACACCCATTTCTCAGGGACACCAACATGTCCACAATTGAAATCAATGGTTTTATGATTTTTACAATCCATCTTTACAATCTACACAATAGAATAATCACATTGAACACATTTAAGCACATGAACCATAGCATCCCTATACTGGTCATGTCATAATAGCATTAATAAGCATAATAAGGTCACAACAAGCTTGTAGATCTGCTATTTTTGACAAGGATATTTTGTTTCCTTTGATTGATGTCCTGTGTAAAGCACATTTAATTGCCTTGTTGTTAAAATGTGCTATACAAATAAAACTGCCTTGCCATGCCTATTGAGGGAAATAAGGAGGGGGCTCAGCACAGACCTCTGGGCGACCCTGGTCAATGAAGAACATGGTTTAAGTTGTTCATATCTGAGGGGGGTCACATGGCCACCCATTTTAATGCATTTTAAACACTAGTATAACTCACAGGATCTGATGGCAACTCATCCATATGCTGGCCATGGTCACCGATTCAATCAGGGCAGTGTTAAAATGCAATGTTTTCCCTGTGAACATTCTCACAGGATTAAACATTTGAGATTACCCCGTAGTCAGTCTTAGGTTGTGTTGTGTTAATGCTACTCTAAAGCAAGCCTGTCAACAATCTCAGAAAGCATCCTGGGGGGAGTTCCATCAACGCCACTAATGAAATCTGCACTTAATTGAAAAATTAGCGTCGACTTTCACTTAAGGCTCAAGCTGTTCCATTAACACAACCCAGCCGTGTCTTGTCAGCGTTGACTCAAACCAGGCTTGAACAATAATGCATTGTGCACGCGCACAGAGTGCATAAGCAGCAGCCTATAACCGTCGACTGTCAAAAAATAGGTATACTACAGTATGTTGCAAAAAGAAGATTCCACAGCAGAACAACCCCTGCTGATGGAATGATGGAATTCCACGAGTTCTGTATTATCATTATAAAAAATACAAATACATTTAAAAAGTGAATCTGTTTAGTTATTGCATACTGCAGTCGACAGTCTCCTCGTGCTATGAGATATAAACTCTACTCTCTCCAGGAGATTAGATCCAAAGGTCACGGCACTCAAGGACTGCGAAAGGATGATCCAACGAACCTCATGTGCTCGTATTTCAGTAACATAAACATGTTTAGATTAAAAGTATGGGCAATGCTGTACGCAGTTTACCTAGAGGAAACCCCCCGCCTCATGATCTGATGAACCTCAATGTCAATAGCATGAAAATGTCCACTTGATTAAATTGGAAGGGATATACTGAAACTCTTTATATATCTCAGAAACACTGACTGTTTTTGGCATGTTTCTATTATTATTAATAGTTGCAAGTCATGGCAGTTGCATGTGGTGTCACTATGGTCATATACTGTAGCTACATTGAGGGGGTACTATTCTACAGTGGAAAATTCGGTACCTTGTACCAAAAGCAAGTAGAGTCAAGTCGAGAGGGACCTCGTAAGACATCATACCCCAAGGTGCTCAGGAGCAATATGTACACAATATTGTCTACTACTTTTACGCCTGTTAGAAATGATATATAAATTAATATTATATAACAGCTAAATTAAGTTGGACAGTTTAAGGAGCACTATGGTACAGGCTAGTTCGGCAGCAGATATGTTACCTTGGTTACTGAGTAGGGAATCTAATAAGCCACAGTAATGGAATGGAACCCTCACTTCAATTAGCAAGACTTTTTCAGGAAGCCAGGATTTTCCATTATCTGCCTTCATGGAATACCTCCCCATGTAGATTCACAGACTAATGTGATATCACATGACTCCCAATATCTCACTGTTAAATGTGAGAATGTATTAATCCTTAGTTTTTTAAATAAAAGTAAATATAACACTGAAAGAACCCAGCATTAACTTCACTATGGAAACATATAGTATTCCTATGTGTTATTTTGTACATGTACATGAAGTATTCTTTTAACTAGGTGTTAAAGGAATAAATAATGATTTACAATTTAACAGCCTTTACAATAGGCATCGGCCATTCTGCGTCTTGTGGTGCTCTGAGAGCAGTTTTGCAATTGTACAGTATGAAGGGCTTTCATCAAAGGGACATGGCAGTATTGTAGTTGAACAGATGCTGCATACTGTAAGCAACTTTGCCAAGGACAGCTCAGTAGTGCAATCAGACACATTTTATAACTCATCTTCTGTACGTTGGTTTTCCCAAACGGTTCAGGGATTTGATCTGGCCACCTTTGGGTGGCAGTAATCATAACAATAATGACTATATGCTCAGTAGAGCACAGACCTCTGCCAAGGTGGCAGTTTGTTTATAAGCTGTTGCGGTGCTCCTGGCACAATGTACCCTTTTGGCCAATATAACTTCATGATGCATGTGACCAGTTAATCAGTTCTTTCCTGGGCCCACGATAAATATTTTTACCCTGTGGTGCCAAAGGGGCCAGCCGTCTATACAATAGGGTTGGACTGTATACTGTGTGTCCCCACAAATGTAGGCCAATCACAGCGGTCTACACGGCGCAGCTGACGCTCCCACACCAATCATAGCTCACCTTAAACTCACTGACAAGCTGTACACCTACTAACTTCCAATCCACAGATTGCACAGAGAAGACCTTCAGTTATTAGACTGTCTTGTGTCAATGTTATAGTTTAAAGTTATTATATGAATGTTTACAGAGGTTATGGGGATTTTTGTGGGAGGCCACGGCCAACATCAAGCCTAGCCTTTGGCCAAACAGTGTGAAACATTAAGCAGTTCTTCCTTGGCCCAATGTGGAACAACCTTTCCAACAAGTTTTTAAAAAATCTATTCATTCTTTACTGCTTAAGATATTTAGCTAAAAGACAGAAACACGTTGGCAAAAAAATCATGGAAAATGTTTACCTCATTGCCAGAGGTAATATTAAACTATACAGCACCTTTCTAAACACTCAAAGATGTACTCGCCACCACTCAAATTTGCTGTGTTGGCTACAGTGAACAGGTATAAAGGATTACAAGCACCAGCAGTAGACTGTTAGCTTTAGCCCGTATTGAGCTGTGGGATCTGTTGTCTTGAGGATCTGGCAAAACGAATGACATGGAGTGCCAAGGCCTGCCATGCTCAGCGTGGAAACCAATACCTACACAGACCTTGTACTACTGTGGCCCTCATCATGATTCTCCGATACCCATCAAAACTGTGAATTGCTATTCACACAGATGTGCTCTGTGAGCCACGGGCGTTAGGCAAATTGCATTCCTCCTTACCGCTGGGAAAACGTGTAACTCTCCAAATTTGTGTAGTCGTCTTGTGCCTTGGGGAGTCATTATACAATATTTATGCGAAGATTTCCTATTCTCATAATTGACTCACAGCAATCTTCTCCCTCTCTCTCTCTCTCTCTCTCTCTCTCTCTCTGTCTCTCTCTCTCTCTCTCTCTCTCTCTCTCTCTCTCTCTCTCTCTCTCTCTCTCTCTCACTCCGTGTCTTTGACTAGGAACATTTCCTACCAGACAAAACCGAGAAACGCGGGTGATGCAATGACACAGTTTGTCTTGTCATGGAGGAAAGACAGGGGGGAGGGAGTGGGACTTGGAGGAGAAAAAAGGCCAAGCAAATTCTCGATTTCTGTTTCTGTCCTTTCTGGCTTCTGCTGCCCTTTGATGTGGTTTATGGAGTGGTTCAAAGAGGGCTAGATCAATACCAATATTTCTACAGGCTTCACTGACCAGCTGAATGTCTGTCTCACTGCCACAAAGGCCTGCATCTCTGTTTATCCGTCTGTCTTTCTGACTCCACCGCCTGTCCCTCCGGCTGACTACCCCTGTTGGTCTGTGTTTTGCCTACTTTAATGCCATTTGCTTCCCCTCCGACAAAACTGGCACTGATGATAAAAGGTGGCAGAAGCATAGAGGGGAAGAGTGGAGTGAATTTTCATGAAATATCTCTAGGACATTTGCAGTCACCGTGATGACCTTTCATGCTTGCAGCACCTTGTTCCATCCAATCCCTACCACTTCATGACTGCATGGTTTACTCATTGTATTCTGGTAGTGCTTACATGCTGTTTGTTAATTGGCAGCCCTTTTCAGTTTTACAGCGACATACAGCAGCCAGAAGGGAATTGCAGCAACGTTAAAACAAAGGCAACAGATGGAAGCCCGTAAATGAAATGTTAATGCTTGCCAATTCTTCTCTCTCACTTTCTGTCTCTCTCTCTTTATCTGCCTCATGCATTCGTCTTCCCTTTCTCTCTCTCACCTTATTCTTGGTACGTGAAGCACTTAGCAGATTGCAAAGTGCATACTTTAGCAGTCTTGGGCATGTGATGGAGGGAGAGTGTACAATCAAAAGCGCAATATTTTAATAGAGAAGTAGCATCATTTTGCATGTCCAGCAGTGCACTAAAAGGAATATACATTTTTTGAATCACATCACTTCTGTTGGACGTGCAAAGCCGTGAAAGGCAGAACATTTAGGCCTTGCTATAAAATAAGCATTTATTACTATCAATTTGTGTCACTTCTCTGCGTCACTTCTCATGCTACTCGTGTTCTTTTGTTGGCTTTGTAATCAAAAAGCACACAAAGAGATGTATTTGTTGCTGCTGGAGAAAAATAAAAAGAAACAACGTGTTTCTTGTTAGAACAATGGAAGTGGGAATGACAGCGTACCATTTCAACTGGAGGTCTGGCATTGCGTTCCCGTTCTCCAAAGCGCACTGAGTGACAACAGAAAAAAGGCTCACTGTCAGGAGACGAGTCGACAGGTTGGCAGGGGACCAAGGAGGGAGGTAGCTGGAGGAGGGAAGGAGAGAGGAGAGGTGGGAAATGGAAGGCAATGAAAGGTAGGGGGATAGAGAGTGAGAGAGAGCGAAAGTGTGTGAGAGAGAGCGAAAGTGTGTGAGAGAGAGAGAGAGAGAGAGAGAGAGAGAGAGCGAGAGAGAGAGAGAGAGAGAGAGAGAGAGAGAGAGAGAGATGTTTTGTGGCAAGCAACTCTCTCCTATCTCTTTTTCATCTTGTCCTCCTTGTTGGAGCTGTCAGCCCCTCTTTTCAGCACTTCCTCGTCTAATATGACTCAAGAGCAAGTGAGACGGGCCGATGATGAAACATCAGACTGCAAAGAAGGGAGCATGACAGGAGAAAGGGGGTTAGTAAGGCTTGGGTCGTTTTACAAATGTTCTGTGAGAGATATTGGTCTAGGTAAAGTCACAGTGATAGCAGCAGAGAGAGAGAGAGAGAGAGAGAGAGAGAGAGAGAGAGAGAGAGAGAGAGAGAGAAAGGACGGCCGGACGGCCAGATTGGACAGACGGCTGGACGGCCGGACAGACATACTACTTAGGCTGTTGCTGGGTTAATATTAGTAGTAGTGCCACGCCCGTTCGGAGCGCTTGCCAGTTCAAAACAAGTGCCTGTTTGGTATATAGCTTGTCTCCCAGTATTGCAGCTTGCAGTGCTGTTGGGGTGCATGGCTGTCTGGACAGCATGGCCATTCCGAGTGGGCCGATCGCTTGGCCACCAGAAGTAGTGCTTGCAGCATTCCCGAGAACCACCAATTCGATGGACTTCACACTCGACACTACAGTCTCCTTGGGTCCTCAGCAACACACTCCCCAAGCGTGAAGTCATTTGGATGAACAGTTCTCGAGATATGCCAAGCAGGACAGACAGACAGACAGACAGACAGATAGATGGGTTGTCAAAAGTATTGATACTTTGCTACTTTTTCAATACAGTGTTTGAAATGATACAATTCCATTAATCAATATTATTGAAAGTACTGAACCTATAATACATACATAAATAAATGAATAAACAAACAGTGAAGAAATATAAACCAACTGGTCCTCAACCTGTGACTGTTACTTATGACCTGTGACTGTTGGCTTATCTGTACACGTTTTCTCTTCGTGACCAGTCTGGTCCCTGTTAATATTTTGTGTCCATCAATTGCATTTTATGAACTAATGAATAAAATCTGTATTGCTTCAAAGACAGGTATTACAGTCAGTACATAAACAATAGTGCTCAACATAAAAATGTGACATTTAAATTATACTCCAGTAGTCAAATTAATTATTGCCATCATCGCATTTACGAGCTAAGAAACAGCTCTACTGCAACTCTTTACTTTTACTGAAAGAAACATCTCCAGTAAGTTCAGAAAGCAGCAGCGAGGCCGTTAACCACACCAAAAGAGAAGAGCAATTTTTAGCGTCCCTTCATTGGTTACCTATTTATTTTCTCCGCCAGGCCTGGCGAGAGAGTATGTTTTATCCCCTGTCCGTCCGTGTGTCCGTGTGTCCATCTAAGCCCTTTTCTACCTGATTATTCTGTCGTGTGACTCGTGTCTTTCTCTTTCCATGCTCTCATTATGTTTCATGGATTATTATTTTTTGTGTGTGAATCACTTTGTAACTGTAAGTTTATTAGTATTACTACTACTACTACTACTACTAATACAGCAGATTAAAACAAATGAAGCGGTCAATAATTTGCCAAACACAAAATTAAATGGGAGGTTCCATGAAATATAAAACCACGGGTTGTTTTGACTGGATGCCGTGTCAAACATTCTCTCTTTAGCTAAACGTCTGTCACCTTGTAGCTGTTTTTCTCGGTTTTTCTTCATGCGCCACGCCTGTTGTCCCACTCGGACAGTAGTGATTTAATAATCCATCACGCATATTTAATAATTATCGGGTTGACCCTGATCGTCTGTGATACAGCCCACACTAGGATAATCTCGCCAGATAATCGTTCCAGATCAGCCTTAAAGGGGGAATGCCCCTCCAATAGTCGGGACGGAGGGGCATTCCTGACCAAGAATAATCCCAGCATTATTTATTTATTTATTTAACATACTCGCGACAACGTTATGATCGCTGCAAACCTGTGCTACAGCTTTGGAACAGTGCTCAGTCAAGTAAAATGGTGAACAATGCAAGTTGGTTTGTAACAATTATCATTAATCAATATTCAGATCGCCAAGAAAAAAAAAATGTTCGCAGTTAAACATTTGTATCTGCTATGAGTATGTGGGTGCGTGTGTGCAGGTGTGATGTGTGTTCACTCCAGGTTGCCGATAATTGTTAAACAAAATGATTGTTTCCATCGCTCCTCCGAGTCCAGCAACACAAATCAACCTAGACAGAGAACCAAGAACAGGTGGCACACAATGTTAAGAATTCCATCAAGAAATCCATAAAGGCACTTTCAAATAAATAAATAAATAGGATTACTGACAAGAACAGCAAACCAGCACCTCAGTCAGACAGGAAAAGTTCCTTAATCCACAAAATGTTTCATCAGCACAACATGTTTATTTTCTTTATTTGTACTGTAGATGTACCGTGAGGAACCGGGGGGGAACTGGATCCAACATTGAGGAATCCTAAAGGATCCCACACTATATGTATGACCCTGCCCTTAGAGAAACATGCATAGATCATAGTTGTGTGCTCCTTCTTCTTCCTCTGCCCTGTCTCTTTGTCCCTCCTCTTTCAGTTGCTGCCAGTTTTGAGCTGATTGCCTTCACCCTCAAATGTCAAGTGTGCAGCCAGTTGGAAGGTCATCATTGACAGCAGTGACAGTGGAATAGGGGAGGGGATGCAGGTAATGCCCTGCAGGGGTCCCACCGTGGTGGAGGGGCCCCATACGTGTTGGTTACAGAAAGTGCTTGTTGACAAAATTTCGATATTTCAAAATAAACCGATCATGATCATAATCTGATACTGTACATGTCAGATTGATGTGGTCGTTGTACATTGCAAAGATGTACTGTACAATCACACTGAACGGGATACGAAGTGCCATTGACCCCCACTTGAAGGAGAACCAAAATGGCTTTTGAGAAGGGAGAACCAGATCTTGGCCTTAAACAGAAAACCATTGAGGAGGTGAAGAGGAACAACCTGGCAGCAGTGCTGCGCATTTGACTCAAATACATAGAGGCAGGAGGGAAGCCCTCAAGGGAGTCCATCACTACGTTCTCATCACACACTCGGTCACACACTCATACTCCAATCACAGCTCACGCATGAGCAAAGAGGTTCCTTTAAATACGGCTTCATATTCACTAGGTCTTTCTTGGTTGCTGAACCAATGCATTCTGCTAGCTCCTCCTCCGCCCCAGCCTCCACCTTTTGATTAGAGTCTGGCATAGGCTCAAATACTTGTGATTATTATGTATATCTGCTTTGTTTAGAGTCTGGCATAGGCTCAAATACTTGTGTTTATCATGTATATCTGCTAATTCTAACTAATATGTCAATGTACTGCTTATTGTTGACATTGTATCCCTATGGGGGATTTTCTTAAGCATTTTGAATATATGCTTAGCAGGCTGCTTCAACAAAATTCAGAAAATATTCTCCCAAGAGCGGACTTTGACGTTAGTGTTTCTGATTGAAACATGTTTTAATGATACCAGCCCAATGGATTGCTGTGCTTATGGGTAGAGTGATGCACGCAACGCATGCATGCACGCACACACACACACATGCACGCACGCACGCACGCACGCACGCACACACGCACACACACACACACACACACACACACACACACACACACACACACACACACACACACACACACACACACACACACACACACACACACCATCATCATCGGTGGTCACTCGTGGTCAAGTATGACTGTCCTCCCTCTTGGTCCTTGTTGGTCTTCAGGTGGGCATAGAGGCCGGATCTGGACCCGATTATTCTTGTGCAGTGTGGACAGGGGAATGTAGTGGTGGTGGGTTTAGGTTGGAGCACACACACACACACACACACACACACACACACACACACACACACACACACACACACACACACACACACACACACACACACACACACACACACACACACACAAATAGCCTTTTTAACAACAAACATGGCTGGTATTTCGCAGGTAGGTCTCTGCACCATTCAATAAGCAGACAATTCAATACTATTTTCATCTCGCTGATAAGACTTGCAGGCTGTTCCATATTTTTGTTTTGACAGTTCAATTTACCGCCGTTTCTCTTTGAGATTATTCCCGGCTCTGTGTGATATTCGAAAGACTATTTTGTGAATGATTGCCCTATGAAAGCCGCAGAATAAATCACTTCTAAAGAAGCCTCACTGAGCAATTCATTGTGAGGCTGATACAGGGTGAATGTGCACTGTGTAATGGTCTGATGATGGATTTCTATAATGGCAAGTAGTTATGACGGCAGGCTGCTGTGTTATTGATTACCTATATCAGTGCGATGTCTTCCACCGGCTGGTTAGTGTGTGTGTGTGTGTGTGTGTGTGTGTGTGTGTGTGTGTGTGTGTGTGTGTGTGTGTGTGTGTGTGTGTGTGTGTGTGTGTGTGTGTGTGTGTGTGTGTGTGTGTGTGTGTGTGTGTGTGTGTGTGTGTGAGTGTGTGTGAGTGAGAGAGAGAGTGAGAGACAGAGAGAGGTGGTGACTTAATGTAGGCTACTGCTACTCAATAAAACAGCTGCAAGATTTACAAATATTGTTTTAGTACCTTGTTAACTCAAGAAAACATTCAATACAGGGAGTGACTACAATTATGGATAAAAAAAAGGTTACGTAAACATTATACCCATATTGTTTACAAGGAACAAAAATATCGACACATGAACACCAGGGGTGTATCGTTCGTTTCACGCGCCACCACAGCGTCCCACCAGTCTTTTGAGCAGGAGTACACGCACGCACACGCCCGTGAGACTACGTTCCCATTGGGGTGCTCCTTCCATTCCGACATCTCGCCACTCCGACTAGTGGCTTCCGCGTGCGGTTAGGGTTAGGGTTAGGGTTAGGTATAGGGTTCGTTAACGTCGGAAAGGCGACATGTCGGAAAGGCGAAATGCACCCATTCCCATTCTGTCACACTGCTGTCAGGGACCCGGGTGTTTTTGGACCCAAGTGTAGTAACTCAACATCAAAGGCAGGAAACCAAGGAGGATAGTTTAACGACAACTTTACTTAAATAATAGTAATACAAACAAAGGTACACCACACAGGGCGAAATACATTACAATGGGGGAAAACACGGGGCCAGACTAGCAGTCTGGTGCTTCTATGAGGACGTTTTTTTCCCAAGGGGTGGGATCAAAAGAATGCCTCTGCACGCAATTGGTTAGAACCTACAACCAACTACCAATTATGTCTCCCACATTTGAATACTGGGCCCTGATTGGTCACCCCAGACTTCGGGAGCAGGAAATGGATTCACAATGGAGAGTGTGTCCACTCTAGGCAATCAGAGACCAAAAAAAGGGAGGGGCTGGGGACAGACCCAGGAAGTGACAACTGTTACATGTATGATAGCCGTACTACGCTGTAGTAGTATGCAGATTAGTTGTCGGTAGGCTAAAACAATAGCCAATAAGTCCCCCCCAGATAATTAGCTTAATGTGCAACATTGCTCACTCACCAGTAAACAAACCAATACAATATAAGTGTATACAGGGTATCTGGCCATTTCTAAAGTGACAATTTAAGGACTTTTAAGACCTTTTTAATTGGCCACATTGTTTTTTAAATGTATTTTTGTTGAGAATATAATTAATTGTTCTCCAAAGGGGTGTCATGTTATTTTTATTTTTAGAAATGTCTTCATTATAATAATGTTTTTTAGCTCCTCTAATAATGTGATTTAATTTATTTCTATATATTTTTAATTGAGCATGATTGAATGGTGTTGGACTAAGGAGATATTTTTTGTACAGTCTATGTTTAGTATGTAAGGATTTCCTGATGGCTGAAGGTATCCATGGTTTGGTCGGGTTGTGATGAGGTTTGGAAGACACCAATCCAAGGTGAAAACACAGATCATAGACCTGAGCGATACATTTAAATAAAAACTTGTGGGTCTACAGAATGAATGATATCGGTCCATATCTGTTTGCTGCATTAAACTTTATCTTATATGTAGGATATAGAGTAGAAGTACTCAATATGTTGTTAAAATTGGACAATGATCAGCAACATCCATACACAGGACCTAGGATCTATCAGAGTGGCAGAAGTCAGTCACTCTTGTTGGAACTGCAAGCTGGGGATACTCTGTCTGGAATCACCTCAAGAACTCCTAAGGGTCTCCAGACCCACTTTGAGAACCATCTAAATTATAGAAAATATTCAATTGTATGAAAACAAATGTTAAATAGAAAACTAGAAAAGTGCGTTCCTTGGAATGCAGATCTCCACCAGGCCGGGTTACCTTCCCAGGGCTGTGTCAGTGGTTCTCAATGGTGCAGTTGTAGAACGACTTGGGGATGCAGGACACTTTGGGACAAAACCGTTGGCAGCATGCACCAGTATTATGAAACAAGAGTTCAATAGCATGACTGAGAGCTGAAAAGGTGCATTATGAGAAGAACCATAAGGCCTTTTATTGTTACTTCATTCTAGTGGCAGCGGTAAAGTTTCAGGTTATTTAAGTTTGACTCATTCTGTGATTGAGATACCCTGACGAAATACCCTGAAGAAGGCAGCTTTGTTGTCCGAAATGTTGGTTTTATGTTTCTTTCGACACTTAGGCTAAGAGTGTGCGGATATTGATTTTTGAGTCTGTAAATGACCACCAACCAAAGGGTTTTCGATATTTACTATACAGTTACAGTTTTTCATCTTCATTGATTGATGGTTGTTTATCTACCTTTTGTGATGCCATGGGTTGTGTTTTATTGCTACGTTTTGATTGTTTTGTGTATGTGTGGTTTACAAAAGGTCCACTAGGTGGCAGAGTTTCCCCATTTCTTTTCTGTGCTTTCAGTCACTACATAGTCACGTTGTGGGAGTCTCACGAGAGTTTCTGTAAAACCAAGATGGCTACAGCCAGTTCAAAACGAACCTTTGTCAGAGATATATAAATAAATAATACGTTTTATTTCATGTTTAACACCCATTGGAAGGCGGATTGAGGTTTGTGAGATGAACATTTGATAGTGTCTTAAGAGTGTATGTTTATTTCCTGTTAAAAAGATCGTTTTTTGTTGCTTTCCTGTAACAACTTTAATGCCTTGCATAATGAATGCAACAGTCTTGTGTCTTAAGTCTTAAGTCTACCTAAGGCATAGGTTTTGTATACAAAGGTTATTTTCATGCCTACTGATGTGTTATTGTCCTAAGACTGCCTATTTGCCCCATTTAAGATGTATATTATTTGTTTGTCAGTTTAAGCTTATCTTTGTCTACTGTTTGTTGAATGACTATTGTATTTTGGGACTTGACATCCATGTATATTTTTGTCATATTTATTCTATAGTTTTCACGGTGCTACGGAGAGATTAAAACAGCATCAGTATGAAACTCTACTGTCTCATCATTACCCATACTTACAAGGCTGAGGGGCAGTTACAGAGTCTTTCATCGTTTGTCCGCAGGCACCTCAAAAGGATTGGTCTGCGTTGCATCCCTATGAACTCACAGGTAAAGTTTGCCATTGATTTTGCCATACATGAAGACATGAGGAGATTCCAAGATGTTTTATTTTGTTTCTCTGTTTTGTTGAGATGAAAGTCAGAGGATATCACAGGAGATGCAGACTTTATCTTAGTCTTTTTCATTTTAGCCCCGGTTGTTTTTACCAAGCCCAGAACATAAAAACGGTGAGAGGTGAGAGGTAGATGTCTGTCCTGTGGACCAGCCCTGCCAGAGGATATCTGCCAATTACAAACTCCACTCTGTGTCCACTCTACTTTCAGCAGCTAGCTCTGACTTACTTGTTTTGTGTGTGTGCAGCCTGTGCGAGAAATTCACTACCTACTTTATACTGCATGCATGATACACCGCTAGAAAACTACGATAACTGTTAATTATTTCAGATACATCAGGACTGTTTCAGGTGTTTCATGTACTCCTCCTCATCTTTCTGTCATCTTATCAATGTTAACGTTATTCTTTCTTCAGAAATGAGTGTTCCATAGACTATAAGTATGCTTTCATAATTGTGACCTCTCTCTCGATCTCTGTCTTCTACTCTCTGATGTTCCAGAGGCAATAGCTATATCACAACTATTCATCCGGTGACAATAATTGTTTTGTGATTGCTTGTGATTATGAAAAGACACGGAGCTATGGGGCTGTTTATATAATAGATTCTGATTACATAAAGGTTTGATGTACTTCAAATAAATTCTCTTTAACTTTGGATTCATTCAAACTGCAGACAAATTGCAGCATTCGGTTGTCACCACTTAAAATGTATTACTTACATACAGTACATATATACCAACTCATATTCATGAACGTTTGCTGATTGTCAAGGCCACATTGACTAACATGCGCAATTATCATTCCTGGTGTAGCAGATAAAAATTGAAGCACAAGAATATTTTCACAGGCTGCACACACAAACTGTATTTGGTGTCATGTGCAATTGCATTTGGTCATGCATGCATATATTGCACTAGGTTATATCCTCAGTTCTGACCACCCCCAATTAATAGTCAAGCTCCCCCGTTTCCCTCATTCCTTGGCTGGCCTTCCCCCAGGGTTGTAAACGGCTCACTCCTTGTGAGTGACATCTTCCATGTGTTGTATCCCGGGCCCCCTACCTCCCTTTATGTTATCATGAATTTAAACTTTACATTTCGATTTTCTATATTGTTGTGTAGTTGTATTTGTTGCGCTGTTGGTTTGTCCAGTTCTTTGAGTGTTTAATGGACCACAATGGAAACAAGCCTTTGGCTTTTTTGTGTCATCCATTTGGCGTATTTTTAACTCACTATGGTGCGGGCCGCTATGCGACCCTCACGCCTACATCGCACCACAGATTCGACCGATATGCCCATATATGGAGTTCTCTGTATCTGTCATTCCTTGTCCCCATACCCATGGAGATCCCTGATGTCATAAGTATAATGCCCATATAGGGCATGTGACAGGGTTATGTCTGAGTCATATAGTGACGGGCCACCGAAAATATGCATAAAATAATTAAATCTTAGGTTGAATTTAAGGGGTGGCATCAATTGCCATCCCCTGGGACACTAAACGAAACCCCTGCAGCATTTGTCCAGGAAGTGTTTGATGGGAAAAAAATCTAATTGTGTTAATAATAAGCCATTTGTATTTTTTTCCCCGATTTTTTTTTTTTTTTTTAATTTTGAATTGAGTTTTTTTTATTTCTAAGAGTTTAGATTAAAATGAATCTGAAAATTTACTTGGCATAAAGGCTGCATGTGGCTCTGGCAAATCAAAGAAAAACAACAACAACAACAACATCAATAAACTCATGAGTAGCTACAGGAAAATAGCCAGAATGATCTCCCTGCTTTTTTTGGCACATGCATACTGTAGCGGCTGTACTGGCAGACTTTCAGCAAGCATCCATGGGCTGAATACATCCAAGGGCTAAGCAATAAGGGGATGATCACATTTTCAAGAGTGATGTTGGATGAAAAACTTGTTTGTTCATAGTGCTAACATATAGCCAAAGGAAGTAGTTTTGACCAGGGGGTGCGGGTTGCAGAGCAAAAAGAAGGCACCCTTATGCATGGACAACGACACTCACATAAAACCCACACAATCCAAGTTGTAAACCATGACGGATTACTTGGCTATTGTTCTAAAATAGGTAGGCTTTGACTTTTTTATTACACAGGCAGTAATAATAATAATAAAAATAAAACTTTATTTGTATAGCACCTTTCATGACATGAAATGCAGCGCAAAGTGCTTTACAGAGCAAGAATACAGTTACAGTTACAACCAATTTTAACAATAAAGCAAACAAAAAATAAAATAAAATAAAAGCAAAAGCATAAAACATTAAAATAGGCAATACAGTGAGGACTAAAAAATCAACCAAAGAGTCAGCTAAAAGCAAGAGTGAAGAAATAGGTCTTGAGCTGTGCTTTAAAGCTATCGACAGAGGCTGCCTGTTTTAGGTGTAATGGGAGTTTATTCCACACTGTTGGTCCGTAAAAGCAGAATGCTGCTTCACCGTATTTTTTATATGTCATTTTAGGCACCTCGAGTAGGTCAGCACTTGAAGACCTGAGGGTCCGGTTTGGATCATGTCTCTCTAGGCAGTCATAGAGGTAGGAAGGTGCCAGACCATTTAGAGCTTTATAAACTATTAAAAGAATTTTAAAATCAATCCTAAAAACAACCGGGAGCCAGTGTAGTGAAGCTAGAACTGGAGTGATATGTTCTCTCATTCTAGTTTTAGTTAAAATTCTGGCTGCCGCATTTTGAACAAGTTGTAATCTGTCAGTTGTTTTCTTAGGCAGGCCAGAGTAGAGTGCATTGCAGTAATCAAGCCGAGAGAAAACAAAAGCGTGGATCAGCGTTTTTGCGTCGTCTAACGACAGATAGTCTCTAATTCGCGCAATATTTCTAAGATGAAAGAAAGCAATCTTGGTGACATGATTAATGTGTGCATTAAAATTCAATTCAGAGTCGATAATAACCCCCAGGTTCTTTACTGTGGTGTTACTTTCTACAGCCAGGTTACCAAGTCTAACCTGGCTGTAGAAAGTAACACCACAGCCAGGTTACCAAGTCTAACCTGGCTGTAGAAAGTAACACCACAGTAATAATAGGCATAACGTCATTTTGCTCTTGCCACTTTCTCTATGTGGAGTAGGAAGTGAAAAGCTAGAAACATTTCAGATTGGTAGCCTTTGATGAACAAAATTGACACCATAAATTAACACCCAGGATTGTCAATGATTTAGCGTTAAGAAGGGGTGCCTAATTTATGCTGTCACACACTGAAAATAGCAGATCTATAAGCTCACCACGCTACATTGTGAGCTATACTGTAGAACGGTGGTGACACTGTCATAAGACAAGCAGTGGCGTGCACAGACATTTTGAGGGGCAGGTGCTCAAGTAAATTATACTTTTTTTTGTTTACTTGGTCTGCTCTTTTTTCCCTCTACACCTATACGCAGTGCGAGGCGTTGTGGGCTTGTAGATCTGCTATTTTTGGCTAAAGTTCTCCTCAGAAAAGGGATGCTAGGTTTCGAGTGGTTATGGTAAAAAGAAAAATCATATCACATAAAGATTTGGCGGACCCCCTGTAGTAACTCTGAGGACCCCCTAGGTGTCCCAGACCCCCTGTTGAAGACCCCTCCTGTAAACTGGGGTGAAAAAAACTTTTTTTTTCTTTTTTTCAAAAGGGCACTTCTGGTCAAGAGGGCAAAGGGCAGGTGCTCTAGCACCACCTAGAGTCTATCTGTGCACGTCCCTGAAGACAAGCCATAAAAGGCTTGACACTGACAGTGCATATTTGTGAATTAGTCAGGCCACAACATTACTGTCTCTATAACCTTGTTTCAGCAGCAGCCGGTCAGCGGCCAAAACTCCATAGACAGACGCAGCTGATCAGCAGATCCTCATCAATGACCTCCCACACAGGAAAATCATCAGTGTTAATTCAGTGTTAATTTTTTTAGTTAAATTAACACTTGAGATTTTGCTGTGCACCTTGTTCTCCCCGATACACTTTATGTGGGATTCTCGACCAAATTGTACCTTTCTTGTGGGAAATTATCCACTTAACATTTGCTGGAGTCCAGTCATTTGCTACACAAACAGCGCAAAGCAGCTTTTGAATCAAACACGACACTATATGCTGGGTTACTTTATTCATTTGTCCCCCCTTGTTGTTCGGTTTATGACTGTTATTTAGTCAAATCCTCTCCCTCAGTGTTTGGGTGTAATAAAAGGCTGTGTAGATTTATTAAGTCATTTTGTAGCACACAACAACATTGTATTGCAGCAGTGTTACCAATATGCAATCTACTGTAGGCTACACAATCTCCTGTGAATTATCTTACAGAAATAGGGAACTAACATGTAAGCACAGATAGGTTTATTAATCTACTCATCCTTAATTCCATTGGGCAAATTTCAAAAAGCACAAGTGTCCTTGAAATCATTTTGATAATTTCTTCTTCTCAGACATCTCCTTTGACAATGACATTCAGTTATTATACGAAATGACTAGCACAGAAATGAACTGTGCATAGCAACTGATACTGTAGTTAACCACATGAACCTTAGTGTTCACAAAAGGCAACAGTCCACAGTATTGTACTGTTGCCTTTTTGTTTCTTTCCTTTTTCTTTTTGACTGGAATCAAATGTTTTGTGGTCATGATACATCACTTGGCAGGCGTACAACCCTTTATATGAGGATTTTCAAAAACATGTATGGAGTAAATGAACGGGAGATTCACTTCAGGCACCTAAGCTGTTCAATAAGTGGGCGGTTACTATTGAGCTCTATATGTGGCTGTTTTCTGTATGTGTGTGTGGATACATAAGAGGTCTACTGTATATGGTGAGGGCATGCATTGCCTGTGTGAGAGAATATTGACCCGTGGCCTAATTTTGTGTGTGTGTGCGTGCGTGCATGCGTGCATACATGCGTGTCTATCCAAGATATTGTTCACATGCATCAGTTTGGACACAGCATACTGGATCTGACTCATGTGATTTTTTGATGGAATCCTCCCTCCGTTGTTGACAGGTCTGGCGGAGCGAGGAGTAATTGTAATCACTCATTCAGTTGTAGCGCAGGGCACCAGGTGATAACAGAAGGCCTTAATGGACGTGTTGAGATGAGATGCGTGTCGAACAGCTGGGTCCGCTGTCTGGGAAACTTCTGCACTGAAGAGTGACAGGACAGGGATGTTTAAATGGGCTGGTCATCATGAACGTACAATGGCTCTGTACTCTTGACAGCCAGCATGGGCTGTCATTATAGTAATGATAATATAATTACAAAACATAAGATGACATAGGCCTACAAATGTTTTTATCCCTGCAAGGATGTATTGCGTGTGTGTACACAAGTCGCTACACGCTAATCTCTATTAGACAAAAAAACGGAATGTCTTGGCTTTAATGCAGGTGCAAAATGTGTGCAATTTTCACTTGAATGCAACACCAAAATGAGTCGAGAGCTCCACATTTTTCAAGCCTCTCAGTGTCGAAGATTGGTGACGCAAATGTGGTCCTATTTTAGGCATATGAGGTCTATTTTTAGGCATATGAGTAGCAGCTTGTTGTCACAGTTCTCCAACATTTCAACAACAAGAAGGACTAGTTTGCATAGAACCGGATGATGCAATGGCAAAGTTCCTGCCCATGACCATGAGACTGAGGTTGGAACGCCCCATGGTGTTTCCTTTCCGGCTTAGCCAGGGTTTACTCAAATACTGTACAATTTCAGGGTACTTTTACTTCACTTGAGTATTTTCATTTCTTTATACTTATACTTCACTACATCTCAGAGTAAAAATGTGTACAAGTTTGAGTTTGTATATCAGCTATTTTCAAACAACAGCTAGTTTTATGTATTAAAATAGGACTTGATTAATGATCAATAATTATACTCCAATAACATGATATATATTATTCTGAAATGGCCATTCTGCAAAAGGAGTACCTTTACTTTTGATATTCTAAGAATATTATTATACTAATACTTTTGTACTTTGACTTAAGTAAGTTTTTTACACTGTGGTATTGCTACTTCTACATAAGTCAAACATGAATACTTCTTCCACCACTAAACACAATTCACTGGCGGGAAGCCGGTTGAGGAGGATGATCTCTGTCACTGCACTAGTGACTCCTACAGGTTGATCGGAGCGCCTGTTCAGCAGGGGAGCAGAACTGATAAGGAACCGTGTTCATCCGCATGCTTTATGCCCTCCTGGTGAAACGCTTCACTGTCAGGTGAAAAGTAGCGGCTGGCGATGTTATGTGTGTTGGATGAGAGACATGTGGTTGTCTACAACCTCCCTAAGAACAAACAGTAGGGATTAGCAGTGACAGGGACTACTATACACATGGAGGGGATTTGGCATAAAAGACAAAAAAATCTAATCCAACTGGGTCCTGCAAATATATAAATAAATAAATACTATATAATGAACCTGCCGCTTGTCGCAAACAGTCACTGGTGTACAGGTGTAGCGTTCCTTTTTGTCCTACTCAAGCTCTTCCATAGTTCTGATTGGTTTATAGTGAGCAGCAGTTCAGAGATCTACTAGCTGCTAGACCATTGAACCCCTTTGAAATAGTAAGTAGTACTTAGAAATCAATTCTGTATCGTATAGGGAGCCAATGATTTTTCGTAGATAGGGGTAATGTGTAGGGTTAATGTGTTTCTTGTTCCAGTGCAGCATTTTGAAAGGGCATTACTGTAATCTATCAAAAGCTTGAAGTCATGAATCTTCTCACTTTGAAGATGTTTTTATAATTATTATTATCAAACGCTGTAGTAATGTCAGTGATATGACTTTGTAAATTAAGATTAGAATCCCTAATAACACAGAACATAACGCTTTCTCACTGAGTTCCAGAGACAGTATTGTCGCGATTTTCAAAACTGCTGGACCCAAAAGCAGAACACAAACAAGTCCAAGAGTGTTTATTTAAACAAAGGAGAAAGTTGGTGTCGGTTGTGAGTGGACGTGGTGAGCAGGCCGAGGCTAGTAGCAGGCAGGCAGGCAAAGCTGGGAGGGAGGGCGGGCGGGCGGGCGGGCAGGGAATGGAGCAGGTGAGCATGGTTAGGTAGGTTGTGAAACGTTGTGGCAGTAAGTGTAGTGAAGACCCGGGTTTGTATACTGAGGAGGTATATGAGCTGATGGCAGCAGGTGAGGGAGATGATGAGGGTACTGGAAACAGGTGTGCCAAGCTGGAAGCTGGAGCCATGCCTACGCCGACACACGCCCACTCACAAAGACACAGACATAAAGACAAACACATAGACACACAAGGACACTGACAGTCAACATGCTTTAATATTTATAGTTAATATTCATAGTAATGATGCACTGAATGGCGGTTCCTACATTTGTACATTTCGTATGCACACTCACGCACACATGCATGCACGTGGAACACCCACTTGTATGCTTGATCTTGATCTTCCTGGAAAGTGGATAGCATATGATTGCAACGGAATTGCAGCATTAGGGCATACTACTATAATTGGAGGTTTGTGCATTGTGTTTGTTTTTGTCTGGAGTTGCAAAAGATCTTCCATGCTGGGAAGAAGTGACAGTTAATTGGTTCATGCATTGCAAAATGTGCACCCAGCTGCTGAGTGGGCTGTCGCCATACCGTGGAGAAGGAGGAACAAATGGTTAACATTGCTGTACTGTTGTGCACCTTTGTCAAACTGCGTGCGTGCATGTGTGCGTGCGTGATGTTCATGGCCCAGCTGACTTTAATCATTGACAACAGTGGTATGAGCTATAATATCTACATGTAATCTATGTTGAATTCACACTACCATCTCCCGCAGACTAGAATTAAAAAAGCTTGACACTTCCATGTTTTCCTCCAGTGGCCACCTCACATAAATGTTGAACTGTACCGAAACAAAGATACAGTAACATTAAGCATAATAATATTTTGACAAAAGTGCTGCCTATTCATTATGGTTAATGATACACTGATACATCAGTTTGTTGTTTTTCAATCTACTTATTACATTTTGTAGAGTTGTGTTGAAAGAGAACATCTGAGAAAGACAAGGTTTGGATTAATTGTATTTTACAAACCTACAGATCATGAACGCATAATCACATGATGAGGATCACAGTTTATATTTTCTTTGAGTATTTTCTTTGCTGTATTCAGTTTCTTTTTCACTACATGAATTGTGCACTGCAAATATTTTATATACTGTATATTGCAATGTGTGCAGAAGCTCAGGAGGCCACTGACAGGGAGTGCCACTGAATCAAGGGAGCCCATGCACTGCTGGAACGTGGAAGTGGTTCTCTCTCATGGCTGAGATGGCAGGCCATCTATTCAGCTTCCATGCCTCATTGCCCTGGCCTGGGGAAAGAGCCCTTCCATTTCTGATCCAGCACCCCCTGATTCAGTGCCATTTGAGCCAGAAGTCCGACTCCAGGGAGTGTGTCGGGGTCAGAGCAGCCAGGGCCACCACAAAGACAATGGCATGTTGCCATATCGGAGCTACTGGAGAAAGCAAAGTACAGGGTGGAGGAGAGGGCAAGTTGAGACCAGGCCAGGGAGGGCTTAAAGAACTGCCACAATGCAAAAAAAAAATGCATCTCAAAGTAACTAAATTAAAGGACAATTCCAGTGTTAGACTAGCTCTACACTACATGGCATTGTCTAATGTTTATTGTCAACATCGGCCACATACTGTAGATAACATAAGCATTGAAGAATTCTTCCTAAAATACATATTCTTTGGAAATTGTGTTCATTCATGTTTTGTCCATATTCAATACACATTACAGAATGTACCTGAAATTATTTTGTCAGTGTTAGCTAAAACTCACGGTATCATTAAGCTAAAATTCGAAATGCACCTGTTGTAAGGACCAAGCAAATTGATATCACTACGCACAAAAAATGGTGCGGTGACTTTCAAAAATCGAAATGACGCAGTAATAAATCATACAGTATAGGTTTAAAATCTGCAGTCGTCTGAAACATCTGTTGTTTGATAAAAGAAGGAAAAAGTACAGTAGGCTATATCAATTCCAGCATGTTCCAGACTTTAACTCTTCGGTTAACTAACATGCCGGAGGTTCTTTAACGGACACCACGGTCATTCGATCGAAATACATTCCAGAAATGCCATTCATGCGTACTGTAGATATTTTTCCCACTATTGTTCATACTGGATAACACTAAAAAAGCTTACAGCTTGTTTCCATTGCGGTCCTTAGTATGAGGTGTGTATGATGTCATCATAGTGGTGTGGTGCTGTTGGGTGCAGGAAATTTCAGTTCATGATGTGGACAAGTCTCTGAGTGAAACCGTGGGTGTACCTGCCACTCAAAGTGTACACACAATGAGCAGGTTGGTGATTTGCAGAGTGAGTGTGTGAATGGGTGAATGATTGTAAAGCACTTTGGATAAAGGCGCTATACAGTACATGCCATTATATTTACCATTTAACCACCTTAACCCCATATAGGTAACCGGAGTCAATTGCATTTTGTCACAGATCATTATTTTACACTTTCATTGTAATGTCAAGAGTACAGCTAGGATTTGGAAATTGCAAAAATGCAATTTGTTTATTTCCTTAAGATAACATAGAATTAATGATAATATCTTCCAAATTATGTCTGACGTGACGACAAAAAAATTCACTAAATGCCAGAAATTCAGAGTAAAAAGCCGCAAACATCTTGGCTTTGAATGTGTTCCGCATGGAATCAGTGTCTGAACTGCCCACCCAGTCACCCACAAATGATTGTATGCAGTTATTACATTAAATTAAATTAATTCAATAACACATTGGATGTTGGGGGTGTGGATTCTAATCTGACAGCTTCTGAGACAATATGTAATTGTACATTCATAGGCTTGGAACAAGTCATTATTCAATTGTTATGGTGGTTAACCAGTGCCTATTGAATGAAATTACAATTTGTGTTACTGGAATCCTTCCTCTCTCCATCCAGACTGGCATGTAGTTGTGGTACCATCTGTTATATAAAATAAACCAAAGTGTCTTGACAGTAACTGTTCCTATACTGTCTGTGGCCGGCTCTCCTGGAAGTCAACTCTGTAGATGTTGATTGACAGGCTTGTGTGATTATTTACAGGTGTTGTGGACAGAATGCCGGCCTGCCACTCTTCATGCAGCCGGAGCCTGTCCCGTTGACAGGTGTGATGAGCGT
This sequence comes from Gymnoscopelus microlampas, assembly GCF_963454915.1. NCBI lineage: Eukaryota > Metazoa > Chordata > Actinopteri > Myctophiformes > Myctophidae > Gymnoscopelus > Gymnoscopelus microlampas. The sequence continues at coordinate 30,120,942 of NC_139942.1, read as the reverse complement.
AGGCCGGCTCTCTTGTTATTGTCATTGTATGTAAGAAAGCCAGGTGGCACATTAGATTAAAGACAATTACAGTGTGAGTCACAGAGCCTTGCACTCGACTGAGTCATAATGTAAATGTCATTTTAGAGGAACATGAAGATATCAGGCAGGTCTGATAAGAAAGGCAGGGGGAAAACACTTGTTGTCGGTCAAAGGGAGACTTGCATTAGGTTGGGTGGTCTTGATAATTAAGTAAGCATTAGGGATCAACAAATCCTGTGTGTGTGTGTGTGTGTGTGTGTGTGTGTGTGTGTGTGTGTGTGTGTGTGTGTGTGTGTGTGTGTGTGTGTGTGTGTGTGTGTGTGTGTGTGTGTGTGTGTGTGTGTGTGTGTGTGTGTGTGTGTGTGTGCGCGCGCACGTGCGGGTGGGTGGGTGTGTCTGTCTGTCTGTCTCTGTGTTTACAGCCAGTCCAGTGTAGTCAACTGTTGTTCTGTTTCTGCCTGCCATAATTCCCCATGCTTTCACTATGCTTGATGCAGGCACCGGCTTCGAATGCTATCAATGCATTGAATGGGAGATTATCACGTTTTATCAGACCATTGAATGGGCGAAGTAGGCGAGCTACCGTCTACCCCGCGATTTGTCAGACCATTCATTGGGCGTAATCAGGAGCTACTGACCTACCGACGGAGGCGGAGCAGTCCCCACAACAATATTTACGATTCTGTCCATATCGGTACATAACTCGAACGGCGCTGAGTAGGCACAGGCGAGGGTCGCACCGCTCCGGACGGCAACTCAGTCGCCTTAGCTCCTTCGGTGGCCCGTCGCGGGGCTCCACCTCGCCTGAGACTGCGCGCCTCCGTCATGGTCCGAAACCGAAACAACCAAAACCAAAACCGAAACTAAAGTATTTAAGTCATCTCCGTCGGTAGGTCAGTAGCTCCTGATTACGCCCACTGAATGGTCTGATAAATCGCGGGGTAGACGGTAGGTCGCCTACTTCGCCCATTCAATGGTCTGATAGAACGTGATAATCTCCCATTCTATGCATTGATAGCATCCGAATCAGGTGATGCAGGTGTAGACAGGAGTTGGACACCCCGCACCAAATTAGTGCCTCTTTCATGTGTCTACACTACACTGTGCCTACTCTGAAATACACAGAGGAATGGGGAAAGTGTGTATAGGTACTGTATATTGCAGGCGATTAGCACATCAGTGCTGTCAAGGCATCTGGACCAAAGGACATGTTGGCTGTTGAACCCACAGTTCTACCCTTTCATCTGACAGCATTTGAATCATGTCCGTTACACTGAGCAAACATTATATATCTATCTATCTTTCTATCTTTCTGTCTTTCTATCTTTCTATCTATCTTTCTATCTATCTTTCTATCTGCCTAAAGCTAAGTAATTCATAAATTGTTTGGCATGATTAGGATTTATGGATTCAGCTTAATGAATGTGTCATGGCGCAGAATGTAAATAAAAGCAATCCAAACAAATTAAGTGGTGCAACAGTACATTTCCGGGGTTGTAGTGATAAGGAAAATGTAATTCAACTGGCCACAATACAGTGGTATAACTTGATATGAGCATTAGAGTAGACACTGTCAGTACAGGACGGTGAGTCAAACAGCTATATTAAAATACAGTTGCATGTAAGGCCCCTGTCAGATGATTCATATGCACCCCTGCTCCTTTAAAGACAATGTGTTATTTTAGGGTACAGGAATAAAGCGGATAGCTATAGGTATGTTTAACACAAAGCATGAATTTAACAGTTTGCCATTTTTTAAATGAGAGTGGCCAATCGATACTGTTGTTTTTTCTTCTTCTTTCTTGTCTTTTTTGCCTTTCAAACTGTAAATATATACAGGTTGACTATAGAAAACCATGACAACATAGTGCCGCACTAGGCAAATACAAGCCTGCCAGCACCTTCTGTGAACTCCCGAACCGTTCATCCGGCAATACAGCTTCGGCCTTGTTTACCTGACAAGTTCTGCATCATAAAGTCAGTAGACAGCTGAGTTAGCATGGTAACTTTACAGTACGAAGTGCTCCGCAGTCTTTCTCTGAATTAAATTCAGCCCTTCAGTCCAAGGAGAACTAGCTACAAGCAGTCAATCACTGCACTGAAGGGGACCCTGGAACTGGAAATGAGCTGAACCTGACTCACTATAGCTCCAGTGTCCCCACCCCCCCCCACCCCCCTCCTCCAGCACAAGTGTCAGCAGACCTCCTACTGTGCATTGTCCCGGTACCCAAGCAATGCCCCAGCGTTCTCAATGACTACAGGTTGCACATCATGAAGATCTTCGAGAGACTGGTCCTGCAGCACGTGAAGCCCCTGACGATCGAGTGACTCCCTGGACCCTGTGCAATTTGCATAACAGGCAAAAGTTATGCAGATTGCAGATGATGCTATTATCTACTGTACGTGAGCCTAGACACACCTGGATAGGACGCACTGCACCATGAGAGTCTGTTCTTCAACTTCTCCAGCACTACGCCTGCAGCGACGTTTTTTTTCCATTTTTTTTTTCACTTCACTTCTCTGTCTGGCTATCATCCTGTTTGAGCCGGATTTCCAAACGTCACCAATTATGTAGGCAAATCAGGAAGTGACTCGAATTTTACATTGGAAGGCTCTGTCCCGCCCCGCACCACAGACCAAGAAGCTGTGGCTCCTGGGTGTCTGTCCCGCCCTGCTCCGCCCATTGGAAATAGCATGATTTCCAGATGGAGAAGATGCACCGAACGGCGCGAATCAGTCTGGATTCCAGGCTATAATCACCTCCAACTCAATTAGAAAGACCAATGAACTGATGGTGGACTACTGGCAGAGCATTACGAGGCCCACAACTCCCATCACCATCCGAGGGGAGGATGTGGAGATGGTGAAGTTCCTGGAAGTACAGTACACTTAAATTAATATTGTAGAAGAGACTGGGAAATGTGGGATCCTGACACCCGGCATTGAATACCAGCTACCATGAGTAGACTGAATAAACTAAATGAACATCTATGGGTATACTGATACTCTACACGCTTATATTAGCCCAGAAGCTGGAAGTGTGCTTCTCTAGAGCAGCTGAGACTGCTGAGGCAACAGTCTGGGAAACATTTTTGTTTAAAGCCAAAGGTGGGTGGGGATGTTTATTGATGCTTTTCTGTCCCAGTAGCTATGAGTGCTTTGTGTCCTAGTTTCATCTGTTTCAACCATTTCAAATTAATTAGGCATCCACAAAAGTGTGGGACACATGGGCTTCCAAAGTGTAAGATTGTAAGTTCCTCTTTGCTTTATTAATGCTACAAAAGCACATAACTGAACAAAGACCATAAAAACATAATGACAGACATACAGTAAGGATGGCTTAGCTACATCTAACATGCAAGCTCATCGTTCTTTTTCAGGCTGCATATGATTGGAATTGGGGATGAGGACCATAGCAATGAGAGAAAAGGATGGCTGTGACATGTGGAACAAAACTTCACAACAGAGAGGGTAATCTTACTGTCATTATCGATCGCTTCCTTCCAGTTCAGAATCGATAGAAACAACAAAATGTGTTTGTTCATCTCTCTAGTCAAAACGAGCCATTGTAATTTTGTAAAGTGTAAAATAATGGAGTAACAAAGAACTGCAGATATTTTGACACAGTAAAACTCAATGACTTAATGATATCATAAATATTAGTACCCTCTCTGGCAATCAAACTGATTGCCGCATGCAGAATCAACTGATCAGCACCACAACAACTAACAATCTGATAATAAGAACTCATTGATTCGTGAAATCAAGCCTTGTTTATGTTTACAACCTCAAGGGGCTTTAGTCATATTTTCCAAACAACAGCAGTTGTAGTGTACAACATAGTTCGAGAGTGTGCAGTTAAAGTTAATGTAACCACATGAACCCTAGCATCCCTATACATATATCAACAATATACACTGAAAAATGAACAGTGTAAGTTAACTTCATTATACAGTAGGCTATACTGTGCTGATCTCAGAAAATAAACTTTCTTTCCGGCCTTGCACGGTGTGGAAATCGGGGTGCACTGCAGAGTCAGCCACAGACTTGGTTGTTATTAGACATTGTGTGCTCAATTTGAAATGCTGTTTCACACTATGCCAACTGCACCATTGATTTACTGCATCAATGCAAGACGACACCGTGTTGAAATAGATTTGCGTGCGGGTGTGCTGTCAGCTTTTAATAATGACGGTTTTGTAAGGCCTTGATTTACTTCCACTTCACAGACAATTGCATTAAACACCTGTAAATCTTATCACTCAAACAGAGAGCGTCTCCTTTCCAACCCCAATGGTTCTAATCAGCCCCCCGCCCACAGGAGTGGCCCAATTCTCTCACAACTTGCTACAAAAATCCCTCATGAAAAACTATATAATCTCCTACCTTTCATTTTCAACCTTCACATGTGTCTCCTTCTCTAATAATCAAAAAGTGCTATATATTTCATCTCGCAATTTACTTCCGGATGGTTCGTTTTGCACTTTTTTTGCCACATCGGTCACGGGAAAGAAATAAGCGCTGCCGTGGTCTATGGAAACGAGCCCAAAAGTGCACCCAAATAAGCCCAAAATCGCTTATACAAACAGTCAGACCTGGCAACGCAGCCTACGCCAATCATGCGTGAGAGATCTACAAGCTATGGGGCAGAGACGCCACCGTATCTTAGCAACAACTACAGCGCTCACTCTCATTGGTCGTGTCACGCTAAGAGCAGTCTCCAGACAATGGCATCGCAGACAGCTTGCTGTTACTGCTGTAGCCATCACAGTTAGTCCCAGCGACGACGGACAGGGCGCTGTGATAGCTGCCATGTCGCTAACGCTAACGTGGTTGTCATGCCTGCAGCGGCTGTGCAATCACTTTGTCAACAATGCACGTTCGTGTGGTGAATGTCAATATTGCTGCTCAGTTAGTCCATTGTAGATGGTGTATGTTTGTGTGTGTCCTCTGGAGAACTATAGCTCCACAGCAACTACAGTAACTAACGTAATGGCAGGACCGCCCCGTGCAACGCATGTTAGGCTGCATTATGCTCATGTAGTAATTTCAGATAATTTCGCTCCGATTACAGCAGTGCTTATCAACCCTTTCACGCCGCCCCCCCCCCCCCCAAATAAACGTACTTGATCTGGGGACCCCCCCATTCTGTTTGACTCCGTTCCACAAGTACATATTGTGAAAATAGCATATCTACAAGCTCAAAACGCCTCACGTTGAGAGGCTTTGTAAGCTTGTAGATCGGCTATTTTCTACATGACTGCCTCTTTCTTACATTCTTTGACAATGTGGCCCATGTTTTCATCGTATAGTTTGTTGACTACTTTTGTTGCAGAAATGCTCATTTCCTTTACTTTCCTTTTTTTATTGTCTCCGCCAGGCCGAAAGGCATGGCGCAAGACTATGTTTCACCCCCTGTCCGTCCGTCTGTGATAGCTAATCTCTCACATCGTTGACTTGATCGCAGCAAAATAACAGCCCGATGAGTCAGTGAGAGCTGGATAAACGAGGTAAAATGTGTCAAAAGGAGTCTGTACGGCTGTCGATAAATGAACACATGACGTCGGTGGGAGAGGAGATATTGTGTCTTTTGGACAAACAGCAGCGTCGTGCTGATGTTTGTTGTGTGAAGCAGCTTAATGTCAGAGTGTTTGTGTTGGAGCGCCTCAGTGCGGCTGCAGAGTTCATGTGCAACCTCTTCCAGAGACAGACAGAGACACTAGAAACTCTGCTGGGGAAAAAAAACACTGCTGGGCATTGACTTTCATATGGACATTGATCTACACACTGCAGGTATATCTGCTACACACACAACATCAAACTACACACTGCAGGTATGATGCAGCGTTTGCATTACAGCCAGCATGCCAGCGTAGTTCCCATATGGTTTCAAGGTGGGCTAAACCATATGGACCCCATGTCAGCAATGTCAGCGGCATCCACTTCAGTCCCAACTGCGATGCCCATGCAGGCTATAAGTAGCTTCTACCTGGCCCTTAGGTGGGCCCCAACTAGCCATGTTTATGTGGGACCAAGGCGGGTCCTACCTGGGTTTGCCCATGCAGGCTTTAACTGGGTTCTACCTGGGCCCTAGGTGTACCCTAACCAACCACAGTGCAGTGCCCATCGCTCCAATTCTTGTGACGTCAGGGCTCTCAATACTGCACATTGGTGGAGGAGGAGGGGCCGCAGGGCGACCGCACACATCGCTGAACCAATGGTAGCCCACGGATGTTTCCTCTGGGGATTTACAATCTGCCCCTCTATGCCACATATCATCCGCACTACAGGGTCTTCACTGACCGAGCCACGGCCCCACTGACCCTCATGACGCTATGCCACTTATATGACTTGCCAAGTGGCCGCGGGCGCTACGTGGGCGTGGCCGCGGGCTAGACGCGAGCCCCCGCGTAGCGGGGGCGAGCTTCTAGTTAATACAAATCTTAAGCTTAACCCCTTTTATTCAATTTAGTTTGATACAGTATATTCTGCAACAGTTCTTTTTTCCAACTCTATTCACATTCCTTAAGCACAGCCACAGTCTCTCACATAGATGTATTTTATTTAATTTTTATGTGAATTGGCTTGCTTGCTGCTGTGAACTAAATGACCAATCTCCTTGGGTCTGATATGAGGGCAGAATTGCTCGGTTTATGGCGGACAAGGGGGAGTGTGCAAGTTTTTGAAATGGGAACTCGTAACTACAGCCCATTGCCCTGCTATTTGGTCCTTGTCTGCTACCTGTCAGTCATTCCTGGGCTTTGCTGTGACAGCATAGGGTTGTGTTGTTTTGATAGAGACCTTCCCATGAGCCACTCACACTGCTCACAAATGTCTATATAGAGACAAAGTCCAAACATTACATATTGACCGTGCTCCTGAGAGCTTTCATCTCCACCCGTCTTCACAGTGTCTATGTATTTATCACTCTATATATCATTTTAATTGCCAGCTGACGCTGTCTCTTGAATAAACTTTTATTTAAGAACCCGGTGGCAAAGCCAAATCATATGAAATGAACAGTACAGTACAGTTGAATTCTTGCTGAAAATATGGAATAAGGTAGATATGTGGTGTCTGTTGGACAGCGATGATGGGCAACATTTTAAGCACATAGGCTGCCTTGCCAGAGGCAACGATTACACTGGAAACTGAGACAAATTTATTGTTTGTTCCGTTGTTTGTTTGCTTTTCTCTGTTGTTGGGCATCCACCAATTCTACTGTTGGACGTAGCCTGTATCATTACCCATTTCATCTTATGTGACTGTCGTGGCCCTACTGTACCAATGCCAACTCTTCTAAGTCCTTGGAGATGCATGCCGAGGGCATTTCATGACAGACGCTCTCTCCAGCCATGTTGCTTCTGTTTGCATCACCCTCACCCTAGAAAAAAAAGAGTTATTATCTGTTTCTGTTGGATATTGCCTCATATCAAAGGGCAACATGGCTGTCTGGGAGAAAACAGGAAAACGGTTTTGACTGAATGGTCCTCCATCTCAATTGAAATGGTACCTATATTCTGCAGTCATCTGACAGTTACCTTTTAGTAGTGCATGTTAAGCAACCAAGATAACGCTCTTTGAGTTGTAAGGACACTGCAGAATCTTCCAGTGCTATTAAGTCTTTTATGTAAAGCGATTTTGGGTACTTACTGTAGAAAATATAAATCTGAGTTATTATTAGTAAGTGTTGCTTAGTCAGTGACAATCTGAGTTGATTGTTTGCCCTGAACAAACCGTGCCTAACATACAGAGACCCAGAAACCTGAGGTGGGAACATGTGCCACATTGCCAGTGGTGGAAAAAGTACTCAAATGTTTTACTTGAGTAAAAGTATCAATACTACAATGTAGAATTACTCTGTTAGGGTGCAGTCACACCGAACTTTAATTCTGCCTATGAGGGCGGATTGTGCCAAAGCTTTTCAATGGGAACGGAGTGGTTTGTTGCCATTTGCGGATTTCCGCCAAAAAACGCTCTGTTCCCATTGAAAAGCATTGGCAGAATCCACACTCATAGGCAGAATAAAGGTTCAGTGTGACCGTACCCTACAAGTAAAAGTCCGGAAAGTCCGAAATTTGTACTTAAAGTATCAAAAGTCATTATGCAGAATGTCCTGTTTCACAAGTTTTCAAATGTATAAAATGTATACAAATCTTATGAAAATAGCAGAGGGCTGAAGTGGTTAATGTATTGTTTTGTAATAGTGATCAAAATCTACAACGTAACTAACTAAAGTTTTCAAATAATTGTAGTGGAGTAACAGTACAGTACAATATTTGCCTTTGAGATGTGGTAGAGTAGAAGTAAAAGTACTGAAGATTGGAAATACTCCAGTAAAGTAAAAATACCTAAAAACAGTGCTTGAGTAAGTGTACTTAGTTACGTTACACCACTGCACATTGCCCTAATAATGCTGTCCAATGTTCCAGTTGAAGTACAGCTGAGGAGAAAGACTGAGATCAGCTTCTACTGTCTGAAGAGCAAAGTTGAGCTCATGTATGTATTTAGCTGATCAACAATTGTGGGGACTGGAGGCTGTTAGAAACTGTAGTATGAACTATTTATGTATGTGTTAATAACGTTTCTTTTTGGTTATTAATGAATCCATCATAATGTCCAAAGGACATGAAATATATTTAATTTCAAATCAAGGTTCTCCGATAGGAATCCATTAACCACTTTATTAAACAATACTACTCCTACAATGTATCACACACCAGAAACAAACAAACAAAAAGCACGCAATGCAGTGAAAATAATGCAGTGAAATCAGTGAATAATAATAATAATAATAATAATAATAATAGTACACATATTTATGTAGCCTACATATCTACCTTATGTAGCACAAAAACATGTTTACAAAGTGCTTCACGACTAAAAAACTGAAAACACTTAGAAAATACTTAAACAAGACAATGAATACAAATCTATGAATAAAAACGTTGTTTTGCTGTCTATCAAAGCATAAAAAAGTACTGAAAACCAGTTCATGAGAATGCATTTTTAAGAGAGTTTTAAAGCTCTGATTCACAATTGTTAGTCTGATTCCCAATTTATTCCACAATTGTGCCCTTATGGTACGGAACATGCCCTATTGCCCTCTGTCATAAGCCTTGGGCCGTGAGCAACAGCTTGTCTGCAGATCTGAGATTACAACTTACAGTACAACTTACAAGTAAGGGGTGATAAAGGTCAGAAATGCACAAGGTGGCAAGGCTGTACCGGGATTCTGAGCACCACGGTTAAACAGTACAATGAGGCAAGAATAGAGGAAATGTGCTCACAATTTCAAGTTCTTGTAAAAACCTAGTATTTTGTGCAAGTTGGAGGCGGCTGATGGATTTTCGATGAGTGAAATCTGAAACTGATAGGAGACAAGATGGAAAAATAAGTTATTAGTAAAACACGTATAGTCCTAACTCAGTAAGTTATCTAATGCCATGGGCTTCAGGTTTGGCCTGTTGCAGATACTGGCGAATCTCAGCCCGATGGGCTCAAATTGACGATGGTTCTGGAGGTTGGCATTGAGTGGTCTCAGAGAGGTCTGGGTGTGGTGGTTTTGCTGTTGATGGTTCTGTGGGTCTTGACTCTGCAACTCTACGGCAAGTTTTACACAGGGAACACTGTGTAGAGCTAACGGTACTAACGGGGCTCAGTCCTGACGATGGCTCTGGGCTGACTTCTCACATGCCTTAGTGCACACTGCCTTCCATCCATCCATCCATCTTCAACTTATCCGGAATCGAGTCGCGGGGGTAACAGTTCCAACTGAGATTTCTAATCTTCCCTTCCCAGAGCAACATTAGCAACTTCCCCCTGGGGGATCCTGAGGCGTTCCCAGGCCAGTCTGGAGATATAATCCCCCCATCTGGTCCTTGGTCTGCCACGGGGTCTCTTCCCAGTGGGACGTGCAGCAAGGATATCCCTAGCTAGGGAGGCGCGCGGGAGGCATCCGTACTTGATGCCTGAACCACCTAAGCTGGCTCCTTTCCAAGTTAAGGAGCAGCTGCTTTCATTCTTTTTCAACCTTCTCTCATGTGTCTCAGTCTGCTACTGCTAGCCTATAACTAGTGGTGGACGTATGAAAGTATTCAACCTCAAATATATTTTGCTTCGTTACCCTATCGTTATTTGAAGTCTACTTTGTCCAGGGTTGGATTTGTTTGGGGAGATATTATTTTTTATTACCGGTGGAGATATCTTTTATCCTTGCTTCTGGTCAGACTGAATTAAATACTGTACGTGCATGCATTTCCTTTTGGGAAATGTAGACTGTCTGATAGGTTTGATGTTATCAAAATTGAATTAAAATGCCTTAATCCTGGAGTATTTACATTTTATTAAAGAAATTGTGAAAATCACTGCCCAGTGCGACATGTTGTGAGCTTGTACAGTAGATCGGTAGATCAGTAGATTTTTGCCATTTGTCGTATGAAGAAGTACTTTGTATACAGGGCTTTAGGGCCCTATATTGTGTGCCGCCTTACCCCTTATGCCAAAAATATTTAGCATTTTTTGACTATTTTGAAAAACGTTTAAAAAGCCAATCTACATCAACACGTTGTGAGCTTGTAGATCGGCTATTTGAACTATTTCAAAATGTTAAGAAAATGCCCCTGCAATCCCCCTTTTTTAACTTTTTTTTTTAGAACCCTTGCTTTTGTGAACCAAAACACCATCATATACATACAATACCTGTGCTCACACTTGACTAAACCTTACCGATTCCCATACATGCCTACATCCGGCGTGGGTGTGAGGGACAATACATAAAGGACAATGCTTGTCCACAGTCAGCAGTGCATGGCAATTTCAAATGCATCAAATTCAAGAGCAAGCCGATGTCCTTGAATCAAAACCACCTCTTCAAAACTCATGCATAACAACAAGGTTATTATTATTTGTGGCGTAGCCGTCAAGGCAGTGTGAATGCCATGTAATCCCCCTTTAATCCCTTACAGTAGGCCACAGCCTCGCTAATCTGCACACCTTGAGAATGGAAGTCATTTGAATGAAGGAGATGCCAACATTTTTAACCCCTTGTGGAAATGAGGGGGTTATCCAATATCCACTTTCAAACTGGCATCCCTATTTTGGGAAATATCACAATGTCACAATGAAATAAAAATGTAAAACTCAAGGGAAAAAAGCCGATCTCGAAGCTCATAACACAGATTGAGATGTGACACATTGTGAAGTTGTAGATCGGTTATTTTCACAATTGTTCCGCAACACTGTCACAAAACGAAGCACACAATACGGTTTAAGAGCTTAAAAACCTTATTCCAAGCATGTACTGTAGTACTAGTATGTGACGTGTAGCCTAATACTAGATACGATCAAGTTAAAGGCAGATAGTGTAATCCTAAGGGAACACACAAGACAATAAGCTCTTGTTTTCCTATAATACTGGACTGGTGATACAAATAAAACCCTGCAGACTAGCAGCCCCCTAAACAATAGAGCCCCAATAAGAGGTTTGCCCATTATTCTGACGGTCCATTATCCTGACGTCTCAATAGTCCGAAAATGTTTATGTTTAGTGTCAGGTTGGGTTATAGTTATAGGGTTAGGCTTAGTTATAATGCGTGGCCCCAGACCCTTTGGAAAAATAGGACAATGGCAAGGGACCCATAAAAACACCAGCTAATTTTAAATGAATGCATGAAAAGAGCCCCCCCCCCACATTAAAACAAAACAAAATGAACCATATCTCTTCAACAGCATTTGTTGTCCTTGAGGCAAGCTTTTAGAAGTGCCAGGGTAGCATACAGTAGTGGTGAAATACAGATCTCTGCCGCTACGCTGCAGCAGAGCAGTTAGTCCTGTCTGTTCCCAGGTGTGGGATGGAGGCCAGCTCAAGGCCAAGCCTGGTGTTATGAGGAATTCAGGCTAGTGCCGCTGTCATCCCATTATCCCGTCACCTTGTTAAACGCTGTGGAAAAGGATCCGTTAATGCAGTCAGGGACCGACGGCACAACATTAGAATGTGTCCTTAGCCTTGACCCCGACACTGGGCTGTTTAGAACCCATTGATTTTGAGGGGAGGGGGGTGTGTGTGTGTGTGTGTGTGTGTGTGTGTGTGTGTGTGTGTGTGTGTGCGTGCGTGCGTGCGTGCGTGCGTGCGTGCGTGCGTGCGTGCGCGCGCGTGCGTGCGTGCGTGCGTGCGTGCGTGCGTGCGTGCGTGCGGGTGTGTGAGAGAGAGAGAGCTTTTGCATAGATATTTTGAGCACGTGTGTACGCTTGAGCTTTTGTGCTTGCTTGAATAAATGTGTATAGATATGTGTGTATGTGTGTGTGTCCCAGGCAGCTCCTTGTCCTTGGTTTGTACATTACCACATTAGGAACAGTCTCCAAATGCACCTTTTATATGCCATCAGCCAGTTGGAATGCACACAGTAAAACTTCAATGTTAATGTAACTCCGGGGTTGTACTGTTCAAAGGGTTTCTTACTCTAGGAGTTACAAATGAATAAATGATCACTCAGGATCTGAGTTGCAACTGTCTATACCCCAAACCTCTTGACCAAAAATAGCCGATTTACATCGCCTTGTGAGCTTGTTGATGGACTATTTTTTCTGCATGTTCCCCCCAGAATAGGGATGCTGTTGTGTTGTTCAAACTCAAAAGGCATATAGCAACCTGACGTAAAACGCTGTGAAATTGTGAACGAAATTGGAGGTGATACTAATGCCTGCTCAACGATCCTTTTTATAATGTATGCGTCAACCCCAATATAGGGTCAAAGCCTCAATTCCTACAGGCCTCAGCAGTATTTCCTGCCGATTCCTCATATTTCTGAAAGTTGTTGCTGTCGACTTGACTCTTTGACCCCGCTCCCGCACGCACGCACGCACGCACGCACGCACGCACGCACGCACGCACGCACGCACGCACGCACGCACGCACGCACGCACGCACGCACGCACACACACACACACACACACACACACACACACACACACACACACACACACACACACACACACACACACACACACACATTTTAAAAACCTACTACAAACCTTTTGCTGACCAAGCCTAAAGTTCCCTCTGTAACAAGCAGCAACTGTGTCCTTGCCGGTGCCTAATAGAGATGAAAAGGTAGTCATATTCCAAGGGTCTCAGGCTGACTGTGACCCGCCAAGAACAACTTCAACTTCGCTTTGTGCGTCACATCACAAGTGTTTGGACATGATACCCGACAAATTGCAGTTACATTTAAATAATAATAATAATAATAATAATAATAATAATAATAATAATAATAATGATAATAATAATAATAATAAAATATCTAATATCAAAATATAAAAAATATTCAAGATTCAAGAGGGTTTATTTCTATTTTATTATTTTATTTGCCACTCACTCATACAAGTACGAGCAGCAAAATGTTGTCGACAATAATAACAATATAATGTATAACATCAAGGTATTATCAAATATATAATATATAAATATACCATCTTGTGCAAATAAAAGACAAATGTAC
>NC_139942.1:30062419-30104919 GCF_963454915.1 Gymnoscopelus microlampas | reverse complement strand
GCTGTGTATCTTAAATAGACATCAGAGCCTGGGGTAGTCCTTTGATATGTTCTCATATCCGCTACAGCAGCTATCCAGGGGACATTAACATTATTCTCCCATTGGTGTCAGATGGGAATGTGCTGGGGGCGGGATGCACATAAAGGATAAAAAGGAATAAATGTTTGTATTACAGCAATGAAATACGCATTGTTGTCTTTTGTTTGCCGTCCGTCCATGCTTCTCCGTGGGTGGACAGCGCTCGTTTGTGATAATTAGAAGTGGGGTGTGCGTGTGCGTGTGTGCAGATGCGTGTACGCATGTGCATGCGTGCGTGCGTGTGTGTACTGGCTTATGTGCAGGCCATGAGGTCGCATGCCTGTGTAAACTGTTTGGTTTATTAGAGACAATAAAGGAAGCAATGGACGTAAACAATGAGTTGCCGCCATGATGAGCGTCTTCTTGCCATCTGCCATGAGCTGCCACCATCATTTGAAGTCACAGTTTCCCACATTTTCATGTCAACTGATTATCACACACACAGCTGTGAGAGCACCCCAAGAGCATAATATGATCAATTACATGCACTTTGCTACTGCAGATCGTGGGGAGGTGTTAACTAACAGTGTGTGTGTGTGTGTGTGTGTGTGTGTGTGTGTGTGTGTGTGTGTGTGTGTGTGTGTGTGTGTGTGTGTGTGTGTGTGTGTGTGTGTGTGTGTGTGTGTGTGTGTGTGTGTGTGTGTGTGTGTGTGTTTGCGCACGCGTGTGTGTGCGTGTGTGTGCATGAGTATGTGTGTGCGTGAATGGGATTAATTAGGTTTATGTGTGATTGGCTTTGTGCGTGCATGACGCTATCTTTCTCATCTTTTCTCTTTTTAGGAGGCTGTCAGCTGCGTGTAGTTTTTTGTTAAACACGCGTTTTTCCGCCAACGGTAGTAGAAGTAGAAAATAGTTCAGCACTTGTTCATCAAAGTCAATTTTTTTGACCAATCAAACTCGAGGAAGAGGTGGGACTAAAACAATCAACAAACATGGCAGAGGACACAGGCTGATTGCAATTGTGCTCACACACACACAAGTATAAATTTGACAGCAGGATCTTAATCGAGATCCATTGCTGGAGCAATGACAAGGACTTATGTTCACCATTATAAGCAACAATGAAAGAAGTGTTTGCGCTCTTAACTTAAGGCTTACTGAAGCTAAAGCCAGGTGCGAGAAGCCAATATAAGGGGCGGCCATAGCTGAGTGGTTAGTGAGCCCGCCTAGGGAGCCAGAGGCCCTGGTTGCCCCAGGTTCGATTCCAGGCCATCCCAGCATATGTGTCGATGAAATGAAATTTGTCCCTGAGCAAGACTCTTAACCCCTAATTGCTCACAGGTTCTCATTGGAAACAAGACCGCAAGGACTTTCATGAACGACCTGTTAAAAGGAATTATCCTTATCCTAATTATTATCCTTATATCGAAGTCCACAAAAACAGAGAAGCTCGCACACTAACAAATACAAAAATTAGGCTCTATAGGATATATCTTTTTTAATTTACATGGTGCAAAAAAACGTTGCACAGGTGAGCAAGTGAAGCGAGGGGACATTTTGATGCTGGACGTTATCACAGACAGACAGACAGACAGACAGACAGAGAAAGAAAGATAGAGATCTACATATATGGGCATAAAAGGGACAACAGACAGACAGACAGACAGACAGACAATTGCTGTGCAGAACTGGGCCATCGCTGCCTGCGGCTGGTTGAATTTCTTGGACTGCCTCAATAAGTACATCGTCTGCTAAGCCTTCTTTGTCAATGATGTTCTCCCACTTCTCTTCCCCAGGATATTTTGGCCCCTGGGAACTTTTCTGTGTGTTGACTCATTGTCATTGTGGATAAGTCTGGGTGTCACTCATAGTGAGCAGCCGCAGTTACAGTAGATGCACTCTATGTATTCTGTTTCATGTGACGCTTGTCTCCTTTGCAAGTTAGGATTGCTCGTACCCTGAGTGTGTGTCCCACTGGAAGGTGGATTTGAGTACAGTATATGTGTCCAGGTCCAGTTTGTAGTACTTTCATAATCTGTAAAAAGCTTGGGCCACTTGTGTCTCAAACCACGGGTCACATATTTGCATGTAGATAACTAGGCTAAGTCAAATTCAAATGCACCCCCTAAATTGGCAAATGAAGTCAAGTCAATGAAGATTAGTAAAGTCTGATGAATATTGTGTCATCTTTCATCAAATGTTAGGAGCTTGGATGCAAGATGGTGAACTTGTTATGTACCACTGTGGCTAACTGTGGCCTGCTATTCCAGGATAGATTTGTGACTGGATGTCACGCTAGCATTTCACTGCTAGTACCTGTATGATAGTGATGAGCGGGCCGACCCGTAACCCGCGGATCCCGCGGGTCAACCCGCGGCGCGGGTGGTCGAGTCAGGATTTATGCGAGGCAATTATGCGGGCTGCGGGTGAGCGGGTCAGCCGCTCTCACGCAAAAAAAAAATATTTTAAACAACATGCTTGTTTATTTAGCCCATGACAATTTTGTGCTACTGTAGACATTTAAAGCGACTTTGGGTACTTAAAAGAGCACTATATAAATCTGAGCTATTATGATGATGACTATCTTTTTTTTCCCACCGCGGGTCGCGGGGCGGGTTAAGCCATAGATTTATATATGGGTTCGCGGGGCGGGTTGAGGTGGGTTGGGTTCCGTGGCGGGGCGGGGCGGGTCATGAAAAAACCCGACCCGCACATCACTACTGTACGAGTAGTGACAAATAAAGTCTGTGTTCCATACTTAAGCGTTAGAGTATTATTCCCCTGGTTCGTGTATCATGTCCATCCTAAAGAAAACATTATTAATCAACAAATCACGTTAACATAACAGAGTTTTATTAGCAGAAATACTGTGTCTTTCTTCTACCATTGCTGGGCAAATACAGAACAAATACATGAATTAAGGAATTAATGAATAACAATACACAGTAAATCCTCAGTGTTAACTTAACTGAGAGTTTACTCTCAGTTAATTATGGTATTCTTGTAGAAATGTTTGGAATGGATTGCACCAACCTTTTCACAGGGAGAAAGTGAAAGCAGTGCACATTATTTAAGTCATACATTTGCATCAACACACACACACACACACACACACACACACACACACACACACACACACACACACACACACACACACACACACACACACACACACACACACAGCCTAAAACCAAGTTGACGATATAATTACCATTATTCCCCAGGCTCAATACCTCTTTTCCCCCAGGAGAATGTTCATTATTGGAGGAATTAATTCCAAATGTCAACGTCGCAAGGCTGAGTGGTCAGGCAATTGCTACTAATGGCTTCAAGTGGTACATAGACGGAGACTAGAACAACTAATGGGACTCAGCAAGCTAAAGTTTTGGCCCGAACTCTGTCTTGGGGTCCCACAGTGTGTGTGCATGCATGCGTGCGCACGTCTGTCTGTCTGTCTGTCTGTCTGCCTGTCTGCCTGTCTGCCTGTCTGCCTGCCTTCCCCCAAAGAACATGTATTTGATACACACACACACACACACACACACACACACACACACACACACACACACACACACACACACACACACACACACACACACACACACACACACACACACACACACACACAAAATGACTGGTGATGGCACCAATAAGCATAACCAAAATTGAGTTAAGTTCATGGGTACCTACCTGGTACATTTTGGATTGGGTTGTAAACTTGGAACCGAATCGCAGTTCCCAACCATATAGTGAGTAAAACTATTTTGATCCAAATCAGCATGACAGATGGTCATTGGTGGTTTAGAAATGGCAGTACTTCTAATCTATCTCACCCTTTGTATAACTCTCTCTCTCTCTCTCTCTCTCTCTCTCTCTCTCTCTCTCTCTCTCTCTCTCTCTCTCTCTCTCTCTCTCTCTCTCTCTCTTTCTTTTCTTGGAGGGGTGAGGCTGCATGGATGGCTCAGTGGTGATTGAAGCATGCCTGCTGAAGTCACACTAGGACTATAGCGGTCGAGAATGCCACGGAGATGCATGGCGCCGCGGTCCCAGAATAGCGCCGTCCTGTAGCATTCACCAGCACCAGGCATGGGGCTCCTATACAGCAGCCAGTGTGACACCACTGTGACATACAATGCTCCCTTTAGAATAGAGCCTGATTCATTCCCCCGCTTCTCTTGAATATGTATGAGACTTGTGATGTGTAGCATGGTCTCTGGAGATGCTTGTCCACGACGGAGGGGGAACGTGCCCGCTCCTATTTGATTTGATGAAAGAATGGATTGAGCGCTCGTGGAGAGAGGTGGCATAGTGTGCTCGACAGTGGTGGAAAAAGTACTAAAATGCTTTACTTAAGTAAAAGTACCAATACTGCAATATAGAAATACTCTGTTACAAGTAAAAGTCCAGAATTAAAAATGTACTTGAGTAAAAGTACAAAAGTATTGGCATCAAAAAAGTAAAAGCACTAAAATATTTGAAAATAGCAGATCTACAAGGTCACAACGAGTCACATCGTGACGCGTGGTGAGCCGATGCGTTGTGAGCTTGTAGATCGTCTATTTTCAAATAACCTGGGTATAAAATAGGGCTAAAGTGGTTCATGTATTTTTTATAACGTAATCATTTATATTTGCAAAGTAACTAGTAACTAAAGTTTTCAAAGAATTGTAGTGGAGTAAAAGTACAATATTTGCCTCTGATATGTAGTGGAATAGAAGTAAAAGTATTGGAAATTGGAAATACTCAAGTAAAGTACAAATACCTCAAAATTGTACAGTAAATGTACCTAGTTACTTTCCACCCCTGGTGCTCGACATAATTTTCAAGTTCTGCTGGACAGAGTGACAGTGACAGAGACACACAGTCATTCATTGTGGTTTCAGAAACATGTTAGAGCCTTGTGTTCGGTTGAAAACGTGAATAATGAATTATGTCCGATCGTTTGACACGTTGACACATTTATTTCTAGTCACCTGATATTCTTGAAAATATATAACCCATTAACACATTTGCAACGCCGAAGGCCCATGGGAGAGAGAGAGAAGAAAAAAAAAGTCATCGTAACAATGACTAAAATAACTTTTGCTTTTTTTTATTATTTCGTTTCATTTTTCATCTGACATCTACTCCAAGGTACCTCTTCCTTCTTCTATAAGAGAGGCGGGGAAAGTTCCGTTTTCCTTTTGTTCATTAAAAAGTTTCCTGTGAAGCTAAAGGACAAGGTCCCCCCCCCCCCCCCCCAGAGGGGACAGTGAAAGTCCCCAGATCAGTGTGACGATGCAACAGCTCATTAAAAACACTGACAGTCCCACTGCCGTTTTTATTAACAGCCATTTTCTGTCTCCCACTGCACCAGCCTGACATCATGTTCAAAGAATAAAAGAATGTCTGTGCAGAGAGAGAAAGGGAAAGCGAGAGAGGAGAGTGAAAGAAAAGAGAGGAAAGGAAAGAAACAGGGAGATGGAATGAGGAGAGAGAAAGTGTCGCAAACCTTTGTAAACTTGGGCACCCAGAGAGAGGTACAGTAGAGGGACTGAAAAGAGAGAAAGAATAGATTAGAGACCGAGGGGGAAGAAAGAGGGAAAAGACAGAGATGTAGCTAAGAAAGAGGAAGTAACGGAGACAAAGGAAAAGAGAGTGTCACAAAAACCTTTGTGAACTCAGGCAACGGCGGCTTAATTCGTTTCCCTATTCTGCGAGCGATCAGAGCTTGACTGCGGCTGGCTGGCTGAACCCTTAGGCGACACGCTCAACCCTCCAGGGATTAATTTACAGAAAAGTTAACGTACCCATTTTCTGAAATGTCGCAATATTCCTCAAAATCATTCTATCCCGTTTTTTCTCCACAGGGGGAGACTTTCAAGAGCCTCAGAACAATTACATTACTCCACTCCTCTTCTCTCGCTCGCTCGCTCCCGCCACCTCCGTTTGATTTTAGCCAGAGGTAGAATAATGTTTTAATAGCCCAGCACGCTCTGTCCTTGCATGGCATTCTCTTGCACAGCTACAGTAAGCCTTGTTGAAGCCTTGCTTGTGTGTACTGCTTGTGCCATTGAGGGTTTACTGTTTAACACCACTGTGTTTGTATGTATACAGTATGTATATACGCACACACACACACACACACACACACACACACACACACACACACACACACACACACACACACACACACACACACACACACACACACACACACACAAACACAACCCATTGGGTGCTCAAACTCCACACGTTACAAAGCATTTTAATCGTCAGACCGGCGCATTCCCAGTGGTGCTCGCTGTCTCCCGTGGGTGCTCGAGCTCCCATGAGCACCCACAGGATCGGCGCCTATCTGCACACCAGATAGGTGGTTCATGGCACATTCTGTTCTGCCAACAGGGGAAAGAGAGAAGAAAGGGCAGGTGGTAAGATATAGAAAGAAAAATCTGTGGTTTAAGATAACTACACTCACACTGGTTCTACTTCGTCGATTGCCACAAACGCGTGTGTAAGCTTGCCTGTACCCGGGGCTGGAATACCCTGGTGGTCGAGCAGGGAGAAAGCGATTCAGTCCCTGCAGTCTCTAACCCTATAGTTTGTCTACAGGGCGAGCAGTCAGCTTGTTGCTGGATGAGCGGAGAGAGGAGAGTGCAGTGAGGCTAATCAGAGCTATGGCAACAGAGGCTCCGCTGAGGTCCTGTCTGTCAAAGGCCAAGCACATGGCCTTGGGGCCTACTGTAGCTTGAGCCAGCAAGTCAGCTGCTTCAGGTCAGTATACGCAAAATGGAGAAGAGAGTGAGGGAGCTGTGTGAGGAGTGTGACTGTCACAGGAGTCCCCTTAAGGTGACTCTCCACCAAACAGACTACTTCAGGCTACTTCAGTCTGTTGGCAAAAGTTGCCATTTAGTTCAGCACAAACTGTCGGCCGATGTTAATGAGGACTCATTTTTACAGGCATTGTTGCCATATTTTGTGAGAGAAATAAGCAACTACCCTTTAGAAACAAGCCCAAAAAAACGCAACCCGCAACTACCAAATTTTACAAGTAACTTTACAGAAAAAGAAGCCCAAAGTCACTTATAATAAGCCGACATGGCACGGCGCTATATACAACAGGTTGTCGGCAGGTTGTGGGCAGGAGACGATTTCCAACGCCTTCCGCGGCCGAGTTGGGCTGATATCGGTGCGGTGGAGAGTTGGCTTAAGTCCCATAAGGCATGCAGCCTTTGTGGCAGAATAAATAAACGTTGCTCTATCTACTTACTGTAGGAAACTTTTCAATAATTTATCTGACCCCAGATTTCAAAGTAGGATGAGTTTAGAATTATTCAAATTCAGAGAATTCCGACATTGCATAATGACCACAGAAAGTCAGTTAAAGCATCAACAGTGTTTTACAAGAAAAGTGATAACTTTTGAGTGATCACCCAAAATTCAGATATTGTGAAGTCTGTGATGTCTGAAAACAATCTTACATTTGAAAGCCACACAGGCACTTCTCATTCACATTCCATTGTTCACTGAGGGTCTTGTAGCAGTGTCTCTGTTCCCATACTGATGGCACCGAGGAGAGATTCCACTGAGTCGTATAAACTCCTTAACTGTACTCCTAAAAATAGAGGAAACACTGCCGCGGTTGTTGTCGGCAGTTACCAGCGACGCCGCGGCTGCTGCCGCTGCCGGAGAATGCACTCGCTCCTTCTGGGTTGAAGACCAAATGTACCCCTGCTTCCAGCAAGAACTCATTATAATGCATACCTTAATATTTATATTTCTGTGTTCATACACTAGTCATAGCTGTGTGATTCTTACCACGGTCCGCTTCTGCTGACTCAGCACCATTTGAGTTGCTTACTGATAGTCTTGGAATCATAAATCATCCTTCCTTGTCAGCATGCAATGTGCCATGAAAGCCCCGTAGTATCAACATTTGATGCATGGGAGTCCCGTTGCATCAAACGGTGACACATGGTCCTTTAAAATAAATGTGTTGTTGTTGTTGTTGTTGTTGTTTTACCTCTGGGGACATGCTAGTTTTACTGTATGCATGACGATAAATTGGTTTTCGCCCCTTATCCAAATTTTCAGCTCCATTCGGATGCTCCCCCCTTGGAGCCATCCAATACATGTTTGGCATTATAGTGCTGACAGATCAATGTATTTTGCAGGATCTGTCCAGATATTGAATTGAATAGAATTATTTGCATTGACATTTTTAAAATGACTAATTAAAAACACCAAAACGGAAAAGAAAAAACACAAACACACAAAAAAAAACCTACGGCTTGTTTCCATTGTGGTCCATTTGAACATGCAACTCTCAGTCAATTCAACTGGACAAACAACTATAAAAAAAAAAACAGAATATTCTGTTTAAAACAATATCATGACAATAACATAAAAGCAAGTATGTGGGATCCAGGGATACAAACACGTGGAGGATGCCACTCACAAGAGATGTAAGGGAGTGAGCTGTTTGTAACCCTGGGGGCAGGCCAGTCGGGGAACACATTTAGCTAGGACCGAGTGGAGCCTTGCTTTTAGGTCAGCTTTAAAGTTTAATTGGGAACGTGTCAGGGCTGCGGGTAGAGCATTCTACTGTGTAGTGGCTGCATAGTAAAATGCATTCTTGCCCTTGAGTGACTTGAATTTGGGGAGACAATGTCAGAGGAACTCCCTCGGGTGGAGTGCCTACAGATGAGCATCCCTTACTCTGGTGAAGTACTGTAGACACATGGAGATTCCGCATGGTCAAACCCTGCCCCAACTTGGCACCCATTTGACGCAACAGGAATGAGAATACGTTGGCTTTTCACATAAAAGGATGTTTTCAAGTGTGTGAGGATAGCAGAGCCATGCAGGGGAGAACCCACCCGCTGTGGGACCAGGTGCAGTCGCCGCAGTAGTATACTTATTCCTCCACAACACTGTACTTTGTTATCACTTCAGTATATCATCTCCTCATCCTCATTTACCTGCACCAGAGGTCAGATCCCAGCATATAGAGAGTGTAGAGATTATCTTTATTATTAACGGCTAGATTTAAAACATTTAAAATACAATGGCAGATGATCTATTGAACTTGACTGAGGGAAATGGAGCTTACATAACACGATAACTGGGGGAAAACAACTCATGAAGACGTATAGCTAACTTGCCTATCGTTGTCGAGTCTTTCACAGTTGGACTGCTTCTTCTGTGGGTTCTGAGTTACCGTGCATGTGGGCTCATACTGTGACACAACAGTGTATCCGCTGATTCCATTCATACTCTGAAAGACACTTTCATTTGGCATTGGGCTTTGCATGGTGCATGTTGCCCGCAGAGGCGGATTTAGCAATGTTTCACACCGTTTCAAATGAAACGGGCCCGAGCCACCAGGGGGCCCCCACGGGAAGTTTTTATTTCATTCGTTTTTTAGAATAATGAGTTGCATTCTGCACATCAACTCATCATTATATCATGGTTTCCTATTATAAACCTGGCCAGAATGTGTCACTCACTGAGGTGGAACGTTACTGTGGCATTAAGATGATTTATGTAGCTATGTTGGAAAAAAGGAATGAAAAAACTGTTGCTGAGAGTGAATCATCAGTCAATGATTGGCTAAAATAGGACAGTTACACAACACACACCTTCACAGAGGATATGCCTGGCATCTGAACACAACAATTATTTAATACAACTTTTTTTGTGGAGTCTGGCTGTGTGAGGGGGCCACAACAGCAGTTTGAAACGGTCTAAAAATCCCTAAATCCACCTGTGTGCAACACAGTGGGTTGTTAAAGAAGTATGTCTTTGCCAGCAGAGCTGTACCACCACGCCATTCGCTGAAACCAATTTCCCCTTTATCCTTGGGAAGTTGAAAAGTAGTTGCTTTGTCAGAGCTCTCTGTCTCTCTCTCTCTCTCTCTCTCTCTCTCTCTCTCTCTCTCTCTCTCTCTCTCTCTCTCTCTCTCTCTCTCTCTCTCTCTCTCTCTCTTTCTCTCTCTCTCTTTCTCGCTCACACCCTGTAGTGCTCAGAGAGGAGGTAAGCCTTGACACAAATCTCTGGCTGCCTTCTATTGAATCCCACTTTGCAAACTCTCCGCCAGTTAGAGATACGTTGATGCTGAAGACTTGGCGGGAGGGGTGGGGGTGGGGGGGATCTTAGAGTGAGGGAGAGGAGGCTAGAGAGAAAGATAGAGATGAAGAGATAACAAAAAGAAACAAGGGTTGGAGGAGAGAAGAGAGCTGGACAGTGTAATGGGGGACCGAATGAAACCGAGAGAGAGAGAGAGAGAGAGAGAGAGAGAGAGAGAGAGAGAGAGAGAGAGAGAGAGAGAGAGAGAGAGAGAGAGAGAGAGAGAGAGAGAGAGAGAGAGAGAGAGAGAGAGAGAGAGAGAGAGAGAGAGAGAGAGAGAGAGAGAGAGAGAGAGAGAGAGAGAGAGAGAGAGAGAGAGAGAGAGAATATTCCATAGACTGACAGATAGAAAATAAATCTAGTTTTCCATTAAAGCCTTGTCCTGGAGCACTACTGAGAACAGCGAACGCGACAGCTCATTAAGTCCCATCATGCCTTGCTGCTTCCTTCATGTGAGAGGAGCCCGTGAACCCCTGACTGCCTCGCATGCTGCTCCCTCCTCTCTCCTGCTTAGTTAGAGTTGTTTTCTAACGCAGGTTCTGCGGCGTCGGAGTAGGCGGGTGATATAATAGAGTCAACAAGGCAGAGGGAGAGAGAGAGAGAGAGAGAGAGAGAGAGAGAAAGGGACAAAGGGAGCGGGGAGGGAGATGCAGAAAAATAAGACAGATAAAGGGAGGGAGAAAGAGCTGGAAAGGGAGAGACTATTTTGTCTGAGAATTTCTGCTGTTTATGTAATCTCCGCACCCTTACATGCTCATAATGTGCAGTGTGAAGTGTACCAAAGCAGTAGTTACTGTGCGTGTGCTTACAGTAGGAGCGCAGAACGCGGCAGGGACACCTGGCATGTTGCCTTTTGGTTGACAAGAACTAGGGCGGCTGATGGCACACTAATTGTTAGAGTTGAGCTTGTGTGCAACTACGCCAGGCTGGGGAAGTGAACAAACACACTCTCTCTCTCTCTCTCTCGTCTCCTTCAGGCTCAATGGGGCTGTCGACTGTCTCCGTCTAGACTTGCACAGTGGAGATCAAAGGCAGGGAGAATATGACTGACCTCTGTACTTCTAGCATAATTTAGAAGTACAGAGGAAGTACATAATTTCTAGCATAATTTTTTTTTAATGCAACATATTTGAAAAAGATCCATTCACATATTTTGGATCACACGACTTCATGATGCATTCATTTATGGACAGAAGAGGTTCTGTTGCTCGATCATGCACATACAGTATGATAGCTGTGTGAGCTGTGATTGGACTGCATTTGAGGGCGCAGACATAAATACAGACAAACGCTGCCTTCGGCCACAGTGTAAAAATACTTTACTTAACAGCCCTGCATTCAGAAGTGCTTTAAAAGATGATACAGATATTGGCCAGTCTGAGCCCCATGGGCACTTCAAACTTGTAAGGCTTGACAGCAAATCTCCGGTCACCTTCATGTGCCTGTTTGTTTCTGTAGACATTCCTGCAAGCAACCACGATGCCATAGCTGTTATGACACGTGATCCAAGAATGATCACTCGGAGGTATGCTTCATCACTAGTAATAATAACAAACTTTATTTGTATAGCTCCTTTCATGACATGAAATGCAGCTCAAAGTGCTCTACAGAGCAAGAATCCAATTACAGAAAAAGTACAACTAATTTAACAATAAAGCAAAAAGGAAAAGAAAAAGCATAAAACAACATTAAAATAATAGCAGTCTCGTCAGTCCAGCACAGATTTTTGGTTATTTGCTGCATCAAGTAAAGCCATTAATATGATGGAGTACTGGTACCCAGAGGCGACCTTATCTATGTTATATCGTTTCAACTGAAACGGGCCCCACCCTCCAGGTGCCCCATCTGACACGCATGAATCTAATTATTCAGCTGCAGTGCACTCATGTCCGATTCAGTTTGCTGTTGCTGCTGTACTGTTTTCTCACTTGACTGTATAACTAAATATGTAATACAATATCAAAAAAGTAGTAATGTCATAGAATGAAACTCTTATTATAAGCAAGTGGTGATTCTGCTCGTCCTTCAACTAAAAGAAAATGGTGGGAACATGACAAGAGGAAAATGCTGAGCAGCAGTGTAGAATCATACTGTAGCTAGGCTATACAGGGGTCTCGTTATACATTCACAGGAATCACAGGAATTCACAGGAATCACAGGGGACTATGTGGCTGGATGCAAATTCTGACTTTTGTACTATTCTGTAGCAATCTGCTAGGCATACACACGGTGCTGTCATTGTCTATGTCGAATTCAGAGGCTATTCCGTAACTATTATGATTTGTTGATTGATTGAACCTTTGATAGCTTTGAAAATAAACATAAGATGATATCCAAAGCGCCCTCTCGCTCTTAAAAGTGTCTGTAGTGCCCTGTTCTTAGATCTCAGTCTTGTATTGAATGTTGTTGTTTGGTGGTATTTGTATTTGTATTTTTTACTATGATCTGGCTGCAAACCAATTTCCCGCAAGGGACAATAAAGCTAACCTTGAACCTTGAACCTTGAACCTTGAAACGCAGTGTGAGTGGACACGGCCCGTAAATGAAAGCCCTTCATAAGTTTATGCGCGTTCTCTGTGTGTGCAGGATGGCAACAGTATAACAGAGTGGGTCCGCGGATTCCATGCATGCGCAGTTTCATCCCATAGCTTGCGGGGCTGCAACCATGGCGACAGCTGTAACCATGGCGATGATAGATCCCATAGCCCGAATTCCGAATCTCCTGTGTTTACATAAAAACGCTAATAAACAGCTTACATTTTGGGAAAGAGAAAAACGGACGTCGTTATTTTGTGCATATGATAATGGTCAATGCCTGTGTGCAAATTCAGATCAATTGCTCCAGCCACTGAGGAGAACCGGGCAGAACAGACAGATTTTGATGACAGAGGTTTCGAACATTTTGTTTTGTTTACATTTCATGCTGTAAAATCTTTTCAAGCTCATCCAGTGAGGAATATGGGTTCTTGTGTAGCAGTGAGGACGGAATGTTTGTTCTTAGCCCAGTTTCTCTGGGGTCCCCAAATAAGGAAGTGTCTGCCTCAGATGCATTCTGCATAGGAAGGTAAATTAAGGACACTGACGTCATTTTCTCTATCCAGCCATTTCAGCTGACCGATTCATCGCACTGGGTGGCAAACTACAGCTGGGAGTTCGACACATTGTAGTCTATGAGGGCCAGGTGGACCAGCTTATGAACAAACACTATTTCTGAACAAAAAAAAATACTAGGTCCAGGAAAATAAAAGAAGACATGTCACACATTGTTTTCTGCTGTGTTGCTTTTCGATGTGTACACTGCATAATTTTATAGAGGTATATAATTAAAGAGCACAAAGTACATTTCTGAACGTGCCAAAGTATTGCGAGAATGTCCGATGCTATTGGGTCTGACAACCAGATCTTGCGATACTACCGAGCCAGAAACGATACCTGCGGAAACGATACCTGCGGCTCTTTCGATGCCTCAATAAAATTACGTAGTGTGGACATAGAAGAACAAGTAATCATAAAACAACCTGAAATATGTCTTATCTTATATTCCCGAACCGATCATTAACTGACAAAGGTCACAAATTGTTCAGAAATAGTGTTTGTTCACAAGGTGGTCCAGACGGCTATCATTCATTGCAATGCATTACACCGAACTTCCCATGAGTGCCACCCATGAGTGTCAATGGCTTCCAGCACGTAACTTCTATCTTATCTAAGTTCCTTGGCATTCTGGAAAGAGCAACGTCAAGTCGTCTTTTCATTGTTCCGTGTGTTTTTTCTGTTTTATTCAGGTCAGAACAATGTAAAGAAACTAACAATCTATCATGAGAGCAGGTTTTACTTTAGATTTGTTGTCCACTAAATGTCCATGTGTAAATGAGTCTTTGTAGTGATGTCTTTAAGTGTAGAAAAGTTTGAATGAAAAGTGAAACTGTCTATGGGTGATGCCATTTTGTGTGGGACATGCCTAAACACTGAGTATTTTGATTTGGGGTTTTATTGTTTTTGATTCATGAAGATATGCACTTTTATATTGGGTTTGAGCAACATCTCAGATTATTTCCTAGATATGATTTGTCAATATTGTGGAACACAAGCATTCCAAACCTACATTTCAGTGCCTGTGATTTATCACAGAAGTCTAACATCATTTTTGGTAGACAGTAGTTTAAAGGGACAGTGCACCTAAAACTGCCCTGTGATATTGCACTTTTAAAACAGTGTTTAAAGCCATATGCTGTGGAAAATATGCTTTACTGCTAAAGATGGTCATTACTGAACATTAAGGGTCAATTAAGGTATTAAAGTGTATTGGGTGAATATGTGAAAAGGTTAATTGTGTGATTTGAATGTGGATATGGGTACTGAAACTGTGTTAATGTATAATGAAGAACTCTACTGAACCAAAGGCTAAAACAGAAATGATAAGAAGTGAAATGTGTTTTGAAGACATGATTGTTGATATTCTTTGTTGTTAATAAAACAACAGAGTGAGAGATGCATTCTGGAAAGAGCAACTTCAAGTCGTCTTTTCATTGTTCCCTATGTCTTTTCTGTTTTATTCAGTTTTATGTTATTGAGGTACCCTGCTGCCCTGGGACCCCTAACACATGCAATAAAGGCTTTTAAAATGTTTTCACTTAGAAGAGTTGTCTTGTCTTGTTATCTTTGTTGCTTCTTTACCCCTTTTCCAATTGAGCACCTTCGCACAAAGTAAGAATAAGTACGATTGCAATAGTGCTCTTTACTCAGTGCCTTTTAGTTAAATAAAAACAAATGATCATGCTGCCACTAAAAAGTAGGCAGCAATTGCCATTTGGCATAACAGATTCATAGTCCTGTGAACTAGCACACCACCACCCACATATACAACTAAGTTGCTGCATTTCTCATAATGGCACAGTACAAGTGCACTGTAATTGCTTCTTCTCAGCTGTTATTTGGTGTTGACTGCATCAAGCTCTCCTCCCTTCCAACGACCAGTTCACAAAATCTGCCAGGTGGTCCGTGTAAAAACAACTGGTGGAAGCTGTTGTACATTGTAGAGGAGTTGCAGTGCCAGTGCTGACCAAACAAGAAGCACGTGGGTCAGCCAGCCACAGACACTGTCAGTATGGATCAAAATCACTGTGTACTCATCATATTAAGCAGATCAACTCAGCGCTAGAGGGAGACAACTCTGCCCCCGTGCTTCCAACTCCACGCAACTCCTCTGTCTGTCCCCTCCGCTTAACAACTTGACCCCTAACGTCCCCTATTCTGGGGGGAACATCCACCACAAATAGCAGATCTACAAGCTCACAGCACGTCACAATGCGATACGTTTTGAGCTTGTAGATGTGCTATTTCTAGAGAAGAGATTGGTGTAGAAGTAAACAAAAGCAGACCAAGCACAGAGAGAACACAAGTCCGTTTTTACTCAGTATAGAGGGTTATAACCGCTTGAACCCTGACACCCCTATTCTGGGCCTGTCATTATACGCAGAAATCTTTAAGAAAATTGCCGATCTACAAGCAGACGACGGGTTATGCGAGATTGTAGATCACGTATTTTTGGTGTAGAAGGAAAAACGTAGGGGGCCCATACAGTACAGCAGATCCCTGGGGGATCCTGGTCAATGAAGTGTATGGGGTTTAAGTGCCTCTCCCCTCCTCCTTCTCTCATTTACAGTACGCTTTCCTTCAGTTTCCTCTGTACTCCTCCCTTCTTCTCCTTCCTCATCTCTCTCTCTCTCTCTCTCTCTCTCTCTCTCTCTCTCTCTCTCTCTCTCTCTCTCTCTCTCTCTCTCTCTCTCTCTCTCTGTGTCATTGCTTTGATCTCGGTCTATGTGGCCTTGTACAGTAAATTATACTGCGGCTGAAGCAGTGCTGTGCCATCCACATGATTATAATGACGGGATAGTGTGTGTGTGTGTGTGTGTGTGTGTGTGTGTGTGTGTGTGTGCGTGTGCGTGTGCGTGCATGTATGCTTGTGTGTGCGTGTGTGTGTTTGTGTGTGTGTGTCTGTGCACGCGTGCACGTGTGTGTGTGAGTGAGTGTGTGCGTGAGTGCGTGCGTGCGTGTGCGCGAGAGAGTGGGTGAGAATGAGGGAGGGATGTGCACAGATGAGCAAAGGGATAGAGCATACCAGAGTGAGAGAGTGCCTGTGATCAAAGGTCAAGTGCTATCATCAGCAGGGCAATTTTCTCCTCAACTCAGTCAAGTTTAAATGGAAATACATTCAGCAAGCCAGTTCATCAGACATGTTATTAGGGTGCCCTATCTGATTTCAGAGCAGGCTGGAATTGTTTCTTGTTTCTCAGCTAATGGCACTGTAAGAATTCACTTGACATTACTGCCCACGATTTTACAAAGCATACCATGGTTTGTTAGATTTTCAAGGAAACGGTTGGAATCCATTCATTTCACTGCGGTATAAAAATATATAAGACTGGAAACTGGCTTGAGATACAGTAGGTAATTCATATTACTGTATGTGGAAGAAGAAACACTGCTTTATAGTCTAGATTCAACAAGGTGCTCTAAATGTTACATCGGCATGGTGGGCAAAAGATGATACATGTTTATTTGTCTAAGCCTCTCTGTTAGCTTTCACACTTGTACAGTTCTTGCAGACAGTCATGAAAGCCTGTCTCCTTCACTTACCCCACAACAAATGACTTGTCCGTCTTTGAGCAACACACTGTGAAACCGTCCCTACTGACTCGTTTGTAAGACATCCTAAAAGGGAAAGTCTGCTAAATCATTAAAATGAAAGAGTCTTACCATTACCCTTTAATGTATCTCATCAACAAACCGCTTCCACCCACAGGACTGCTGGCATTAGATTGTTTCGGATTTGGGCTGTGATTTCTTTCAAAATTCTTGGACAAGGAATTCAGTTCGGCCAACAGAGATGACATTGAAACAGTCAGATAGGCTAAAGAGGGTGAATAGATGGGGAGAGAGATGTTTCTGAGAAAATGCAGCTAGCATTGGCATGGCAGGCACAGAGTCGTTACTCAAACATCGAAACACAATCTTGTTATTACAGTGTATAGGTATGGTACAGAACCAATATGATACAAACAGTGTAATAAGACAATACAACGGTGCAGATACTGTATGTGGCAATGAGTTATCAGAAAATGAGTCCATACTGTAAGGATCTAGAGTATTTCAATAAAACAGCAGCAATAAAATGGTATAAACGTAGGCCATTAATCAATATTACAGCAGAAACATGAAACAGCCTTTAAAAGTATCAGTTCAAGACGTGACTAAAGTACCTGATGCAGTTAACTAAAATACAGTTAATCAGATAAAGTGCTTAATGTGGATTGGAGTGGTGTTGTTCCGTTAAAACGCCTTTGACTGTTGTTAGACCCCAACGTCCTCTGCTTTCAGCCTGACAGATGGGGAAATGGCCCGAAATAGAACAAGGCTTATTGAACTGCACAGACTGGAACCTCACCGTAATATATAACGTAACATAACAGTTAAGCGATCTTGAGCGTACCGACGGTTCACTGAGTGCAGAAAATCCTGAATTGTCAAAGTGAAAGTAACCCGGCCTTGTTTGCTATAGTGCTATATCGTAACACTGTCTGGGGTTGGAACAATTTTGTGCAGAGAAATGACATAAGTGAGTGTTCTTTTTTACTCTGCCATATGAGGGCAATGTTGAGCTTAATGCCTTCAAGAATGCATCACATTACAGTTTGCCTCTCTGTTTCTCTCTTACAGACACAGACACAGAGACACAACACACACTTACAGTAGGCTACTAACACACGGCTTAGTAATACCAATGGGTCTATACCAGGGGTCTTCAACAGGGGGTCCGGGACCCCTAGGGGGTCCTCAGAGTTACTACAGGAGGTCTGCCAAATCTTTGTGTGATATGTTTTTTTTTTTACCTTAACCACTTGAACCCTAGCATCCCTTTTCTGAGGAGAACTTTAGCCAAAATTAGCAGATCTACAAGCTCAGTACGCCTCGTGCTGCGAGGCGTTGTGAGCTCGGCTACTTTTGGGAAAGATGTATAGGTGTAGAGGGAAAAAAGAGCAGACCAAGTAAACAAAAAAGTTTAATCTGAAACACAATTATATGCAATATAGAGGGGGTCCCTGCTTCATCTCTCTCTCAGCTAGGGGGTCCTTGGCCTGAAAACGTTGTTGACCCCTGGTCTATACAATGATTGACAATGTGTCTGTCCACAGGAGCTTGCGTGTTGTAGTGCTTTAGTCTACACTTGTACACACGTTTCTATGCATGTTTTGAATGAGACAGAAAGTGAGGGAGTATGCTGGAATGTATGGTCATTTCCCACCAATGGTATCTAAGTCCCCCATCAGCCCCTTTGACCCTGGGTCTTCCTGCCTGAACTCAGTGCCTACACACACACCCCCATCCATATGTCCTTGCCTCCTTAACAAAACCTTCTTTGTAAACCATAAAACTAGCATTGTGTCTTTCCTAATGAGCGGATGTGCATCTGGTCGTACATCACACATGATTCTAGAGATTCAGCAAAGGGTTCGTTTTCACTGAAATATACGGCTGTCCCTGAATAAGACACTAAATAAGTGAAGGTTTGTTTTGTGTGTGTGTGTGTGTGTGTGTGTGTGTGTGTGTGTGTGTGTGTGTGTGTGCGTGTGCGTGTGTGTGTGTGTGTGTGTGCGTGTGCGCGTGTGTGTGCGTGTGCGTGCGTGCGCGTGTGTGTCAAGGGGTTAATCCTGTAAATAGCTGGACCAATCAGCAACAAATTAATTCATGCTGCCAGTACCCCACAGAAGTAAAAATATGTGTTACGCTTTTCTTTTCTTCTTTTTTTTAAGATCAACCAATGGGGGTTTGATCAGGCTGAAACCTTGCCCAAATGTGTAGTCATATGTCACAGGTATTTTATAGTTCACAGTATAGATACTTACACATGATTTTTTTTTTCCCGTTTCAGCTTTAGTTCAAGAGTAGCAACACTGAGAGGGAAAGGGTAGGGCCACTGGCACATGAGTCAGACACTGGCAGGTGTATGTGTTGAATTCCTTTTAAATCAATTAAACATTGATTGGAATTTGTCTTGGTGTGCGCTCAGGATAAACCAATGGTTCTCACAGTGGGGTTCAGGGACCATCAGGGTTCCATGTTTTTTTCTTTTAAATGGACCCTTAAGGGCCATTCACACTGAGCACTATAACTATAACTAAAACATAGTATGTGTAATGGAACCAAATGGAGTTACGTCTCCATTTGATATGGAAAGAAATTGAAATGTAAAAGTTTGGGAACCACTGGGATGAACAAAACAATAGGCTACAATACTGGAAGCCAAAATGACAGCAAATATTGAAAATACTGTCTTTTCCTGTATGATAGAGAGTTTGTGGTGTTTTCTATGGGACTGGACAGGAAACAGACAGCTTCCTGGGAGGCTTGGTGTCCCAGTCCATCCCTGAACCTTGATGCCATAACAGGGAGGACAGGAAATAAAGAAGTGATGTCATGCAGGGCGGACGGGAAGTGCTGGAAGACGAGCGCCATTGTGGCCATCTTGTTTTGTGGTTCCCAGGTGACGGGAACTCAATTTAAATCCATCATCACCCATGCGTCGTGTCCAATTTTCCCCTCAGGTCAGGGCTAAACCACCACATCACACACTCCCACCATACCACTCCCTGTGGGAGATCGCATCACATCCTGTTGGTCATTGAAGGAGGACATGCAGTTGATGAGCCAGTTATTGTTATTATTCACTTTTGGGAACAGATGATGAACTGTTCTATTTGTTTGCAGACGGTCTCAAACCTATTCATTCAAAGGACCCCAGTAACTCTGAGAGTGTACAAATGGAACCAATTTGGGGTCCATTTGGAGTAAGGATCCAGTTGTACCACACTCCGGGTCTCCGTCAGGCCGGGTTGCCTACCCAAGGCCCTCACACTTTGGTCATAGACACTTGGAATGGAATTTGAAAAACCAAACCTATAATAATGATAATAGCAACGTGTTACTTAAGTTGCTATTAAATGCCTTGATGTCATGTTAGACCATAGGCCTATCACATTTTGTTATCAACCTGCTATAGGGGATATTTCTCATGTTATTCTAGCATGAAAAGAGAGATATACACACATTGTCTCTCGACAAAACAAACGTGTTTGTGACTGCAATGTTTATTCACATGCTGCTTGAGCAGTGCTGTGTCCAATGTCCACTTGTGACTGACGGGAGCTGAGATCGGGAGATATGTTGTCATATTAAGAGCTTCAGCAGTAAAAATCAGCAGCACACCTCTCAACACCTCCGCATTGATTTAATTATGACTGATGTTGTTTTATTTCTCTCTTAAAGAGGGCAATTAGAGAGCTGTCTCCACACAGCCCTTTGATGATGTGCATTTGAACACTGGAGCCTGCCAGTCACAATGCGGGGCAGCGTCTCAATTTGTGGGACGCTTGAAAAGTCATGCAAATGAGAGACTGTCCCATGCAAAGTGGGACATTTGGTCACCCTAGATGTGTAGCAATTTGTGTGATGTTTGGATCTGTAGGAGAAATATTACAAAAGAATCTATAACATCTATAACAAGCCGATGTGAAATAATTGGGGCAGAGGTTCTGCTCTGGCCTCCAGGGAGTGTGCGTGCACAGTTTCACGCTGATCGGTTCAATGGTGCCGGAGATTAGCTGTTCACTAGCCTCGATCTCCAGGCTTTTATTTTCCTTCGCTTTTTGCTCAAAAATAAGAGCCTGGACCAGCCTGTTGACGTTCCTGGAATAGGAAATGGGTGATTTCCCCAACCAACCAGAGTGCAGTGGGCGTCGCTCCAAATGTTGTGATGTCAGGGCCCTCTAGACAAGATATCAGACGCGCTAGGGCAGCCTAGCTGTTCACAGACAGACAGACAGACAGACAGACACACACACACACACACACACACACACACACACACACACACTCACATGGACGGACGGACAGACAGACAGGGGGCGAAGACATATCGTCTCGGCCACGCCTTCGGCCTGGCGGAGGCAATAACATGCTGTGTTACTAGCATAAAATAACCTGGAAATAGCAGCAGGAAATGTTAAGAATAATGTTTGAAATAGTTTCCCCCACACAGTACCTGAGGTAGCCTGTTTTAAAAAATTCACTCCGTGCTGGACTCACAGACTTGTGTTTACAAACCCCCTGAGACGATGTGATGGTAGGATCCACTAACACTGTGGCCAAGAGCGAGCCATGCTCCTGTTCAAAACCATGAAACATGAAAAGAAACAAAACAAGGATAAACACATCCGCGTTAAAATATGGAGAGACCTCTTGGCAACAAAGGGGAAGACGTTGGCGCTGCGATCTGCAGTAAACATTGCTCACTGTGTGAAAAAATACCTTTTTTACTGTGTTTCAGTACTTTTATCTCACGCTCGCTACAGTCAGAACCCAAACACAAGTGTGAAGCACCCTGAAAACATTAAATGAATAGAAATAAAATTCAAAACAGTAAAAAACTAAAAAAACAAAAAACATCAAGACCGTGCAGAAGGCAAACAAGCATTACAAAACAAAGTGCATACGAAACAAGTGAGTTTTTAACAGCTTCTTAAAACTATCCACATGTGTCTTTTTATATAACAAAGGGAAGACGGTTCCCGGGAGTGGAAGCTGCTGTACAACTGCAAAAGCTTGGTTACTCTTAGTTTTTAACCTAGATTTCGGGATAACCAGAAGGCATCAGTTCAAAGAGAGATCTCAGTGATCTCACTGTGGCCAGGGTACAAAATAATTTACCTTATGTAAAGTCGGCTCAGCTCCCAGTGCTTTATAGATGATTAATTTATTTCAGATAAAAGGTTAATACAGATTTGATTTTTGCAATGTGTCTTAAAAACAGGATTGGACCACTACTGTAACTAAAAGTTCATGTGTTGGTCAAACAAGACTCTTTTTTTATGAGGCTTGTTAAGCATTTGCTTCTAAAGGACCAATGCACTACTATATTTTTCTGAAATGCTCTGAGGGCAAAAAATAATTCTGCATGAATGGCAAAACTGCTTTCATTATTCTTTGACAAGTTTTAGCTTATGGACGGAAGAAACTAAACAATTCAAGCAATTCCTCAGGGAGATATTGTGTGGCTAAACATAAAAACCAAATGCAAAACACAGTGAAATAATGTGTTTCAATGGTTTACCAGAAAGGTTTTGTGGTGAATATAAAAATGTGGAGCTACTTAAGCTACCTCTCATATTTGATTAGAGTGTGTTAAGTGTATTAATTTGAAGAAGATCCATGTTTGTTTATGTATTCCCTCCTGATGCTAGGTTCTTGGTTTACCTGGAATCCTATTTTCTTGAGGCACTATACTGTCTCTCTATGAATTCTATGTAGTGTATGTGATTACCTTGCTTATTGCACATCGCTCTGCATAAGAACAGCCAGATTCTGTAGTAGGACCCTCTGGAAAAGCCGAATGCACCTGAATGAGGTGTATCCACTACAGTGGAGCAATAGAAAGGGATTAGCCAGGGCTGGAGAGACACATTCCCCGTCAGCCCAGCGGAGCGTGCTGTGTCATTGAACAAGCATTTGGCACAATGAAGGCAATCGCTTTCCATCCTTCCTGGATGTGGACACCTCATTTGTTGCTGACATCATTATTGCACACACCATCTTGCTGCCCGATAATAACTAAAATGATCGTAAAATGGAAGAGGAACCTGAAGAGGATGAAGGTGGAAGCATAGGCTAGGGCCTCTGAATGGCAATGCCTTTCATGCTGCAATGCTGCCCAGGCGTCACTTCCCCAGCATTCTATCAGTGACCATTATTATTTCACTGTCACTATACCATGTTGACGTTTCCTCCTTTATTTAATCAACTGTCAAACCTGCCATCTGGTGTGTTTGCTCTATTATTATTATTACCATCTTGCACTGTATGCTGTTACCTTGTTGACTCCAGTCGTAACGTTCCGATGTGCACTTAACTCACACTCTCATCATTTCATGTCAGTCACACATGTTGTTGCTTTTGTGCCACTGTCACCAACTGAAACATTGGTACAGCACATTATACCATACTTCATTGATGATCTCTCTGCCTGAGAATGTTGTAACCATGCTAATGTTAAAGCTTAGACAATTTACTGTTGTATTCCGTTTAGTAGTGAGACAATCCATAATGCTGCTCCTCTGCTGTTGAAAAGCGTTGTTCAGCTCTGCTCTGAGCAAATGAGCAGAGCTTCATGGCAAATGAATGAATGAATGAATGAATGAATGAATAAATAAATAAATAAATAAACATCCAGTCTCATCAGCATTGATTATGTATATGTAGCCTCGGTGTTGTTTTGATTTTAGTATTCTGCTTTATGTTTGTGCCAGCTGTGTGTGTGTGTGTGTGTGTGTGTGTGTGTGTGTGTGTGTGTGTGTGTGTGTGTGTGTGTGTGTGTGTGTGTGTGTGTGTGTGTGTGTGTGTGTGTGTGTCTGTGTGTGTGTGTGTGTGTGTGTGTGTGTGTGTGTGTGTGTGTGTGCGTGCGTGTCTGCGTGCGCGCGCGTGCGCGCGTGCGTGCGCGCGCGTGCGTGCGTGCGTGCATGCAGACGCGCATGTGTATGTGTATGTGTGTGTCTGTATCTGCATGGATGTTTATTGTTAAGTTATGATAGATTATTGGAGATGATAGGTTTTGAACTTCACTTCTGTTCACCTGCCCAGGGACTACAGATGTAAATGAGCTAGTAGTACAAAGCATATTTGCTCTTTGCTTGAGATTCATGTATTTTGTACATGGCTCCTGATTCAAATAATCTTATAAATGAAATGAAAAATGGAGCAAGTCATGTAGTATAATCTCTTTGCTTGCTAAGTGCTTATTTTCTGTGTATTTGGCTATATGTTATGTCTACCATCTACTGTAACAAAGGGAAATTCCTAATTATGTATACATAAATATCATGCCATGATTGTGATTCAAAGCAGATGCTGTGTTTCAAGACACAACATGTCCACAGCCACAGTATACCAACAAATGCATATGCAGGCAAATGGGCTCATACAGTAACAGTATACACATATACACTTGCTCAGACATATCTTCTGTACAGTATGTATGTTCATTACTATTTCTGAGTACCTTTGATTAAAATCATTGGTTTGGTAAATTGGTGAATTTTCTTTGCTATGAAGACCAAACAGTACTTACTGTAAGTACTTGTGAATAATAAAAGTATAGAGTTAATCAAACACATATACGCACACACGCACACACTCACAAACAAACATGCATGCACGCACGGGCGCAAGCACGCACGCACACACGCACACACACACACACACACACACACACACACACACACACACACACACACACACACACACACACACACACGTGTCAGGGACCATTATGTGACTAATGGTTTTGAGGTAATGTTAGTATTACTGGGGACAGACTTCCAGCACAGCACCAGAAAACCATTTACTCCAGGTTTTGTTTATGATGTAGATCCCTGGAGGGGATTACAAATGTCTGCTTCCACTCTACTTTTTTTCTCTCTCACCTTCCCTTTCTCTATTTTTAAGTCTTACTCTGATCTTAAACTCACTGTTCTCTGTTTCCCTCTCTATACTGTTGCTCCTCCACTACTTTTGCTTTCTCTCTGCCATCTCACCCCCCCCCCCCCCCTTTCTCTCTCTCTCTCTCTCTCTCTCTCTCTCTCTCTCTCTCTCTCTCTCTCTCTCTCTCTCTCTCTGTCTCCTTCATTCTCTGTCTCTGCATCCTGTTCTTTCCCAGTCTGTTTACTTTCACCAGGCTGGAACCTGCTTAGCGTTTGCGAGCTAAATGTGACAACTGGTCAGATATGGAGATCGTTAAGGTGCATGTTTCATGTCTCCGCACATCAGCGAGGTCGATCCCGTTTCAGATTACTGGGGAGTGTTTGGATGCCAGCTGACCGCCACGACTCCTCGGCGGCCATCCCATCCCATCCCACCCCACTCCACTCCACCACATGTGAAACAGAGAAAGAGGGCCGTGGTCATTATTCATGAGTTATTAATGCTTTGTTATGTCTGTAAATGACAAAATCTATGCTTTATAAATTGTTAATAGATCATGAACAAGCTAAATTATAGGTAAAATACTATTGATTTGTTAAGCATATGTTCCCTTTCTGCTGCCGACTCCTACTATTCTATCCGACATCACGTGTGTGTGCGTGTGTGTGTGTGTGTGTGTGTGTGTGTGTGTGTGTGTGTGTGTGTGTGTGTGTGTGTGTGTGTGTGTGTGTGTGTGTGTGTGTGTGTGTGTGTGTGTGTGTGTGTGTGTGCGCGCGTGCGTGTGTGTCTAATTTCAAATAGCCTGGGTATAAAATAGGGCTAAAGTGGTTAATGTATGTTCATAATGTAATCATTTATATCTGCAAAGTAACTAGTAACTAAAGTTTTCAAATAATTGTAGTGGAGTAAAAGTACAATATTTGCCTCTGAGATGTAGTGGAGTAGAAATAAAAGTATAGACAATTGGAAATACTCTAGTAAAGTAAAAGTACCTAAAAATTGTACTTAAGTACAGCACTTGAGTAAATGTACTTAGTTGCTTTCCACCACTGCTCCCCAGCGAGTTGAACATGCAGTTCGCTGGGCTCATTCAAAACAGCCCTAAAAACTCATCTTTCTGGAGGCCAAAAGAGGAGCTAGTACCAGTTTCCCTGTAGACAGACGACCCCCCCCCCTCCCCTCCCCCTTTTTTGTACACACTTTTTATTTTTATTTTGATCATGTTTTGTTTTGTATATATTTCATTATTTTCCCATGACCTTTTTTGTACATAATGGTATATATTTTTTCCCTCTGTATTCTTATGTTGATTTTTGAACTGTTTGGTTGCTACTATGTATGTCTATGAAATTAATTCAAGGACCCCAATGGAAACAAGCCCGCAAGGACTTTTTTGGCCGGACCTTTTAGACAAAAGCATTATAAATGTAACTGTGTTGTTTTACATTCTTTTGCCTAATAAAAATTTCAATCAATCAATCAATCAAAACACCTTTTTCGCCCAGTTTGAGATAAATAGCCTCAACCAGCCGGAGTTATCCCCTGCTGAGGCTGCCAGCCCACTATACATCTCGGTGGCTGACGCGGGCTGAGCCTTCAAGGGGGTGAACATCTGTAAGGCAGCAAGCCCTGATGGCATCCCAGGCCACGTCCTCAGAGCATGTGCGGACCCCGCTGGCAGGAGTATTCACAGACATTTGCAACCTCCGAGCTGTTGTTCCCGTGGGCTTCAAGATGTCCACCGCAGAGCCGGTCCCCCAAACAGTCCACCAAATTAAATAAGTATAAAAAATGTTCTTAGATTGGGGGTCCCAGTGATAAAAAGCGTGTGAAGTGGGGGTCCGTGGCCAAATGCATATGAAATTGGAGCTTGTTGAAATGTATGAGGTTGAGAATCACTGCCGTACGGCACCTTCACCTTCATATTTGTGTCCTTGTACCGTTTTAATTTTTTTTACGTTGACATACTGTACATTATTAATGTTTTCGCCGCACACACACACACACACACACACACACACACACACACACACACACACACACACACACACACACACACACACACAAATAACATCCAAAAAGAACCATATCAACGTCCACTGTGCATTGCAAATAGGCGGAGCAGAACCAGTTAATTTGTAGAGCAGTGAGAAACATTAATTCCTTGTAGCATTTGTTAATTCCAAACATCAGACGCTGAGAGAGTGTCCCTCTGAATCATTGCCCTGGGCCCTGACAACCTGTCAGGGCCTGCGTTTGCTTGCGTGCGTCTGTGTGTGCGTGTGTGAGTGCGTGCGTGTGTGAGAGTGCGTGTGCGTGTGCGTGTGCGTGTGTGTGTGTGTGAGTTGCTGTGTTGACTGGTGTGTAAGTGTCAGTGCAAGCGAGAGAGGCAGAATTGTGTGTTCTAATTGTTAAACACTTAAATTTGAGAAATTAACAATAAAAAAAAATACTTGACAGCAGCAGTGCTGGAGTTTAATGGTGCTTGCAGTTTAATGGTGCCTCTGTGTGAGTGTGAGTGTGTGTGTGTGTGTGTGTGTGTGTGTGTGTGTGTGTGTGTGTGTGTGTGTGTGTGTGTGTGTGTGTGTGTGTGTGTGTGTGTGTGTGTGTGTGTGTGTGTGTGTGTGTGTGTGTGTGTGTGTGCGCGCGCGCGCGTGTGCATGTGTGCGTGCGTGTGTGTGTGTGTGTGTGTGTGTGTGTATCATATTAAACACAATTGTTCCTTACTTTAACTGTCTAACTGTCAAACTTTTTGGGGTTAGACAAGGGAATGTGACAGTGACATGCCAACATGTGAGGGTGCCATGCCATTATTCCCATCATATTCAGGCGAAATTGCTCAATTATTGCCAGTTGAATAATAATAATGAAGCAGAACAACTCTGTTTATATTGTTGCCCAGCAAGAACAGACAGGGCAGTCAGACAAAGAAATGTCAACATAAAGTAGAGAAGAAAGCCTGGCTTCGCGGTAGCATTGTGCAAAGAGAAACCTTTGAAGGATTAAGAAAAGAGAAACACAGCATTGTTCTGTGCTAATGACAGTTGTTTCCACGGCAGCTGGTTGTTTTGATGTCACTATTCTGTGGCTCTGGAATTGGACCGACTGTGGACGTTTACCGTGGTATCCTCAGCTGGCTGTAGCATTCATCAGAGGTGTGTGTGTGTGTGTGTGTGTGTGTGTGTGTGGGGGATATGGGGGGCGCAGGGGGTGTTCAACCGACCTTTAATGATCTTAGGGGGTATGAAATGACATAAAACATAACATTAACACTTACCATGTGTGACTTGCCACTTCCTATAATGGTTAGCAGAGATTTCCAACCTGAAGGACGGGGCCTGCTGGTGGGTTATTGCAAGTGGGCCCCCAAATAATTGTCAAACACTACATTTTTTTAATGATAAAATAACATGTTTAAAACTAGAAAAATTGCTCCTCGGAGCACAGGTCTCCGCCAGGTCAGGTAGGTTATTGTGGCCTCCTAGTGGCGCTATAATAGGCCAATGTGAAAAGGGTGCCATTTCTTCTTAGGCCTTGCACGGCAATCGGACACTGCATTCATGACTTGAGGCATTTTGTTCAAAAAATGTGTTTTGCTAAATCAGACCCGCTGGTGGCGCTATAACAGGCCAATGTTAAAAGGGTGGCATTTGCTCCTCAACATAGTGTGAATGTGCGTGCAAAGTTTGACTGCAATCGGACGCTGCGTTCATGATTTGAGGCATTTTGTTCAAAACAAGCCACTACTGCAAACTTTAGATGACAATCTTAGCCAATCAGGATGGAATATGACAAATCAAACACATCCGTCTTGATCACATGACTATTGAGATCATGTGTACCGATTTGCGTGAAATTTGGATAAAATCGGAAGGAGTAATATAAAAACAAAGGTTTTACATAAGTCGGCCTCCTGGTGGCGCTATAAAAGGCAGATGTGAAAAATGCAGGGCAAAGGTTTTTCCTTGACCTCTAGGGAGTGCGCTTACAAAGTTTTACACAGATGGGTGCAGTTACAGGTAAAAACACAAACGGCCTGTTATAGCGCCACCATGAGGCTGATTTGAAAATGTTCAAGTGGCATTTCTTCCTCGGAAGAAATATGCGTGCAAAATTTCAAGGAAATTGCATGCTGTGTTCATGATTTGAGGCATTTTGTTCAAAAAGGAGCACTCCTGCAAACTTTGGAAGCCATTTTTAGACAATCAGGATGGAATATGAAAAATCTGAAAGATCTTTTTCGTTTAATGACTATAGAGATACTGTGTAGTGATTTGTGGGATTTTTGGACAAAATCTGTAGGAGTACTGTCAATGAATATGTTTTGCACAAATCGGCCTCCTGGTGGCGCTATAAAATGCCCATGTGAAACATTTGGGGCAGAGGTTCTGCTGTGGCATCCAGGGAGTGTGTGTGCACAGTTTCACTGCAAGCAAGCCAACGGTGCCGGAGATTAGCTGTTCACAGACAGAATGACGGACACATGGACGGACGGACGGACAGACAGGGGGCAAAACATACTCTCTCGCCATGCCTTAACATGACAGCCGAAACTTTGGGAACCACTGCACTATAATATTTTCAGTTGAGGATTTTTCAGCTGAGTGGCTGCTTGCAATTCTATATTAATACGTTTTTGTCAGTTTTTTTTTGTCTTTGTACCATAATTGTTCAGAAGCACTTTAGGCTAAACAGTGGTGTAACAAGCCAACTCTGGGTCGCAACACGAGGTGGTCAGCCTATATAGCCTATATTCGCATATATTTACGGAGATTTTACCTTATAAACAGAATTGTGTCAGTTTTCTGTGTTTCCTTCATTTTAGAAATGAAAGGAAAGGAAATTTGAGAACGAACAGATGTGTATTTCGGTCTATAAACCAAGAGGACCTTGCAGCATAATTTACAGTAGTTGCGAGGTCGAGATGAACGACACAGCTGCTGCCACTGTGAGCAGAGCAACAGCAACTCCGCGCAGTTGTCGGAGCCTGGCAACATGTCCTCGCCTCTTCTGACTTCCCGTTATTACCATCTCCACCATTGCTGTTGGAGGGCCTGCTGGTGCTGGCAGCAGCCACCAGGCTCCAGCTAAATTCTGTCAGCTGCCATTGCATCTCTGTATACAATATTATTTTATTTTACCGCCGGCACGGGTGGGCTGCAAAAGTCTTGGTGCCCCAACACAACGGCATTGGATGCGTCACGGAACCCTGTAGGGTTTTGTCTGGCAGCTCTTTTGTAGAAGCGCTCTTCCACCCCTGCCCTGTGACCCTCAGTCATACCGATATGAAATTGAGTAGAGGACTTTACGGAGCATCCGGATCTCCAAACCGCACTGAAATCCCATGTGAGCCAAAGGATTAAATATGGAAAAAAGCTGGTTCTGGCTCTAATGTGATTGAAACATGAACTGATGCATGGTATAATGATAATGAGGGGTTCAGAGGCCATGCATACCAATCAGCAATGAGTGCATCTCCCATCTGTGGCCACAGCACTGAGCATTACAGATCATTTCTATTCCTTCTAATACCCTCTGTTCAGCACCACTGTCATGCTCTATTCTGCTCTATCCTGTGCCTGTTTGACTCTGATCTGTTATTTTATTTACGTTACTGTTCTGTTGTCTATCGCTTTCCTCCTCTGTGCATTTTATTTTCTGTGCTGCAGTAGGTTGTTCTGCTCTGTGCATTTCTCTCTTTTTTTTCCTTCCTCCGTGCTTTTGTTCTCTTATGCTCCGTTCTGCTCTGATTTGTTTGGTGCCGTGTTGTTCTGTCCTCTTCTGGACTGTAACCTCACTCTGAAGGGCGAAGCGCGCCACCATCATGCAGAAGCATAATTTTAGAAGTCCATTGTTGTGCTACTGCTGCTGCTGGGGTTAGTTGACGTCTTTTCTGTGTGCCGTTTGGCAGCTCGGTGTCAGCTGCATAACAATGGAACTCCAACGCATATTGCTACCGTAAAAAATCTTACACAGACACAGAAAAAAGGTACATGCCTCTGTCCTTTGATGCTGGGGCTGCACCCCACTTATCACTGACTTGATATAGATTCATCTATTGTTGCATGCATCGGTGGAAAGCATTTGCACCCAATGTGGTGAAGAAAGGTACTGCCAGTGATGTGCTGTCATTGGTACGTTTGTTATTTTGCACTTTTCAGAGACAGAAATAACTACTTTTGAACACCATCTGTAGCACTGCCTCTACCAGAAATGACACAGACAACAGGAGCTGAAGCTAAATGCCTGTCTGTTACCGATTTCTCATTTCTAAATTAACAAACCCCAACTTAAAAACTGTGGAACAGAATTCCCACCCCTTTCAGATCTGCACCTTCATTGAATCTTTTTCTGTTAAGTCCAGGTCAAGACTCTCTTTAGAAAAAGGGAAGAGGAG
Source organism: Gymnoscopelus microlampas (assembly GCF_963454915.1). Taxonomy (NCBI): domain Eukaryota; kingdom Metazoa; phylum Chordata; class Actinopteri; order Myctophiformes; family Myctophidae; genus Gymnoscopelus; species Gymnoscopelus microlampas. The sequence continues at coordinate 30,073,865 of NC_139942.1, read as the reverse complement.
ATCCGAACGCTCAAAAAATGTAGAGGAGAGGAAGTAAAGTTATAACACATTTTATTCTTAAAAAATGCCAACATGTTTTGACTGGTTAAGGTCTTCATCAGGGCGAGATACTCTCTTTTATTCACTGTGTCCCTCTGAGGTGGCTGATTTATTTGTGTTTTTGTTGTTTTATTGATTGTTTATTTGTGTCTCTGAGTTGTAATGTCTGTCTGCGGTTTGTGTATTACTACCTCCTTCTTTCTTTCCAGCACTGTGGTCAAGGTGATGTGCTTTATGATTATGAATAAATTTGACTTTACTTAAAATTTGACCTTAAAGTAAATATACTGCTGTTGATGTGCATTTTACCCAAATGACATGACTTGGTGTGACGGTTCCCTGCTTATTAGTTATTTCCTTCTTAGGTTATTTGGTTTGTGTATTTGTTTTGCCCTCTCATATATCCTTTCTCATTGGTTCCTAGTATAGGACTTACGGAGCAGTGTGATGATGGCCATCAGTGACATTTCTGGGCCCGGGTGCTCACGCCCCTTTAAAAACCTGTCTCCCCAGTCCTTTGGCTGTTGATTTCATTTTTGCACCTCATTTAAAATGTATGTTAAGACATGCAACACTCTCACCCACACTACACAATCCACTCATGCATACAGACATTACACTAGTGATTTCCACACCTCATCTGCTTATTCCTGGTTTGCTTGGTTGTTTTTGATTATTTAATGAATTCTAATTTCTTTGAAAACTGCGTCTTCCCTGTTTTTTGCTGTGTTCCCTGGCAACCCTAGGCCAGGGTCATACCACTTGGATAAACTGTTCAGCACAGTGCTATTTCAGCCCTACAACAAATACAGTATGTAGAGGTAATGTTTTGATTGATTTGATTGAATATTTTATTGAACAAGCATTTGTAGGATGGTACAAGTACAGTCACATAAGAAAAAGAACAAGCAGTACTGCACAAGTACATACAACAAAACTGTCCAAAAGGAACACTCCAAAAAAGACCTTGCGGCCTTGTTTCCGTTGAAGGTCCTTGGTGCTCAATTCAAAGACATATAAAACATTTAATATCATCACAATTTTAAAAACATTTAATATCATCACGTTAATAATAATTGAAAAACAAAACAAAACTATTAAGAACAAGTGGGGGGGAAAGAAATTGGGAAATGGAAAAGACTATATGTAAAAAATGGGGGGGGGGGTTAACTTAAAGGCCGGGGGGTGATCACCTCTCGCCTGTTTAAGGTAGCAGTGGTAACTACTACCTCCGCCTTTGGCCTCCTGAGAGGTGAACCTTCAGAGCATTCTTGAAGGATATCAGCGAGCTACAAGTCTTAAGGGAAGGGGGCAATGAGTTCCACACTTCAGTGGCAGTGCTATAGAAGGAGAATTTACCCAAGTTTGTATTGTGGGTGGGTGGTATCAGATCGTTGTTAGCCCTCCCTCTAGTATTGTGGTTGTGAGTGATTTTTTGGAGGTAATTAGACAGGTATGCGGGTACTGCAGGGACTGAGGGCAGAGTTGCATTGACTATCTTAAAAGTCAATCCCATTTTTAGTAGTTTAACCCTGTCTTCTACTTTGAGCCACCGTAGACTAGCAAAGTGTGTGGGAAAAAGGTGGGTCATCGGCCCCAGGCCGAGAAGTAGTCGGATCAGTTTGTTTTGTGAGGTTTGGAGCTTAATCTTTAGTGGCATTTTGATGTTGGAGTACCACGAGGTGCATGCATAATCAAAGAGGGGCTGAATGAGGGCCCCGGCAAGGGTCCTGAGGGCATTATTGTTGACAAAAGTGGACATTCTGCCAATATATCTTGTTCTTTGATTAACTTTTTTGATCACCTTTGTTGCCATGCTATCACCAGACAGGTATTTGTCAAGTATACATCCCAAATAGATAATCTCATCTTTGCTAGAGATTACTGTGTCATCAACTTTGACCTTGAAATCGTCTACATTTATCCCACTTAAAGAATGTCTGGAACCAAAAAGAATGGATTCTGTTTTACCGAGGTGTAGTGATAGTTTGTTATCGGTAAGCCAGGTACGGATTTTGGTGACTTCCGAGCTGAGAGCTTCCTCGACCTGCAATTTGTCCTTTCCCGAAATCAGGAGTGCTGAGTCATCAGCGAACAGAAACAACTTGCAGTTACAGGCAGCACTCATGTCATTAATGTACAAAAGGAACAGTAACGGCCCTAGAATGCTTCCTTGAGGGACACCGCAACTCACGAGGAGGGGCGAGGACATGGTTCCGTTTATATCAACCACCTGTTCTCTTCCCTCTAGGTAGGATTCCATCCAGTTTAATGATGTGCTATCAAAACCCAACGCCCTTAGCGTATTTAGAAGAATTGAGTGGTTTACTGTATCGAACGCCTTTTGGAGGTCCAGCATGACCATGCCGCAGTAATTGCCCGAGTCTACTTCGCGTTTGATGTAGTCGGTCAGGTACAGTAAACATGTGTCAGTGGAGTGGGACGTTCTGAAACCGGATTGAAATGTAAAAAGCAGATTATGTGCGGCGAGATAGCTATTGATTTGCTCTTGAATTAATCTCTCCATGACCTTTGAAATAGAACAAAGGATGGACACTGGGCGGTAGTTGCCAGGTTCTAATTTGCACCCTTTTTTATATAGCGGAATTACTCTTGCCTGTTTGAAATCTCGAGGGACGTGACACTGACTAATGGATAAATTTGTAATATGGGTTACTATTGGCGTAATGGAGAGAGCTGCGTCTCTGAGGAATCTAGTGGGTATATTGTCAAGGCCAGTGGCCTTGTTTGGTTGGAGGGCTATGAGTTTTTTTAGCACATCATCTGTTTTTACCGGTTTTAATGAGAAAGCGTCTTTTTTTGCACCTAGGTTCTCATAGTGCGCTTGGATGTGGTCAGCACCATACATACCTGAATGCGGGGGTAGTTTGCTGACCAACTGAGTAGCTATGGTTGTGAAAAAACTGTTAAAACTGTTTGCCACCACCAGCTTGTTGGTAATGAGTGTACCACTTGACATAATACAGATGTTTGCGTTTTTTGTTTGTAGTTTGTTACTGCATCCTAATTGCTTTAAAGCCTCCCACAGTTTTTGTGGGTGGCTTTTGTTTGCCTCGATATTCTCGTTTAAATAATTCTTTTTAGCATTTTTGATCATTTTGTTAACTCCATTTCGTAGCTTTTTGCTTTTCTCAAGAAGTTCTTCGCTTTTAGTTTTTCTATATTCAGAGTAGCTTTTGTTTCTCATCTTAATTGCATCCAATATTTCCCCTTTCATCCAAGGCTCTGTACGTGCTCTGACCCTGACCACCTTTGTGGGTACTATGCTATCAATTGCAGATAGAAACGCAGGTTTAAAACATGCCCAGGTCTCCTCGGCCGAGGAGCAATTTAGCATGTCTGACCAATTATATTTTTCCATAGCTGTTGTTAGCGCTTCGGGGGAGTATTGTTTCATGGATCTGCAGATGATTGTGGTGTGACCCTCAGCTGCAGGTCCATGAATTTTTCGAGTGCAGAAGATCAAGTTATGGTCACTTACGTTGCACTCGATGACTCCACTCCTTTTTATTCTTGATTTGTCCGATGCCAATATTAGATCTATGATGGTTTGGGATGTGGGGGTTATTCTGGTATATTGATCTATCAGTTGGGTAAGATTATACACGTTACAGAGATTGTTTAATGTTTTGAAGATAGTAGTGTCTTTTCGTAAAACATTCGTGTTAAAATCACCCGTTATGATCACCTCTGCATCTCCTAGGCTTCTCAAATCTTTCTCAAATTTTTCATAAAAATTATTTTGGTCTGGGGGTCTATAGATGGCGCCAATAATTATTGGCTTTGCTCTTGGATAGCTTATCTTAACCCAGACAGATTCTGTGTCTTTTCCTAAATCAGGAAGTACAGAAAAAGGAAGAGTTGATTTGACAAATATACAAACCCCTCCCCCAAAACGATCCCTGTCTTTTCTTATGACGGTGTAGCCTTTAAACTCAATTTCTGTATCTGGGACAGAATCGTCCAGCTTTGTCTCTGAAAATGAGAGAATACCTACCCTACCATTTCCAAACATGGATATTAATTCTGATCTCTTTGAGGAGCACTTTAGACTGTTTATGTTTAGATGAATGATGTGGAGTCCTCTAGTTGAAAATATAGTGTCCAGCTCTTCTGTGGAATAAAATCCTTCTTCATTTACAGTCTCTGTGGTTGGTGAAACGTTGGGTAAAGTGCTATCCGGCCACAAGGGGGCAGGGTGAACAGAGGTGGAACAGATATTTGCTTGACCGGAAGTGACCATGTTTGATACGGACGTAATTGAATGTGGGACCAACAGTCAGGCAGCGTTTGTGTGCAGTATGCGCTGAATGTGAAATGCTAATGAGTTGTTTCCCTGTATGCTCGGATGCAGGCCATCACGCGAATAAAACTCTGGACGTGCCCAAAACAGGTGAAAGTTATGTATATAATTAATGCCACAGGAAGAACAAACCGCCTGAAGCCAGTAGTGTAAGTCCAGGATTCGGCTGAAGCGCACCTCCCCCCCGCGCAGCAACGGAATAGGACCTGAAATAAAGATTTGTTTGCCGCATCCAAGAAGAAGATCGAGGATGTTTTTAATGTTGTTCCTCGATATTACCGACTGTCGGTCATTTACTCCCACATGCAGGACGAGTTGCTTTATTGTGGATGGCATAGCGGCTAAAATGATGGGGAGTCGGTCAAGAATAAGTTGTGTATTTGCACCTGGATAGCAGAACTTAATGGCGTTGGGAATATGTATGTTTCTGACCATGGAGTCACCGATAACTATCACTGTGGGAGGTGGAGGTGGAGGAGTAGGAGGCGGAGGGGCTCGGGAGTATAGAGGACGGGACTGTACAGGGCGCACGGGGCTCACGCCAGGTCGTGCGTAACGGTTGGAGATCCCCACCCCGCTCTGCGGCGAGGGTTTTTTACCCCCAACGTGCTCTCCCGTGTGTCCGCGGTGGTCAGGGACTACCACCTCGCTGAGTGGCGAGGGGTTTCAACTGAACCCCACTAAAACAGTCCTTCAGGCTTCCTCCCAGGTTTTCAGGCCCCATAATTCCTCTGAATTTAGTGAAACATACAGTGGTGGATGTACACACATGTTAAGGGCAACTGTGTACAGGCAATTATGTGGATGGCTTTGGGGGAAGGGAATTTGTGAACCATTTTGTTATGGATGCAGGATTATCTGTCACTACAGCCATCTCTCTTAAACCTTTACAAGCAGAATTACACTTGTGTACCATAATCTGTAAGTGATCAGTTTAATGACAAAACCAATTATGGAAAAGTGAAAATATTACCATAATTCCTGGCTTAAACGCACATACTGTTCATGTTTAAAATGATGTTGCAGCTGTTTTTCTCAGCTATGAAGGCCAGCTATCACACAGGAGGACACTGACATTAAACAAATATCACTACCACTGGTGAATTGTGTTGGATCTATGTGGAAATATCAGTTAGAGTGCAGAGTTTAACGTTTTCAGTTCTCTGACATTACAACCTGCCATAATGAACTTCATATTCAAACCATCTCACTGAGAGACATTTGCATAACCCATTATGCTCTCATTCAGCCAAATGATAGGGACATGAATTTAATTCAATTTCTGAGTGCGTAAGTGGCTGTGCCAAGATAACACTGCACGATTGCACTGTGCATACATCCTGTGTGTGTGTGTGTGTGCGTGTGTGCGTGTGTGCGTGTGTGCGCGTGTGTGCGTGTGTGTGTGTGTGTGTGTGTGTGTGTGTGTGTGTGTGTGTGTGTGTGTGTGTGTGTGTGTGTGTGTGTGTTTGGGTGCGTGCACACATGCATGTCCATGTGAGCAAGTCTGAGACTGTGCATATGTGTGTGTGTGTGGGGGGGGGGGGGCAGGGATGTGCGTGTGTGTGTGTGCGTGTGCATGTACATGTGCGTGTCCGTGTGTGCGCATGCATGTGTGTGTGTGTGTGTGTGTGTGTGTGTGTGTGTGTGTGTGTGTGTGTGTGTGTGTGTGTGTGTGTGTGTGTGTGTGTGTGTGTGTGTGTGTGTGTGTGTGTGTGTACATGTTTATCTGATTCCATTAACTTGAATTATACTGTGACGCACTTGAAAATGGCACATTAATGCAGGAAGAACATATCCCAGATTGAACAGACGATGGTTTCCATTTCAGCGACGGGCCTTTCCACTGAATCCAATTGCAAGTTGCAGACGCATAGATAATGCTTTTAATGTGTTGCTTTACATTTGAGTAACATGAAATGAGAATGAATATGGAGTTTTTTTTTTCATGCCATACCGCATACTGTAGTTCTTTTGTGAACCAGACTATACACAGTATACATGTTTTTTATCAATATGTCATCGTTATGCAGGAGAATACTTCAATGCCCTTTCTTCATATTTTTTTGTTCATGCATGTAAGCAGTTGATCGGTGCAGTGCTGAAGTTAAACGTTTGTGCTATTCTATATATCGTTGCTGTCGGGCAGAAACCTCGTGTCTCCATTTAAACTGGTTGACATTGGGTGAACTGTGGGTGTCACAAACGTAACATGCCCATGAAGAATATTCTGGCACGCAGATAGTCATATCAACCTCCAATTGGTTAAGAATATCCACAATCAAGCTGACAAGTTGTTAGAGTAATGAATACCAGAAGCAGGGATAAAACATATACCCACCGGCGATACAAATGAATGATCAGAGGGGGGATACCAAAAGCAGAGTCATGGATTTACTCCCCCCATCCCCCCCAGCCAATCGATCTCCGAGTGTATTATATGATGTTTGACCAATGAAATTACAGTTTACTTTGATGGATGAACACGGAGCGGTCACACCCTTGTCACTGAATTTGAGTAATGTCTTTTCCAGTAATTACATGGATATCAACCATAAAGCCTTGGCGTGGCAGACAACTGCTGCAAGGTTGTAAAATCTATTGAAAGAACACATCGCGTAGTGATAAACGATCAAAGATATGGAAAATATGGTTTGTACGGCAATTGTAAATCATACAGTAACTAATCCGACATAAATTAATGTGTTGTGCTTTTACTCATTTTAGAAATGTATGCTTTCAAAATGTGCGTTTGACAAGGAGAGCTTAGCAAGCTGCATTCTTGTCACAATGAAGCGGGGAGAGGCAATCAAGGCGTCAAGCGGTTGACGCTTATCGCCTGCAAAGCCCTTTACTCTGTCTCATATGGTTCTTGTCTTGATGTGTGTTTTAGTTTGTGGTGATGGAGATGACAAGGCATGGTGAGGCTTTCATTTCTTTCAAACGAATTGTGCCAGCTCTTGCCATAAACAAACGCAGCGGTTGAGTAATACAACCAGAAAGTGGAGCTATGGGCATATTAACTGAGGTTCAGGAGAAGGATGTCTCAAACACTCCCGTTCTGCCCCCCTGTCCAACAAATCAGTTTTTTTCCCTTCATTTTAAGGAAGCGGAACATACGTTTAACAGCTTGCACAAACTACCGAGTTTAGGCCTATATTAGACCTATTCATAGACGAAAAGAGTCATAATGATTGCTTTATAACTAACCAACTTTCACAGATTTTCTCTCAATGGATCACTTATCCCGCAACCCGCCCATTGACAATGCTTTCAACCTGACTCCATCCGTCCACCATTTTGAATACTTAAGCGTTTTTAAAAACATGTTTTGTAACTTTCAATATTGTAGTTAAGTAATATTTGACCAGTAGTATCTACCCTATACTTTGATTCAAGTACTGGAGTTGAGAACTTTGTCTAGTCCACCACAACTGTTTGTACTTTTTATAATGATTGCTTCTTCCATTTGGACAAGACAATTAACGAAAGAGTCTCTTTTCACGGTGTCTCGCCAGGCTCAACCTGGGCGACATGCACACAGTAAATTGCTATCGATCGCTAAAAATTGGACAGGGAGGCCACACTGTTCTTACTGTAGATGTAGGCCAGTTATGCTCTGCTTAGTGCAGAGATGCTGACAGTGGTGTAAAGTAACTAAGTAGTACTGTACTGTACACTTTTGAGGTATTTTTTACTTTACTGGAGTATTAGCAATGTTCAGTACTTTTACTTCTACTCCACTACATCTCAGAGGCAAATATTGTACTTTTTACTCCACTAGAATTATTTAAAACTTTAGTTACTGGTTACTTTGTAGGTTTTGATTATTATTACAAAACATACATGAATCACTTCATCCCCATACACTTTAGCTATTTGAAAATAGCCGATCTACAAGCTCACAACACATCACGATGCGACCCGTTGTGAGCTTGTAGATCTGCTATTTTCAAAAGCTTTTTATACATTTTATGCATTTGAAAACTTGTGAAATGAGACATTCTGCATAATGAGTACTATTACTTTTGGTACTATAAGTGTATTTTGATGCTAACATTTTTACTCAAGTACATTTCTATATTGCGGTATTGATAGGAACACAGGTCTCAAACACTCCAGACATTGTGGTTATGGGATCAATATATATAGCAGCATTAACCATTTTGGATTCAAAACGATTTAATGCAAATATTGCAAAGCAAATGCATGGAAGATCATCAAATCAAGCATTTTTATACATTTATAGTAATAGACATAGTGAATTTAAATGTCCTTGGATAATCCAACTGATAAGTCGTTTTTGAAAAACTCCTGACTCCAGCATTCTGGGTGTTATCGCTTCAAATTGATCGATAAACAAGCGGACAGCGAGATAAATAATATATGTATGTACGTATGTACCTGTATGTGTGTATCTCTCTGTGTGTGTGTGTGTGTGTGTGTGTGTGTGTGTGTGTGTGTGTGTGTGTGTGTGTGTGTGTGTGTGTGTGTGTGTGTGTGTGTGTGTGTGTGTGTGTGTGTGTGTGTGTGATTTGTGTAAAAAAAACATGTAAAATGTTCACATAGCATATTAGTACATAATGTCTATGAATAAAAATATATAATATTGTGAATTCATACAGTATGAGCACTTAAGGGACAAGCCCAAACCGTTGCAAAGCTATTAATGTGTGCCATATAGTTCAACAGACAGTAGCTTTTATTGAGCAACAAATGCTTTATTGCTTTATTTACAAGTACACAATATTCTGTAGTGGTTACTGTAAATAATCAGGTTAAGGTGATAGTTCTATTAAAACGTTTATGGCTCAAAGTAACATTACTTATTTTTCTGTCCTTTCTTGTCTATGTCAATGTTAACAGAATAATGTTTACAGTCACAACTTTGCCCAGGAGGCAGCTTGTCCATAAATTGTTGTGGTGCCATTTACAGTATGGCCTATACAAGACTATATTTCATATTTTCACAACAATAATATGTCATCATGGTATAAAATATAGAGTATTGCATTTATTGATTTAATTGAGGGAGATATTTCATTTCTTTCTAACTTTTGGCCCAATAATTGAAAGGCATTTCCAAACATGTGGATTTGGTTACAAATACTGGGCTGCTTGATTTTGGAACATAGAACACAAATGACTTCGGTGTATAAAGCACACACAATGCTTTATACACCATCCTATTGTCGCTTACTCGCTTCCATGTGGTTGTGTCCCCTCCCCTCCCCACGGTTGGAAACATATTATCGGCACACCACAGCTTTTGTTCAGGCTCTTGGATTGCAAGTTGTGTATGTAAGTAGATAGGCAGGGAAGTAAGCAGCCAGGTGCAGTAGTTTGCAAGGCAAGCAAGCAGTACGTACATGTATGGGACGGTGACAAGAAAACGGACACTATTTGACACCATCTCCAAACAGTCGCCAGGGTGACATTGAAAGACTCTGGCAGTAAACCACAGCCTTACAGTAGCTCCCTGCATTTGGCAAAGAGAAATATACTGCAGGCCAGCATCTGTGTGAGTCCGTGAGTAGGGCCGATGTGTGTTGGGTTATTCGGGTTATGTTTTGGAGTCCAAATATTACAATTTTAAATGAGTGTCACTGTAGCCTGCCAGAATGAATTTTGCCGCTGCTTCACCGCTTGCCAAAGGCGCCACTGGCCTTTCAACCGTTACGACTCTCTCGATGAAATGCAAAGGGACATCTCTGCTCCAAATGACAACACGGCAACACTTGCCCGCTGAGTTTCTCGTGTGAATGGTGTCTGTGTGATGTTGAAATCAACACCATTAACACTGTAACCTTTCTGTGCATATTCGTTGTCATGTCTGTACATACTATTAAGTTGATAAACACTTAAAGATGGAGTGCCACAGTCCAAATAAGGATCATTAGGTATCATTATACTGTATATGGAGGGAGATTTTTTGCAAAAAAGTGTACTGTAAGTGAGTGTTAAAATGTGTTTTCTTTTCTGGACACACCCAACAGTTCAGTGGTCTTAGGACCAAACACTTTTCACACAAATTCCACGAGTCCATTATTAGTGTTCCGGTCCATCATAAAAAGAAAAAGATTTAAAAAAAGGTCGGAACCCACCCTGGCGAACACCTGAACTCAGAGGAGCGCCCCTTTCTAGTTTACATATAATTACTCTACTTGAGGAATCCCTGCAGATCTGTGAGTACAAGCCCTAATTTTGGAAGTCTATACTTATCTCTATTTCTGCCATTAAGTGTGTCACTCTACATGCACATCACTTAAACCCTCAACCATTCAGCCTTTACCCTATGTGTTCAAAACACAATCCCATCCAAAAAGGACCACATCATTATCATGCATTACTCATCGACAGTGCAAAGCACTCGACATGCTTTCACTCTCAGTGGGGCCAATACTCCTACCCCTACAAATTGCTCTGCAACCGTATGCATTCATAGCATTGTACAGTTTTCACCCCCACCCCTTTTTGCACCAAACTTGGCTATTACCTTTAATCAAGTGCCCAGTGCATTCAAACGTATTGTCTCTAATGTGTCTAAATAGATCCCCATTATGAAGCAGTCCTCTCAGGAAACACTCGCTGGCAAGGACACTATGAGCCGTCACCTATTTCTCTGTTTGAAACCTCTAACGCTATTCACTAGGAGCACTAGGAGCCAGCATGGAGTGTCTCCATGTCTAAAACTCAACCCTTTAACTAATGAGCTCACTTGCATCCCCTACAGGGGAAATTAATTGGCCGAAGCACATCTCAGTTTCAATATCTCTCTCTCTCTCTCTCTCTCTCTCTCTCTCTCATGCTTTCTCTTTTGTTCTCTCTCCTACGTTCCCATTTTCTCTTTTAACCCTCGAGCAGAACTGTCTCCGTCCTCGTTTTCCTTTCTTGTACCCTTTATTTTCCTCTTTTGCTCTGTCTGCTCCCATTGCCTCGTTTCATGCATTCTGAAGAGCCAGCCACTCCAGTCTTGAGTGCCAATGGAACTTAACCACCAGGCCAGTGTCTGTGGAATACACCATTCAAAGGACATCTCTCAAAGCTTCTAATGTTCTGATGAGTCCTTTCAATGTGGTCAATTGT
>NC_139942.1:29852419-30057419 GCF_963454915.1 Gymnoscopelus microlampas | reverse complement strand
AACAAAGAAGTCACACATTGTTGTCCACTGATGGTTTAAATTACAAACCTCCTAGTTTTTATTTTTGTATTTATACATTTTTCACTTTAAAGAGTTTCCTAGTTGCATCTAATAATAATAATAATAAGGGTAATAATAATAATAATGATAATAATATCTGTGATTTATATAGCGCTTTTCTAAGTACTCAAAGACACTTTACATGTGTGTGGGGGCCAGGGGAGAGAACAAAAAAAACAACTTTATTAGGAAAACTCAAAACATAAGAATTTAAAGCAATAGCACACAAAAATAACGAGTTGAAATCAAAGTCAACTCGGAAAGGCTATTCTAAACAGGTGGGTTTTCAGGGCGGTTTTGAAGGTAGGGAGGGAGGGGTGTCTCTGTGTTTGGGGAGTGTGTTCCAGAGGGAGGGGCCGGGCACAGAGAAGGCCCTGTCGCCCCAGGTATGGAGCCTGGTCTTGGGGGGACCTCCAGGAGGCCGGCGTCACTGGACCTGAGGGAGCGGGATGGGACATGTGGCTCGAGGAGGGCAGAGAGATAGGGGGAGTCAGGTTGTGCAGTGGTGAGCAGCGTTTTAAAGTGGACTCTTTGTTTGACGGGCAGCCAGCTAGGTCGCGAAGGACTGGCGTGATATGGTCTCTGGAGCCTGAGGTTATGGTGGATAGGTCAGATGTTCAGTGAAGGAGGAGAGTGGGTGGTTGGAGAGTAGAGAGGGGGCATATTTGGGGACAGGGAGGTGGAAGAGGAGGTGGCCAGTTCTGAGTGAATGGTGTAGATTTTTGATTGGAAGAATGATAAGAATTATTCACATTTGCTGGTGGTGAATGAGGTGGTGTTGGTGTCCATGGGTTCGAGGAGGTTGCTTGTGGTGGAGAAGAGTGTCTTGGGGTTATTGCTGCCAGATTGTATGGCGGAGGAGTAGTGGGAGGTGCGTGCGTTGTTGAGGGCATCTCTGCATCGCTGTTGGTGAAATGTGTAGGCGTCAGAGTGAACAGTGAGACCAGTTTTCTTTGCCAGCCGTTCAAGCTGCCGGCCCTTGGCTTTGAGGTGGCGGAGGTGGTCAGTGTACCAGGGGGCGGAGTGGGTGTATGAAACAGATTTAGTTTTTGCGGGAGCGAGCTGATTAAGACAGGAGGAGAATGCTTTATTGTAGTTCACCAGTTCAGTGGGGGAGGCGTTCTGGGTGGGAGTGTGGTCGGGGATGTTGTCAGTCAGTAAGGCGGAGAGAGAGAGAGAGGGGGATTGATTTAATGTTCTGAAATGTTATGGAGCGCTGCTGCTTGATGAGGGGATGGGGATGTCTATGTCCAAGGTGAGGGCCAGATGGTCTGAGAGGTCCAAGGTGAGGTTGAAGCTGGTGAGGAGGCTAATAGTGTTTCCGGTAGTGCAAATCAAGTCCAGGGTATGCCCTTTTCTGTGAGTGAATGTAAATGTTAAAATGTCCCATTAATAACACAGATGGTGAGATGGTGCAGAGTTGAGTGAGGAATTCAGAGAGGTCGGAAATGAATGTAGGGTTGGGTTTTGGGGGGGGGGGGGGGATTTCAAAATGCCTGCAATACATTTTGTTAGTTAATTTACACATTATGTGAATAGGTGTGATTTAAGTGCTATCTGATCACCAAGTGTACATTTTAAGTCTTAAATGGAGTCTTTGAGTATGTAGCCTAATGTATCACACATGGTAAAGCATGTCTGACTGTGATGTTGCATCACTCGTCCTCCCACACCCACCTTCCCATCTCGCTGTAAAGTCAATATCCGTCAAATATAATTATATTTAGTGAGCTCTACAGTACACTGTGCTGAAATTTACATTAGCTTTCAACATTCTGGTCAAGTGCATCTTCAAATACAACTGTAACTCCTTCTCTGACTGAAAGACGGAGAGAGTCTTTATTGGGAGACACATGTATTAGATTCAAACATATACTACATTTACAGTACAATGTACGTCAGACACACACACACACACACACACACACACACACACACACACACACACACACACACACACACACACACACACACACACACACACACACACGCACACACACATTTTTTTCTGCTTACACCAAATCTCTTAAGTGCTTAATTTAATTGACGCGTTGTCAGCTTGTAGATCTGTTATTCAGTATTACTGATATTTTTAGAAAATATGAGGGGAATTCTTTTTTTCAACAAGTACTACACTATTTTAACTCAAGTACAAATTTGACAGAGCTGCTTTCAGTTATATTTGACCAGGAGTATATTAACGTTTTTCCTCAAGTACTGGGGGTTGAGTACTGTATCCACCACTGGATGAGAATGACAGAGAGACAGACAGAGAGCAGGAGCAGGGGAGGAGCGAGCGACAGGCGTCAGAGAATATTAACTCAGAGCATCTGTTTGGTGCCCTGGGTCAGACCAAGGGCAGGCAAATGAAAACCCATATTAAATATAGAAAATACACATATAAAAGCAGTCAACGGCCTGATGGGCTGAGGGCATATGGATAGACGCTGTGTGTGTGTGTGTGTGTGTGTGTGTGTGCTTGCACCGCGCATGTGCGTGCCAGCGCCCGCTGAGTAGAGGACCACATCGCTGTAAGGAGCCTCGGCTAGTTTGACCGCCTGCAGGGTTGTCAGCTGTCACTCTGTCCTGTGTCATACACACACACACACACACACACACACACACACACACACACACACACACACACACACACACACACACACACACACAGTGCATGCCTGAGCGCATATGCACAGCTCAAGGTTGAGTGTCAAAGCACATCACGAGGTCACTGCAGACGTTTGGATTTACTAATGTCCTGATACGAGGCTGCGTTGCAGTTGAACCATCTGAGCCCAGACAGTGGAATAATTCACTGATGTCTGAGGCCTTGTTCCTATTCTATATCTCTCCCATGTGCTTTTCTCCAATTGACAACCCTGTGTTTGAAAAAAAACATAAACCACATTGTGCGGCGTGCCCTGCATGGTTGGCTTGACCTTTGCCGACAACATAGCCACAACATCCCGAGTTTCAATCAGCCTCAGAACTTGTGGTTATTATGCATGCGTAGCCCTCTCTCTGCCCCCTCACTCGTCTCTAAATATGTACGAAATAATAGGAGCTGCGAAGAAATAAAAGAAAAATTGCAGAATCCACTGGGACTTGTTCCCTTTGGCCCTTTAGAAAGTGGCTTGCCGTGTAGAGGGTCATGTAAATACACAGTTCTGACAGTTTAACTTAATAGCAGAGAGGTTTTACTTAATAGCAGCGAGGTGTTGGCTTGACAAGAGGCAATTTCACCACAAATTAGATTACATTAATGTTAATAAATCTACATGGCTGCAGCTTAATACGTTACCATGGAAGTGCCACTTTCCCATCGTTATCGATAATGAAATCAGACCCCTTTGTATAAAAAAATATATAAAAAAATAATCTCCATATGTTGGCCCTAAACTGTGCAGAATTCTTTAAAAATATCCCAGGCGAACACATTGTGATAATGACAGTCAGCATTAGGCTTCACAATCCCTGTGAGGTGTTTTCCAGTGGCAGCTTTTATTGTTTAACTCCAGCCTTTGAAGTGTCAATTACTTCTCTACCAGGAGGGAATTCAGGTGCTGTGGATGTCAGCCCTAAGCTACCGTTATCATTCAAAATGAGTGGAGATGTCTCACTGATGCCCTTAGTTTGGGTTATTGTATACTGCAGTGCAACAGTACAGAAGGTTCAACACTGAGTTCCACAACTGAAAGCGGCCTATAGTGCAAGTTCAGGGGACAACAATGGAACCATGGAAAAAAGCAGAGGATTCCTTAGTAATATAGCCTAGTGAAATTAAACTTGCCCAGGACACGAAACCATGATTACGGTTTATTCTGAAGCTCAGAATGGATGATTTTTTTATTGGAAGTACCTTATTTTTATTGAATGAAACAAAAGTTTTCTCACCGTTGACCTACAGATGGATACAATTTTGTCCACAATTCCATGGTGTTGATGTGGTACCATAGGAGAGATAACAGGCAGACGTTGATCAAAAATAACAATGGTTCTACATTCTCTAATTATGTAGACTTCTTGTAAATTAAGCAATGCAGATGTTTAACAATAATTTAACTCTTGAGAGTGTAAAATTAAACCAAATGGACTCGTAAGGGTCCATTTGGTTTCATTTTACACTCAAGAGTTAAAGATCCAATAAGGGTCCATTTGGTTACCAACTCTCCATCATTTAGCTGAGAACCACCTGGAACCCCCTCATGGACCACTGGTGGTCCCCGGACCACTGGTTGAGAACCACTGCCATATTCTATATACATGCTTACGGTTATAATGCAGAGTTCTTCACGGTGCAAAAGCTAAGCAAAGCTGGCAGTCAAAAGTCGTAGCCTTTGTCAGTGTAATAGCCTTGTCTGAGGCCGTATCTAGTACAGTGCAACAGAACATTTGTCATTCACAACAGCAAAGATGAGCACTTTCAATGACCTGGTCCCTTATCATTTCATCTTCCATCACTCCAAGCTGGAACACACATGCTAGCTGTTTGCAGGACTGTTATGCACTGTGTAATGATTTATGCTGGTCTCTGTGCATGGTTTCTGAACTTGTGGCAAACAGCAACTGTATTGATTTTAGGAGAGAAGTCTGCCTCCAAAAGTAGCCATCGTGTCTGCACACAGTATAGACCATTGGTTCTCAAAGTGGGGTCCTGGGACCCCCAGGGGTCCTTGGGAGAGTTCCAGGGGGTACCCAGCTAAATTAGTTATCATCATTTTAACCACTTTAACCATACTTTATACTTTGGCTATAAAAAACATTGCAGATATACAAGCTCATAGCGCGCCACTTCGTGCCGCGCTATGAGCTTGTAGATCTGCAATTCTTTTGTGCCAGGGGGTTCCTGGCACAAAACCTTTTCAGGTGGGGGTCCGCAGCCAAATACATATAATTCTGGGGGTCTGGGGGCACAGAAATGTTTGAGAAGCACTATAGACTGAAGTGTGTGAATGAATTGCTTGCCCTCCGTCCTGAGGCAGTGAAGCAGCACAGACTTCTTCAGTGTCCCAAGTATATTGCCTGTGTCATTGATCTCTATCAAGTAGTCTCTGAAGATTTTCTTCCAGGTATTGAAACATATACTGTAGCAGGCTCAATCAGACTTGGAAGAAGGAGACCAGGCACAGGAACAAAAACTTAACCCAGTAAGACCGGGAACTCATCTCTGTCATTTTCAGATTTCTTTGGCTATTCAAAAAATAGCAGAACTACAAGCTCATAGTTTGTAGATCTGCTATTTGTTTTAAAATCGTGAACATTTTTGCAAATCTTTGAATATATATTTTATATATATATAACTCAAATCTTTGCTTCTTGGGTTTCTCTTCTAGTCTAGACAGTAGACAGCTTGCCTCATACAGAGCCACGCCATGAAACATTTAATCTATATTGATATTTAAAACGAATTACAATTATTCAGCTTTAATGAAGCAGAACACAAAGCAAGACACCATCAAACCATTGAAATCGTGTTCTGCACATCCTGCCGAGCAGTTTAAAAAGGAAGGCTCACAACTCTTGTTTTAATGCTCCATAAATGTTTTCCCCGAAGCTGAACACTGTTCCCATCCTTTCCAGATCTGCTGGTTAAAACCTGAGGAAGTGATATATCTATATACATGTACAGACAAATATGTTACTGTCCCGTGACTGGGGGAACGCAAACCCCACCCCTTCCCTGACTAAGACTGCAATTTATGTCAAGCAAATGCATTGAGTTGGCATTGTGGGTGGCAGAACTGGGAATTATGTAACAAATGTGTCTGGAGAGACTATATTCATTCCCCAACATGTGTTGACATAAGCGCCCCAAATTAATTCATCATACTGCGCAAAGTACATTTTTCCGACCAATCTGGCAACACTGAGACTGCATGCCAGCGGCATATAACAATTCAAAATGAAGTTTAAATATCACACACTCGTCACACACCACTTAACATTATAAATTATTGTTTCTATGTTTGCGCTCTAAGCCTTATTTGTGTAATCCAATAAGCCGCTCTCACTCTCACTGTCTATGAATGGGGTAAAGGCTTGGTTTCCTCTCGTACTGAGATGTTCAAGAAATTAACTATGAACAATGATTGAATATGATACAGATAAATTCATATTTACATTTAAAGTATGAAAGATGAAATGAAATTGCTCTATTTTTCAAATCCTTTGAGAACCCAAAAAGTAAAGGCCCTTAAACTGGCCCTTAAACTGCAGTATGTGAAGTACTTAATGATGAGAATAAGACCCCTATTTCTGGGGCACGGTGGCGCAGTCGGTAGGGCTGTCGACTCACAGCTAGAAGGCCCTGAGTTCGATTCCTGCCGGGTACGCTGTGGGCAATGGGTGCGTGTCCTCTCCTCCGCGTCATCAGTGCCCACAACCTAGGTGGGGTTGGCGAAAGGGCCTTTTTGTGTGGAGTTTGCATGTTCTCCCTGTGTCCCCCAGGGTAGGGTAGGTACCCTCACAATAAACAGGCAGTAATCCTGGTCTCTATACTGCCACCCCCTGGTCAGTCGGGGCGCTTGATGGAGGGGAAAGGAACTGGTTGGAATAATGTGTTCCTTCCACGCGCTACGTCCAACTGGGGAAACTCCCCCCTGTCAGGTGATAAGAAGCAGCTTGCTAGCTCCTCATGCATTGAACGAGGCATGAGCTCAGTTCTGGGCTCTTCCTAGGCTGGCAGAGGGAGAGTAGCACCCAGGAGTACAAAGGCAAACTGGGTGAAAAAATGGGTTTCAAAATCTTGATTTTGTTTCCTTTTCTTCAGTATTGAACTTATTTTCTGTTGTTTATTATTATGGATGAATGTATTATTACTTAATAATCTACTCAGAAGTATATTGAAGCCTATACTTTGTAATCCCTATTTATTTGATATTTGAAACAATAAAGTTATTTAAACTCTGAATAATGAATGAAAGCATGATTCAGGGCCGTCCGGCTCATGACGCAAGATATTCTCTCTTTAGTATTCTAAACATTATTTTTCTTCCTGCATAATCCTAGAAAACTATTCAGTTCAATTTCTATTTAATCTCTATTTCACAGATTGTAATAAAAGTTGGAAAACTGAATTTCTTGTGCTGTCAATATATTGACAGGACAATAGTTCATCCTAAAATTGTGTTATGTTATAATCTTGAAATTGCACATAGTACTTGACAATAAAAATGTAAATGTATACTTTATTATCCCCTTGGGGAAACTTGTCCTCTGCATTGACCCATTCTAACTACTGTGCTTAGGAGCAGTGAGCAGCCTCAGTGCAGCGCTCAGGGAGCCACTCCAGGACAAATTTCACGTATGCTTCTTGCTTCACACACACACACACACACACACACACACACACACACACACACACACACACACACACACACACACACACACACACACACACACACACACACACACACACACACACACACACACACACACACACACACACACACACACAGCACGACAAGGAGCATCACCATCTCTCACTCAACGGTGCCGCTCTTTCAGCTCTCATCACTCAGCTCATCTAATTCGCTCCACTTGGGAATATAGTTTGCAGGTGTTGTCACTTGCAGGTTTTCCCATGGTGTTAGAGTGCTAAAGATTTCATGTCTGGTTCAGTTTGACAAAAAAAGATAAATCAGTCCAATCCGTATTGTGCTTCTTTGACTGACACCACTTCGAGCCCATGAGAACTTAGTGGGCACACTGTGGGGAAATAAACCACACAAATCTGCTGCTGTGGTGGCATCACTGGCGTCCAATCTGACACCCGCCATGAATGAAGTCGTTGCTCAGCACCCAGCTAACTGGCCAATGATCTGACAAGTTTTAATTGTTGTCCCACTTTTTCCCCGCGGCTGCCTAGTTGGCTTTGTAGTTACCCCTCCATGAAGAGAAGAGCTCTATCCTCTCTAAGCCACATATTTTCAAAGTGGGGGCCACGGTCACCAGGGTGTCCACCATGGGGGGCAAATTGAAAAGGAGAGGGGAAAAAAAAGGAATATCCTACATAATAAATAAGCAAACCTCTGTCATCAAAATCTATCTGTTCTGCCCGGTTCTCCTCAGTGGCTTGAGCAATTGATCTGAATTTGCACACAGGCATTGACCATTATCAGGGGTGCACATAACTGGTGCGCAGGTGCGCATGCGCACCCAAAATAAAAAATGCGCACCACATCAGGCGACGCGAGGCGCTTTTGCGCAACAGCTGGGACAGGAATTTCCAAGCTTTTATTTTTTAGCAAAACTAAAAAATAAAAGCCTAGAGATCGAGGCTAGGAATTTACTTCCTGAAGCCACACTCACACAATCTCTCTAAAGCACCCGTCGGCCCCATGTACAGCCATTAGGCACAGGGGTAGAGATATGACTCGCGTCGCCTCGCATCGCCTCGCATTGGCCTCGCTGCGTGCACGCAGCCAGCAGCGGCTGTTAGAGGCACTCGATCGTCACCGATGATGAACGCATCGTAATGGTGCAAAATATGCCGTGAACGTCCCAATCTGGCGGATAAAATCAGCGCAGCAGCACAGGGCACCAACCTTGGGGGCTTTATCTAACAGCGTGAGAAAAAAAAAACGGCGAAAATCGGCGGAATTTAGAAGCAGAGCGTCCTTTTTTTCTCGCCCCCCCCCCCCCCCGTTGACAAAACTGTCCGGGCTGAAACTCCCCCCCCCCCCCCCGTTGACAAAACGGGACGGGCGCCATGCGCACCAAGTCACATGTCCAGGTGCTCTTCTGCGTACCAGACCTAAAAAGTTATGTGCACCCCTGACCATTATCATATTCACAAAATAACAACGCCCGTTTTTCACTTTCCCAGTGTGTGTGTGTTCGTGTCGCGAGTGTGTTGGAACTGTTGTACTGTAGCTAGGCAGACATCGAACACAGGCCTTGCCTATAGATTACTAAAAGTCTGCAAATACTTTGACTGCACACATCCCTGGGTATGGACTAGTATATCTCTGCTGTCCAGCGCGAACCTGCTAAATCCAAAACGTTCATTGTTCAGGAAACGAAAAAACAAAATATACGTTTTTCAGAAAATGAAGAAAACCTTATATTTTTAAAACAAAGCAATACTGCCTCATCAAAGTTGGTATAGTGACTGTATATATTGTGAGATACTTGCATGTGTCATTATATTATCAACACTTTGCCCAAATCGCGGGTAAATCAACACTTTACCCAGCGTGAGTGGAGTTAGTAGTTTCAGATGAGCAGAAATCAAGCTAAAGTGGATTTAGGAGTCCAAACACACACTAGAACTAGCGTGACAGAAATGCTATTAACGCCTTTCTTCAGTGCTAAGTTTGATAAACAGGTACACTGCATAGTTTTAACACTACGGTGAGTTTGTTTACGTGTTCCTCCTCCTCATCCACTGCGCAACGTGCTCTGCTAATGCTGTGAAATAGCACCACTGTAGAGGAGAGGGGGGGAGTTGTTTGTTTTTGACAGACAGTTTGAGGATCCAATGGATTTGGGAGTTTTCGTCTGAGGCGCTTTTTAATACTTTTCATTGGTTCAAATGTTTAGATTTTTTACACAGACGTAAAGGGTGTTCAATAGCGTTGATTTATGAAAAAAAGAAGAAGATGAAAATGGATTTAGCTGGTTCGTCCTGGACACCGACGATATATATTTTCAATTCAAATTCAAGATTCAGATTCAACTTGGTGTATTTGGACATTACATTATTGTCAAACATTTAAAAAAATTGCCGATCTACAACACGTCATAGTGTGATGCGTGAGTTTGTAGCTATTGTCTTTTTTTCTTTCTTTTTCTTTGGCCATTTTGCATTAGGGGTCCACAGTCAGCTATGGCTATTTGTGAGTCCTCCTTGGCATGGAAAGGTTTGGAAACACCTGGCCTAACCAAATAATCTTAGTGTGGTGGCCTATTACCTCCACAACTTACGTAAGTGCTAGCACTCCCTCTGTTGAGCAGCTCTTCAATCTATTCCCACTGACAAGGACATTTATCTTGTCAGTCTCATAGCCTTGAAGGGCGTGTCCAATGTGCTGAGCCCATATAAGCCATGGCTCCGGCTGCAATGGGTTGCTTAGTCCACACCTCGGTGGGGGTCTAATCCCTCCTGTCAGCTGTCTTTCCAGGCCTATATGGGGTCTTTCCCTCGTTGCACGCTGTTCTCTTCACTCTTGACTAACACGGAATGCAATTCAATTAACCCCCATGCCACCGAGAACTGAAGTTAGTTACAGTAAAGACAAAAATATGGGGATGGACAGTGTAGGGACTATGACCTTGCTCTCTGAGGAACATGTACTTCAGATAGTTTTAATTGGAAGGGATGTGTGTCAGCTTTCAATTTGAGTTAAAGAAAAAAGGCAGAAAAGTCGACAAACCAAAATCTACTCTTATTCCCCAGACTAAGCTCACCCCCCCAAAAAACCCAAACTCAAAACCCAAACATTGTCTTTTTCCCCCACATCTTTACATGACACAGTGATAACCGAAACAGTGTTAAAAAAACAAAAGCCCATCCTTCTTGGCCTTGAGAAATGGAACGGAGCGTTTTGTTTGGCAGCTCCTCGATAAGATATTGACCCCGGCAATGTTTCCAATTAGACGCCAGTTCTCTTGGTGAAAAGGGACGTGTCTCCAGGGAGTAAGAGCGGTTCCTTTCAGCCCGGAGGCAACAAGTCCTCCTCTCACACAGCAACTATTGTCAACCTCTGTTTCTTTCAACCCCCGCCGCCTTTATTCCTCTCCTTTTTTTTTTCCTTTTTCCAAGTGCCAAAATGAATCCTTTGGAAATGAAAGAGCAGCCATAGCAGGCCCTTCTCAAAGGGGTCACGGTGTGTCTGTGTGCATGTGCGCATACTTTGGCAGCTTATGTGTGTTCCTGCATGCGCTGTCTATGTTTATATGTGTGTGTGTGTGTGTGTGTGTGTGTGTGTGTGTGTGTGTGTGTGTGTGTGTGCGTGTGCGTGTGCGCGCATGCATGCTTGTGGACGACTTCAGCAGCTTATCTCGGACACATCGTAAAACACTGTCTGACGGCAATGAAAGGGTGACATTCTTGGCCACAGCAGTTCTTGAAACACAAAGACACATTGTTAATTTTCTAAGTAGAGCAGAGGTATAGAATATAACCCCAACACTGTACTGCTTCAAATTTAAGACGTGAACAGAATGGCCATTGTTCACGGACGGCGACTACCAGGCCACACTGAGCATGTTAAGTCTTGAAGCATAGGCATGATTCCTTCACACATATGAACGTACTTGACACATGCACATTCGGTCACATGCAGTTCATGCACTTAATCACACAAACATGCTGTACACTGAGTTGCCATTAATGGCACGATTGAATTCCTTTTGAAGAGCGGACTTGGCTATGTATACCGAATGCACCAGGCAAATGTTTATATAAATTCGCAACATGGAAACATTGAGAAAGCCCACCTTGGAGCCATATCAAATCTACGAGTGAACAGTCAACTCTCAAATGAGTTGCGGTCACACAGTTTGGTCACACATTTGTTGCACATATGGTGCCTCCTTATGCACCTAAAGTACGGTGCATTCTAATACACATTGTGTATGCGTGTGTGTGTGCGTGCGTGCGTGCTTGTGTTTATCTGTGTGTGTTCATGCAAGAGTAATGCAAACATAAAGCCTGGATGACATCTCATTAATTGATAGCGTCCGCCCGGCTCGCTACCCTCCACCTTGCTGGCAGGGATAAATGGAAGAATGAAGCTCTCCACATGCTTTATCACCACAGACAAGACATCTTAAACAAGCATACATGTACACACACACACACACACACACACACACACACACACACACACACACACACACACACACACACACACACACACACACACACTATGAGACAAAGAACCACAGAGACCAGAGAGCAAGAATATTCGGTGCACACATGGATGCCATAAAAAAAGATGAGAAATGATGGACAAAAGAGAGAAAGAGATAGAGAGAGGGAGAGAGAGGGGGACAAAGATAACATTCCAATTGTGGGAGCACGCAATTACACACACACACACACACACACACACACACACACACACACACACACACACACACACACACACACACACACACACACAATTACCGTCCTCCCGGGGCAATCAATTACTATTGATGAATTGTTCCCAACACACCGTTGCTTTCTGCTTATGGCTCTGGGAAAAAGTACATGATGCATTTATCCTATTATCCTTTGTTGACAGGTAGATCAGGTGGCTGAATGATTTACAGCCTCCCTATTAAAGCGAAACATTTACCCAAGCTTTGGTGGCACCGTGGCTGAGCGCTACTGATTAGTGGCTGAGAAATGAGAAGGGGAGAGTGTTTATTATGAGAAATGCTTCTGTAGATCCTGGGCTAAAAAGAGAGTGGGATAGTTCACAAATGCCTCTGTCTGCAAGTTGTGTCACTGTATGGAAATGAGCAAACTGTGCCGTGGCATTCATGTCCACAACATGACACAACATTGCACATCAAAGAAATGAGCACAAATGCTGGAAATTAAAAATACGGTTTTCACTCTTTTAGAGCTCTTGGTTTACAATTGGCTTCCAAAGTTTGTGGGAGAAATCCCTATTATCAAAAAATGGCAATTATCATGAAAGCATTGTACGATCAACCACAAATTTGAATAACATATTGATTTGAGGGCTTTCTACACAATGCAGAGCCAAATGCGATTTCACTTAGAGTCCAGGGGTGTCAAACTCATTTTGTGTCACGGTCCAGACAAGGCAAAATATGTGACTTAATGTGGGCCAGACCAGTTATGCATGCACGTGAATGCATGCGGGTGCATGGTTGACAAGTAACAGAACAAACAGAACACCAGCACTCTTTTTGTACACACGCACACGCGCGCGCACACACACACACACACACACACACACACACACACACACACACACACACACACACACACACACACACACACACACACACACACACACACACACACACACACACACACACACACACACACACACACACACACACTGATTAGTATAGCTGAAATGCTTTGTTTTCTCAGAGTAAAGACAATTCTCAGAACTCAGTTTTGTCAATAAAAATCTATTTGCTATTTGCTTCCTCGGGTCCTGTAGAGGCTGCAACCCACAACTTACATAACCCTGGATAAGCCACTTGGGAGGGCGAGGATATGTGCTCCACTGCGCGCAAAAAATATGAATAATAATTCACTAATGCAGCATAGGCACCACCAAGGCTTGGAGGTTTGAGCACACCCTAAGAAGACCATAGCACCCCCAAGAAATGTCAAATATTAATTTGTAGTTTGGGTTGTGATCTGGATCGTTTCTCTGACTTGCTGGTGGATGAGGTTTCTAACACGGACTCGCTCTATGTGTTTATATGTGCGCATACAGTTAGTCTGATTCTCTTCTACTTTTGTGTGTGTATGGTCTGGCTAAACCAAGCACATGGCGTTCACCACGTACATGGAATGTACTGCACATGAAAAGCTCCAGTTGTTAATTGTATCAGTTACATCAGACCCATATGGGTGTCATCTCCTCATCTGTCGTATTATCAATTGTGTGAAATTGTTTCGCCAGAATTGAGAGAGTTCCATAGACTGTAAAAAATAGGTGTATTTATTAGTGTGACGTGCCATTTCTTCATATAGTGTGACGTTCTCTCTCTCTCTCTCTCTCTCTCTCTCTCTCTGTAATGCAGAGAGCAGTGCATCTCACTGTCATGCAGTATGTGCATAGTAATTGTCTGACAGATGTGAGTCACACGTCTCTCTCTCTCTCTGCCTGTTGCCTGTTAAGGATAACTCATACTGTATATTCATTATATCATACCCAGATACTCACTGTTGAAGGCTTGTTGATACTGTACATATGTTCATTATCATATTCTCTATATATACTATACTGTGTATACTATCTATGTATACTCTGTAGCCTATATCCATTCATGCATTGATAGACTGTACTTACTTACGTATCCTCTTTGTCCCGGTTGGGGCATAAGGCCGGAATCACACAACACTGCCACTGAACCCTGTCTCATGCTTTGGCTTGTGCTTCGTCTCAGGAAAGACTCATCTCCTTCAGCTCCATCATCACTGTCCTTCGCCAGGTGTTCTTTGGTCTGCCTCTCTTTCTTTTCCTAATCGGGGTCCATCGCAAAGCAACTGTGGGTAACCTTTCATTGGCCATCCTCAACAGATGACCGAGCCATCTTAGCCTGCGTTTCTTTATCTCAAGGGACATATGCAAGCTGCCCGTCTTCATATAATGTTCCTCATTTGAGATCTTACTTGGCCAAAAGATGTTTTACGTAAGCAGCTATTGTGGAAGACGTCAACCTTTCTCATCCTGTTTTGTTACTCTCCAGCACTAAGAGCCATACAGCAGGACAGCCTTAACATTGCTGTTAATAGACTGTTAGTGGACATATTATGTTGGCCCATTCATTCAGAAATACTGTAAGCCCGCATTCAAAAAGTATGTTGACGAAAGTCCTCCTTCCAGCGATTGAACACTGACAGTGAATGAGGTCTATTGTGATTTCAGCTTCAATTCTTCTCCAATGCTGCACACTCCCATTCATCAGTATGTTGTTGGCCAGAGAGGAAGGCCAAGGTTGCTACAAGTTCCATTGCTAATAACCATGGAACGATTTCAGACTGTCACTCTCAGTGTTAATTACACAGCAGTTTAGTGCACTTAGGGAGACCATTAAGAATATGTTGGCAGGGTCATGATCTTACTGTGGCAGACTACTACAGAGAAATATAATGTATACACACTGGTACACAGGCTTAAAATAGTTGTTAAAGTTGTAAATTTAGTTGGCCGTAAGATTATTTGCCAGGATTTGCATGGTAAATCAGGTCTCATATGAAAATCAATAAAAGAAAAATGAGTCGTGTTGCTTATTTCATTAGAGTATGTCATTGTCACAGACATTAGTGACATTTTGCAGTAGCTTACTGGTAGTTCAACTATATTCATATTTGTGCAGTGAGTCTGCATTTTTGGTCCTTTTTACAAGTTGCAAGTTACAAACTAAAACTTTGGGCTATGAAATGAATGAATGTATATATATGTATTTTTGTTCTGTATGTCTCTGCTGTATAGATACATATACATTGTCATGTATGATGCAGATTCACAACTAAACACTGCATTGTGGTTACTGGTTAGGGTAGTTAGGCTTTTTTTCACAACCTGCACACCTGTGAACATCCTAGCCGATATGAGACTATCCTATGTGCAATTTTATTTGTCTCTTTATTTTTCCTCTGCACCCACAAACCAATATGTTTGGGGGTTTATTTGTTGTGTTATGCCTGAGTGTAGGAGTGAGTGAGTGTTCTTCTTCTTTTGTCAGTACCTTGAGCTGTCCATGATGTACCTTGAGGTGGTGTCCTCAACGTATTGAAGAATAGCCTTTCCTTGGTAGTCTGTGATTGAAAGGTAAACATTTTCAAAGAACGGCGAGCACATAAAGTTATCGTGCGGTACATTGTGTGAGGCCTTGTGTCCACTAGGCTCCTTTTGCTGAGCACCAGCATCCTGTTTTGAGTTGTTTTCAATAGTAATAGAGCTTGTCGGCACCTCCGGGCGCCTGCCAGCATAGCGTTTTTTATTTTATTTTCTCCTTCAGACTGCTCTGCCTTTTGTGTGTGGCCATGCACCTCCGAGCGCTTCAAGGTAAAATCACCTGTATTTCTCACGAACTATATAGCAAGTGAATAAGGTCCAACCTGTAGGATGTAGGTGTAATTACAGGCAACGACAGAGAACAAGCTGAGCCATAGAGTACAGAAGTCCTGACGTCACTCGTTCATCCCCTGGGTCGCGGAAGTAATTTCTCTATGGAGAATAACATTGGGTCATCTTAGAATCGTCTCATATAAGAATTGTGGTAAAAAAATAAACAAACTGCCTCTGCAATATTGTCAGGGAGGAGGCTCTGTATATCGTTTCTGATAGTCAGTTACTTATACATATTTGATACAGTCTGTTTCTGGCGAAAATGTAACTAATTCGGCGGAAGTAACAGAGTTTTCTCACCGTCAGTTGATGCTTCATATCCACATGAGTCAAACCACCGGGATCATTTGTTTATTTTTGGAACACGGTTCTTATTTGACACGATATTAAACACGTCTATGGGAATTCAGAATGGGGTAAAACAAACGCGACCCAAGTACGATGAGTAAATTATGTCAGACTTCAGTGCTCTATTGTTGTCTTTCATTTATGATTTTGGACCATAGACCAGTGGTTCTCAAAGTGGAATCCAGGGACTCTCTAGGTTCCTTTATGGGGGTCTAAATTGACTCTTTCAAGTCTGTAACTCTGACAGTATACAAATGGAACCAAATGGACCCTAACCGGTCCATTTGGTTCCATTTGTATACTGTCAGAGTTACACAAAACCATGCAAGGCACCAACCTGTTCACCGGGAGCAGTTAGGGTGTTCAGCGTCTTGCTCAAGGACACTTCGACATGCAGCAAGGAGGAGCTGACTATCGAACAGAGCCACTGCCTTCCACATCTTATATCGCTTTCAATGTAGCAATATAAGATGTTTCATATTGTTCCTTGAACTATATCTATCACGTCTACTATCTATGATGATTTATAGCCCTGCCCCCAGTCGAAACTGCATGAGAAAAGATAACAGTCCGGTAAGGGCGATGCTGGTGTTTCCGTGGGAGGACAGTATACATTGTGAGATGCCATCCAAGGACATGGATTCCTCACTGCTCACTTTAACAATGAATTTTATTAGATTTTGACAACAAATCAAACCCCAGAAAAGCACATTTCCTCTATGAAGTAAGATTAGAAATGGGATTTGGTCAGAATTCACACGGGGAGGCAACAAGAGAGAGTCATGGTCCATAGGTGTGATGGTGTCACTCATGCTCTAGGAATAATTCTTCACATGTGGTGCTGAAGACAAAAGCAGCACTTTGTTGTCTCTACAAAATCTTGACTGCTCTGCAGGAATGGAACACTGATGAAACCCACACAGCAGGGTGCTAGAAAGAACAGGAGAAGGAAGAAACAGACAGAACAATATATCTGAAAAGTGCTTGCAGTTTAGTGGATGCATGAATAACAGAGAAAGCAAGTGAGTGAACAAAGTCTATAGAGGGAAAGTGTTTA
Organism: Gymnoscopelus microlampas; assembly: GCF_963454915.1. Lineage (NCBI taxonomy): Eukaryota > Metazoa > Chordata > Actinopteri > Myctophiformes > Myctophidae > Gymnoscopelus > Gymnoscopelus microlampas. The sequence goes on along the minus strand of NC_139942.1, from coordinate 30,040,175 downwards.
CGATGTTAGATGAGGACAGAGAGCTCATTATTTTTGCATACAGACAGCAACATACAGATGGACAGTCTAGCTTTTAGTTAACATTCAACAATACTTCAAGGAGAGATGGAAGGAGACATAAGGTTGGGGGACAGGGGATGGTCTCTGTTGGACCATGTCCTGGTGACATTTTGTGTTTGCATCCTGCTTTCAGTTCTACCTGTGTTTCTAGTCACTCACTACCGTGCTCACTTGCACATACTGTAAGTGTAGTCCTGGTAATGCAACAGTAGTAATGGTGTAGTAATTACATGTACTGTACGACTATAATGGGGTGGCTGTTAAGTAACCTCAGCCATATGCCCAGCCATTCTCAAAATCTGTCCAGAAGTGGTGAATCAGATTTACAGTATGTTGTTTTGTTTTGTTTTACGTATGAATGTATATTAAAAATTTAAGATGTAGCAGGTGCCCAAAAATACCACCCGCAGCCAAACGCAACCAACAAAACAAACATGATTTGAATAAAATACCATGGATTATCATGTATTAAAAATGTATTATAGGTTTAGATAACCAGCTTACTAGGCAATGAGCTAACTTGTATTTTCAGATGCAGGCAGTTACAGCTATTACTCCACTCTGTTTTCATCTCTTTTCTGGCGAGGTCTATCCCAACCACAGTTCAGGTTAAATTGAAAATGCTCTACACAGCCTTACTTATGAATCAGTGTGTACCACAAACAAATAAATGTCCTCAGATCTCTATTGTAACTGCTCACTTCCTGGATGTCTTCCCCCCCCCCGCACAATAACATTAAAACATCAACAGCTGCTCTGCCTATTTTTTTTAGAACAATAATGTAACAAAATATGTTTTGTCCTTACTATTCTCTAGCCAGACCCTTACTTACGTATTTACTTTCATAGTAATACTTACTTACTTTGACTCAGAGAGGCAATTTGTGGTACAACACATAACAATTAAAACACATCACATCACGTTAGCACATCAAATTGAAAACACATTACAAAAATCACACCCAGTGTGAAGTGAGCGGTGCTATTTATGAGCGAAGTTTTAAGTCAATTTCATCATGTGTCTCGCTAGCCAATCACAGCAATCTTTATCCTGAATACTTATCCTGCAAAGATAAGTATTCAGACCCTTTGCTGTGACGCTTGTATATTTGCACCGCTCGGTGCTCATAAACAACAGTGGTCATCACAGTGATGGAAGCTCACTTTTTTTTTTGAAGTGATGGTGCTATTTATGAGTTATTAATTTCGTCATGCGTCTCGCTAGCCAATCACAGTACGTCACAGCCAATCAGCCAATCACAGTACAGCGAAAGACAAATTTTCGCGACGGAAAGAAAAAATTTCGCCACGGATGGGTCCCAAACCCACTTATAGGAGTGGCTACACCGCTCAAAAAAAATAAAGATCCCAATAATTTGTAGCCCCTTATCCTTGATCCCTTTATGCCCATATATGGAGTTCCGTGTTGGCCATGCCCAAATATGGAGTCCAGACCAGGCTATGACATCAGTACTATGATGTCATATTGATGACATCAGAGTACTATGGGCATTTGCAGATTTGTTTTCATATTTTTGAGTACAACCGCCGATACGACCAACTTCCCACTCTGCATATCAGTCCCTTGGGTCCTCTGTAATACACACGCCGAGTTTGAAGTCAATCGGTTGGACGGTATATCCATGTCGGTCAGATCAGTGGTTCTGGACAACCAGATATCCTTATACTTTAGGTATCTGTATGCTCATAATATGTATACCCATATATGGGCATATTGGTCTGATTGCCGGTGTGACGTAGTTATGAGGGCCACATAGCGGCCCAGACTTGAGATGTGAGGGCCGCGTAGTGATCCTAGTGCTATACAATGACAGACAGATATGCAAACTATCACCCCATTCAGAAAGAGTTAATATCAGATACTGAGTACCTGTTTGTGAAAGGCTATATCGACAACAACCCCTACACAAACAAACACGCACACACAAAAGCGCACACACACACACACACACACACACACACACACACACACACACACACACACACACACACACACACACACACACACACACACACACACACACACACACACAGAGAGAGAGAGAGACACACAGACACTAAGACAGACACTAACAGAGAGAGAGAGGGAGAGCTTCATCACACGGTCTGTTCTGTCAGTCGGTTACTGGCCATATCTCTCTCTCTTTAAGATACGAGGAGTCAAAATACACCTGCCTTCTCCCCAGCTGCACCTTGGAGATAAGTCTCTGGCATGCAAAATGGTGAGAATAAAAAATGAAGCTGTTTATTTTAAATCCAAAAAATTGAGGTGCAGAGGTGAGGCAAATGAAATGTGAAAGCTGGGAACCCGTCAGCTTGTTTGGGATGTGTGACGTGTTGCATTTCACGTTTTGCGGAGCAGGTGTAATTAAGCCTTAAACATCTGTGTTCACACTTAATTTAAGACATAGCTGATTTTTACAAATTTGAATAAAATAAAAAAATATTTAAATATAGTATAGTAATGATGAACCTGGGTGGGATACGGAAGCATGCTGTGTCAAGACTTGAACACCTGTCAGAGCGACTGGAAATGCTTCTTAAATTAGTAACGCACTTTCTTTTTATGTTCTTGGATTGGAGTTTTCAACTAAGGGAATGAAGTCTCATCATATTTCTGAATTGAGTGGTTATTCAGGACATTAAAGTGCCATTGATTTTCAAAGACACCCCTGAGCTTGACTTTGAACCAACAATCAATAGCTCAACGTCAATTGGGCTGTGAGAAAAATAGGCTAGAATTTTCTGTGAATTGAACTGTAGCCTTGGAATTATTCACTTAATGGTTATTTTGAGCAATCTCTATTTTATCACTGCAATAGAGAAGATGTAACACAAAAGGACCTCATTTTGTGCCAAGTGCTTTGTGCACATGGCTGAGTATGGACCTGCTGAACAGGTCCATTCCAATATTTATCTTTTAAGCCATTTCTCCCAACTTGTTAACTCCTAAATTAACTTACATGGAAGTTAACGTGCAGCGACTGTATAACCTAAGCGACCCTTGGAGATATGTGTGCATTCATTTCAACTCCCAGTAATGATAATTGCACAATTCAACCTCTTCAGAAGTATGAATGGACACTTGGTGCGGCTATACTATTAGTTTAGTGAGTGGGTTTTATTTTTGCATGCATGCATTGCAAACATACAGTACATGCATTACATACATGCGTTACATACATGCATTACATGCTTTACATACATGCATTACATGCATGCATGCAGCATACATACAGCACATATCATGAAGGTCTTGTCAATATTAAAAACTACGAAGCTTGCACATCGTACAAAAGTACAGTGCTGGTCGTCTTTTTCACATAAAACATACCTCCCATGTTATTGATTATAGGATGGATGTCTCTTATAATAATAAGTGCCCCCAGTTACAGCACCCCTGAATGGGCAGCTAGGATATTAGATGTCCATGGTCTACTTAGCCAGCAGGTGCGTAAAGCTAGGCCAACTTTTTTGACAAATAAAGCTTGAGACAGCCGATGGCAACTTCTGTAGAAGCAATCACAGTCAACCTAACCCAAAGGCCTTCAATGCCTTCGGAGACGCACGCTTCAGTGGTAAATGATGCATTTGGCAACTTTATCCAAAGCACTTTAGAATGTGTATTACATTCACCCGTTTGCACACCAACGGTGGAGGAAACTATGCAAGATACCTCAGCAGTCGGGATTCGAACTGGGAACCTTTTCATTCCCAAGCAGAAACTGCAGCCCCTGAGCCACTTTCGCAGTGACAGAACATCCACGCACGCACGCACGCACGCACGCACGCAAGCACGCACGTACGTACACATGCACGCATGCACGCGCACACACAGAAAACGTAGCGTGGTCTTATAGAATGCACATTTCCACTGCACTAACCCCTTTGCTTTAAGACATTTGATAGCAAGATTTCACTTCCAAATTTTGTTGTATTTGCTTGCAATGATGTTTTCAATGATTTCTGGATTCATACCAATCTGGAGTTGAGGAAGTTAAATGCCCAATTGCATGAACTTACGGTTAATTTTCCACAATACAATATTCATAATCCTTTCTTTCATAACATATTATTCATGCTCAAAATAGTCTAGTGTTATGCTAATACGCGTCTTAATAATCAGACCGACCTGCTTTCATATTCATAAGGCCATATTTCCTCCTCCCCATGAAAGAGCTGTTGAGACCCCAGTGGTTTTGTGAGAGAAGGCACAGGAGAAAGCGTGATTTATTTTCCCTATTATTGTTATCATCAAATCAAATCTGCTGTTATGGATAGGCTTGGAAATTTCATCTTGGGCCCTTTTTCACAGTTTTATTTTGCTCCCTTCCGCGGCCCACCCAATGTAATAAATAGCCATATAATAAATCAAGCGCTCCCTATTCTTGTGTGCCACTCAATATGTATGTGGCGTGACAGGCTGGGGTTGGGACTCGGACCATATATCTACTGGCATGATGGCAGAATAAATCAATGCTATTACTGCACCTGGCTGCTCAAGGCTAGGGAAGACACTCTCTTTCACTCTCCCCTTTCTCTCTCTTTTATATCTCTCTGTACCGTTTTCTCTGATTCTCTCTTTCTGGGTATATCTGGTATTCTCCAGTGGTGGAAAAAGTATAAGTATCAATACTGCAATGTAGAAATACTCTGTTACAAGTGAAAGTCTGGAAATTTAAAAATGTCTTTGAATAAAAGTACAATTATTGGTATCAAAAGGTACTTCCAAAAGTAGAAAGTACTCATTGTGCAGAATGTCCCATTTCACAAGTTTTCAAAATGTGTAAAAATCATTTGAAAATAGCAGATCTACAAGCTCACAATGCGTCACATCGCGACACATTGTGAGCTTGTAGATTGACTAATTTCAAATGGCCAAAATGTATTTAGGGCTGAAGTGAGAATTTGCCTGTTGTGGAGTAGAAGTACTGTAAAAAGTACCTCAAAATTGTACTTAAGTACAGTACTTGAGTAAATGTACTTAGTTACTTTACACCACTGGTACTCTCTCTCTCTCTCTTTCTCTCTCTCTCTCTCTCTTTCTCTCTCTCTCTCCCTCTTTCTCTCTCTCTCTCTCTCTCTACCGTACTGTCTGCTTCTTTCTCTGTCTATCTAGTCCTCAGTTTGATTGAAAGATTGACAGTCCTGATCAAAGCAATAATATTACTACAATGAAAATGTGATTAGAAAGTTATAGTTATTCATGATGAGCTTGAAAAGGAAATTATACTTTGATGGATTTGTAAGCATTCAAGAAGACCACCTCGTTAAGCCCATCTCTCCCTCAGTGACCGTGTTCTGACATCTCTAGGTTACGATGTTATTCTGTCTATACCTTTCATAATGACTTCATGGTACCATGGTAACAGTATGGTAACTCAACCTGGTTTGCAACTGACATTATGACATTAACTGTCAATTACTTTTTTAATGATGTCCGTTTTGCCCAGATATGGAGGGATGGCTGTACTGTGAATCTGTGATTATCAATAAAAATAATAATAATAATAATAAAAAAAAAAAAAAAAAAAAAAAAAAATATATATATATATATATATATATATATATATATATATATATATATATATATATATATATATATATATATATATATATATATATATTATTAATAGACACCAAAACATTTAATAAAATAAATCCCAATATGTGAAAAATATTCAGGGTTTTACTTCCTTGAGCTACTGGCAGTGTGCTCAAGACATTTGGCAATGATCTGTCCAGTGATTTAAAAAATAAAACACACACTGACCCTTCTTTTAGACAGCTTGATATTCCATAATGTGTGGCTGTAACTGGATTCCAAAATTAGTGGGAGGAGCCTTTATTTATTTCTTTGAAAACACCATATATCACAAACACAATGTCATAAACCCAAAATTGGTATTGCATATTGAGGGGCCTCTAGAGCGCACCTTCGCCACTTTCACATCTCACAATAGTGGATGCTACACATGCAAAAAGATGAGCACACACACACACACACACACACACACACACACACACACACACACACACACACACACACACACACACACACACACACACACACACACACACACACACACACACACATTTATATTGACCTCCAGAGAAACAAATAATGGGACCATTCATGAACACCTAAGGGCACATATAGCACATTTGTAACAGGCACCCCTAGGTGCATTTAAATTTGTCTCATGGCCAGAATTTCTTGTGTGGATTGTTAATTAAATAGCAATACATCTGCCCAACAGTATGCATTGATTCTACTACTTTTGGTTGGGAGTGTGTGATGTAGAAGTCCTAGTATAAGTCTGTCCATCTGACACTCTCCAGTCTTCAATGTCTTGCACCAGACCTCCCCTTATTTTGCTCAATCTTTTTGTGCCCCCGAAAAAACTCATTTGTCAGCCATTACGGTTATGAAAATGTGGTACCAAGATATGCAATATTTCAAAAATGTTGTATGTTCAATGTGCCAACTTTCTTACAGACCAAGCCTCTCTTGGTAAATATTGGTAAAGCCCCGCTTAAAATGCAAATTAATAATGATAATAAATACATAAATAAAAACGGCTTAAAGACCCAAAGACCCCCCCACACACACACACACACCCACCCACCCACAAACATCCGGATTTGGTCCAGTACCCCTCCCAACTCTCTCTCTCTCTCTCTCTCTCTCTCTCTCTCTCTCTCTCTGTGTGCCCTCCCCAACATTCCTGATGGATGAGAAGTGGCAGTAGACAAGGACTTCTCCCTGGTTCTGTTGGAGAAAAATAGCCTCCTTATCAGCCACAGATTGTCAGCTGAGTCATATATGAGAATGATGGATCACACTACTGGACTTTTTACTGGTGATGATGATGGTTTGCGTGGGTGGGTGCGCTTGTGCAGCGTGCGTGTGCACGTGCATGTGTGTTTGTGTGTGTGCATAAGCCAGGATATGCTTGACTGCACTGCATGCAGACTATGCACACAGCATGAGCATATCAACACTCCCAATATGAGCCATGATGTTTTTCTTTTTTCAGACATACTGTACATATTGGTGGGTGTGTGTGTGTGTGTGTGTGTGTGTGTGTGTTGTGTGTGTGTGTGTGTGTGTGTGTGTGTGTGTGTGTGTGTGTGTGTGTGTGTGTGTGTGTGTGTGTGTGTGTGTGTGTGTGTGCGTGCGCGTCTACGTGCGAGTGTGTCCCTTGGGTGAACAGCTAAATCTACCTCGCCCCCAAGGTTCTATTATCATGCAGTTGAGCAGTTTTGTGATGTCAGGAGTAGAAGAAGTCGACCCTGGTAAACTCACCTAAGCTCTGTGTAAACAATACAAGGATACTTACGGTAAATCATCATTAATTTCACAGTTAACAGTTGCGAGGCTTCCGGAGAATTGTAAATATATATTTTTTATATATTTTATATATAGTTTTGAATGCTAGACATTTACAATGTTACTGTACATATATAGGCCGATATTATACCCAACTACAGTCAATAGCCTTCAGTAAGTAGACATCCTCCCCTTGTGATGTCCATTGTGCAAGTTGTCCATTGTTTCCCTACCCTAGTGGTTCCCAAACGGTGTGCCATATGAGACCAGGTGTGCAATTGAATTTTGTGCAATACTGTATACTTGACAAAATGTTATACATTTTGTTTTTAAGTGATTACATCAGTACTTTGTGCACACTCATTTCCCAATACAGAAGCAAATTATTTAATTTCCTTTACCACCAATTTTTCAAAACATCAAAAATAGCAAGTGTCTACAAGTGTCAGCACTTCACATTCCGAGGACCATAATTAACACATTCCCTGCCTGGTATTAATGAATTCATTATGAAGCTTCTGCCAGGGTTTTTTACCTTATATTGACGATCTTTGCAAAGCCACGGGAGGCGTGATGTGCGCGTGCACGTAAACAAAGCATGTCTGTGGGGTGGGGGAGGGTCTGATCTCTCCACCAAAGAAAATAAAGTTGTAACCGTGATCGTCCATTTTCTCCTGGTCGGCAGTTGTAAAACAGCCGTTTTCACCAAAAAAAAAGCGGACGGCAGTGTCATTCTTTGGGATGACGTCACATCTGTCCATTCCTTCTTTCATCCTATGATCATTCCTAAGTTGCGTTAGAGTGCCCTCTTGTGGAATTAAAAAAAACAAAGAAAAGACGGAGATCTCCGTCAATGGCGGTCAACGGGTGGATTTGAAATGACGGAGATCTCAGTGACTTTTTCAAAGAGAAGTAATAGGGCTGAAAATTGTATGTTTGCGAATGGAGAATTATTTGAAAGGCAGTAAATCATTACGCATGTCAACAGCCACCATTGTATAGCATGTGTTGTGTTTTTTTCCTTCAGTCCTTCCTAACTTTCCTGCTGTGTTTAGACTTGTAAGTTCATAGCATAAAGATAATTAATGGATATTATTTAAATTAATGGAAATTGAAACCATGTAAAATTCAAATGTAGTGAGCTGCTTTGGCTTTGCCTCCACTTTGAAAGAGTGTGGTGATTGTTTATATGCACTGTGAGCTATCCCTCTGAATATTTGATGTACAAAAATAATATTGGCATCGGGTACAAAGCAGAGCTAAGCTCTCTTCTTTCAGATTGCCTGCATAACTAAAAATGTTTTTTGTTTATGTTTTTTATTTATAATGTTTTCTTCTCTGCAACATCTGGCTGATTTCGGCAGAGCAAATTCCATTTTAGCCAGTAGATTAGTGATACAGTACTGTAAAATGATAGAATAACAGCTAAGGATGGTCTGGATTAGCTTGTGTCCATGGCCCTCACTCCACCCACTCCTACTTGTCTTTTTCCACGGTTTCTAATAAATGAATACAAATCTATCCAAGTTTCCTAGGGCATCGTGGGCATCACTTCCTGTCCATTTGATCAGGTATCAGGGATCAAATTGACAGGAAGTGATGCCCATAATGACCTAGGAAACTTGTGGATACAGTATTAAAGAAATCAGCCCGTTCTCATCCCCAGCTCATTGCATATCGATGCGTTGTGTGTGCATCATGTGTGCACAATGTGCCCTTTCACATCTGGAACAGAATGACAGTACGACAGTTGATTCTTTTAATATGCTTCCTAATAGTGGCGGGAAAAAAACGTTCATTTCAGTGAACGAACGATTTTGTTCATGTTCACGGCAATGATCCGTTCAAATGATTCGTTCACGTTCACCGTTTGGTAGAAAAATAACTCAACCGCACCACTGTCTGTCTGTCGCGGGAACAGCCCGCCCACTCGTCCTGTGTACGGGGGGAGGGGACAGGGGGCGTGAACGAAAGCGTGAACGTAAGTGCTTCAGGAGGTGAACTATTTTGTTCCTGTTCACGGCAATGAACTAGTTCTTTTGAACGAATCGATCATAAACGAACCATCACTACTTCCTAATTAAATGACATTTGTTTTCTCCACCTGCAAATATAACCCCTACTGTATAGTGTTGTCAAGTCCATGTTTACCAAGTCCATAGGATAAACATCTACGTCTTGATAATGGCTGTGGTGTTCAAATTGTAGTTTTGTTAGAAATTATGGTTGTGATTAGGAAATTGTGATTCTGAAATTGATGAGTTGCTTGATTGTCAGGGACAACACAAACAATCACAAACAATTCCGTAGACATAAACATCCTTTACGTTTAATCCTTAGACATTCCATAACATTATATATTTTGTTTTACGTATATTTTACAAATGTATGTATAAGTTTGTATTTTACAATTCAGGAAGCAACCCTAAAATGTAGTCACACTTTAACTGGCACTGTTCAGTGTAACATCCTGTTACCCACATTCTTTTGGGAGGTCCACCCAGGGTCACATTCAAAGGAAACTAGAAAAAGTGCTCCTCGGAGCACAGGTCTCCGCCAGGTTAGGTAGGTTTTTATGGCCTCCTGGTGGTGCTATAATAGGCCAATGTGAAAAGGGTGCCATTTCTTCTTGGGCCTTTCACGGCAATCGGACCTTGCATTCATGATTTGAGGCATTTTGTTCCAAAAATGTGTTTTGCTAAATTAGACCTGCTGGTGGCGCTATAACAGGCCAATATGAAAAGGCTGGCATTTCTTCCTCGGCCTAGTGGGAATTTGCGTGTGAAATTGCACGGAAAGCGCAAGCTGCGTTCATGATTTGAGGCATTTTGTTCAAAACGGACCAATCCTGCAAATTTTGGAAGCCAACCTTAGCCAATGAGGATGGAATTGTACAATCGGACAGATCCGTGTTGATCACATGACTATAGAGATACTGTGTACCGATTTGCATGACGTTTGGATAAAATCTGTAGGAGTAAAAGGGTTTTGCACAAATCGGCCTCCTGATGGCGCTATAACAGGCCCATGTGAAACATTTGGGCAGAGGTTCTGAATTGGCATCCAGGGAGTGTGTGTGCACAGTTTCACAGCGACCGGGCAAACGGTGCCTGAGATTAGCTGCTCACAGACAGATGGACGGACGGACACACAAACGGACGGACAGGGGGTAAAACATACTCTCTCGCCATGCCTTTCGGCCTGGCGGAGACAAAAATCATTAGAGGGTGCTGTTTTTTCCTTTTTTTTAACTATGGGTTCCCAGATTGATCCACAATAGGCAGAGATAACAAAGGAATGTTGTTCCAGAATCCAGACATGCCCGTAGCAGATGCTGATGGGATTGACAAAGCATCGATATGATGAGAAAGGGATAATAATGTGTTGAATAAAACAAGACGGTCTAAAAGACCCACTAGCAGCCCCTGGAGGCTATGTAGGTCCTTACACTGAACTGGACAGACATTGGACAGGCATGTATTAATGCATTCGTGAATGTATGTATTCAATTTCTTACAAGGTTCATAATACCACATATGATACCACATATTGCACTGCATTTCATAAATGCAGTGTAATCTTCATCAGGGACCCTGCCTCCTTAAGATGTAAATAGGAACAAGCTAAAACTAAAGACTGCATACATATATTCATCATACACAGTGTGATGTGATATACAGGGCTGTTCCCAGGCGGTCGGCTCCGCAAACAGGACTGATGCGGTACGTTTGATTTATTTGAAGGTCTTATTTTTTCCTTTCTTCACTGCTGCTCCCAAGGTGTTTTTTTTCCCTGCTTCTGGCCCCATATCCTGCCGGCGCCATCTCCACACGTTGCATTGATGCATGCTTGCGCATATATATATGTTCCTGTGAGTGCATTACTTGTTTGTATGACTGCATATTTGTACAAGTGCGTGTGTGTGTGTGTGCGTGAGCGTGTGTCTGGGGTCAGCCATGTGTGAACGCAGAATATACTAAACCCACACAGTGGCCTTCACTGATAACGGAAGACCATTTTCACCTCGGCCAGTAGAACAGAGCTCAGGGACGGAGGGAGGGAGGGAGGAGAGAGTTAGGGAAGTGAAGTAGATAAAGAGAAGTCTATGGAGGGAAAGGTTAAGATGTTAGATAAGAACTGAGGAGAGCAGATTCTGCTGGGGAGGATGCCTGCCTTTTCTATCTTTGTAAAAATGTGTCCGAAGGGCTTCATATCCACGTTGGGCTTTTAAAACAGGAGCTCAGATATAGTTGTAACAGTTAACAGTAGATGTACTATAGCAGGTGAAAGTCACAGTTTTTACAATCCCCTCGATGAATTCCTCTGACGATTCCACCTCAAGTATCAGGTTGGGCCTATCACATACTGTGTTATACATAAACAAGATCCATTGATTATGTTTAGATTTTGCATTCACATTTTCTCCTTTTTCATTAAAGGTCTGCCAAACTGCCAGGTCAAAGGTCTTCCATCTGTAAACACTTCCATCTGTAAAAACCTTTTTCATGTTAGGGGTCAAATCTCCTTCACGTCTGGGAAAATCGAAGAAAACCAGTGCAAGTATTCTGTGTAGCCTTGTTGCTAAGCTATTCTCCCATCATATTCTGTAGACTCCCTCTTTATTCCTGCCAAAGTTTTTACTTAAAAATGGAAACTCATTCTCATGAGTCCCCCGGTCCTCTGAGGGCTGCTGAGGCTTAAGCCCTTGTAAGCCTGTGCATTAAGGCACCCATGGTATTAAACATCATTGTGAGGTTAAGAAGACATTTGAATTTCATTTATGAATCAATCTTGATCTCCAGGGACTGGAGATTGAATGTCTGTCTGGCAAGCAGACGGTTCAGGGTTTGATCCCCCAACACTGAGCAGGTTGGTGCCTTGAATGTGAGGCATACATTGTGAAGTACTTTGAGTGGACGGAAGACTAGAAAATCCCTATGTAAAATACAAGACCATTTACCATTTGTCTGAATGTAGATTGATAGATCTATAAATATGTATTCATCAATCTTACAGATATATTTCATTTGTATGTGCTTGTTCACATTTGCGAGCCAGCCTGACGCTTGTGTGTCAGTTTGGTTGAACTTCCTGGGTCCCTCAGGCAGTGCCTGCAGCTTTGTTTTTGTTTGATGGCTCCTAGTATAAGTCAACAATATTAAGATAGTATAGGTTAATCTCGGAATTGTTGACAGTATTGAGGTCGCCGTGAACCTACTGTAGTTGCCAAGGAAACGACGCAAGATGATGGGGCCACAGACGACAGCTGACGTGATGACGGAAGGCGTAAACCCACACTGTGTATAAAACTCTGTATCTCTGCTTAAACTTCAGAAGTATATATCTTTAACCTCGCTCTGAGCATTGCCAACGCTTGTAAGATCTCTCCTCTGGAATAAACCAAAATATAAAAGTTAGAATAAGAAGTTTCCTCCGTTTATTGATGTATTTAATTCATATACTGACGGATAGATATGGACCGGTATTTACTAGGGAAAAATAAACTTAGCAAATTGGTCATATTCAATCCCGACTTCAGAACTCTGGGTGCCAGCTGGTCAAAGCCTCGTGGGTGCAATGGATCCCATTCCAAAGCGTGATATCTCACACTACTTCAAAAGTCCTGGTTCCTGAAATTGTCTATTATTATCTTATCCTGTCTCTCTAACTAGAAACTGAAGTTTATTATTAAGATTTTGACCTGTCCGAGTATTATCAGCTCTTTATCAGCGCACTAAAATATCCTCATTGTTAATTTATACATTTTTAACTCCCAAGAGTGTAGGCAACACTAACTTCTAATTTCCCAAGGATGATAAGGTGACGCACGCGGAAGCCATTCATTCAAGTACACGTCACCCAACCTCTCTGTTCTGTGAGTGAAACATCCGGTGACGTTAACATCTCTGTGTTGCTATGGAAATGTTCCCCCCTCGTGAGTGTTTTGTAGTCCCATAGCCCGAAGTACAGTGGGAATCCAGTCCATTTAATTTTCAATTCAAATCACAATCTCTGCGGAAATTAGTACCAGTGAACTACAATATTGTACAACACTATAAAAAATATTAACACTATAATCAAGTCGAGAATTCAAGTTAAAAAAGGAGCAACTTGAATGATAATTTGGCTAGACTTGTTGGAAAGATATGCATACGAATGATGATATGATATGAATATGATACTAATTTTTGATCAGTTTATACACAGTCCTTTTTGCTTGTTTTTTTGCGTTTTCTAATATTGTATGAATATACTTTAATATTTTATGAGATTGTTGATACATTCTTTTTTGCTTGTTTTGCGGTTCGGGAATATTTTGTACACCACCTATTCATTCTGCTGGCCCTCCCTAGGTGAACTGACTAGCTAGTTTCCTAGGTGAACTCATTGGCTAGTTTGGCAGATAGTTGGCAGAACACCACCATTTCTGCCTTCCTGCTATTTTTAACTGTCTGCTTATAGCCTGGCTGAAAAGAATTAAATCAAATATAATTTTATGTTCCCTGTATATGGGCATCTGACCTCGAAAGACTCTGGCCTGGGTGCAACATGTTACAATTACTCAGAGTAATCGATATCTTGACCAGATTCTCCTTCTTATCAGCCACCCTGTACAAACAACCAGAGGCCCGCAGAGCCCCTTGTCCTCTAACGAATACTCGTATCTGTGTTCCCCTTACAACCCTTAGGACTATTTAACTCTTTGACTGCCACAGAATAAAACATTGTTTGCCACGCCGCTACCAGCGATTTTCGAGTGTTTTTACTAACCTTTGAAAAATCATGGAATATTTTCCGTGATCGCCGTCCTCACGACCTCCGGTTGCGGTAATCCGTTGCATAGTTGCCTGACAGGCAAGGCATCATTCATAGGCCATCTGGTGGAAAACCACTGAAAACACAAAACCTCGTCAAACTCGTTAATGGCAGCCTGCGCCTTAGCAGAAGCTGCCATGGCAGCTTGGCAGGCAAAGAGACTATTCTACCTTTCTTCACTATAGCATATATTTCTCTCTCCCTTTCTGCGTGTCTCTGCGCATCACCGTGGTTAGATAAGCAACATTTTAACCACAATTCACCATCTATTTGCTTAAGCATTATTTGTTTATTTGTAGATTTTCATTCATAGGGTTATCCATTTATTCAGGTTTTTTACAGCCGGACCCCAGATCTACCAATGGCCGGTGCCTGATCTTCCCGCCTTGTGCCTCCCTTCCAACCTGAACTTTCTACATATATACCCCGTTACCACAAGGCCACAAATCTGGTTCTGTGGACCCTGCGCTGCTGTGTACATGCTTACCAGGCCGATTATAGCTCTGTAGACCACATACATAAACCAGGCAGAAACCATGGTTCTGTGCGCCCTGCCACAGGAACACACACATATATTACTAGACAAACTCAGGTCTTAGATTATTGCCTTGCTGCTGTGTTGTAGCTTGCCTATGATTTAGATAGATGTATTTACTCTGTGAGTACATTTAGCTGTTTTATTTCTTATTGTTTGTTTATTTCAGAAGAAAAGCAGCATATTCCCTATCCACATGTGATTCGTATTATCATTGTAAATATTTTAACCGCTGACCCCATGGGGTCGGAGGTCAGTGGACTTCAAAGGGGGCCATAACACGCCGAAGTGACCTCGAGGAAGGTGGTCACCTGCCACATTTATGGTCATCTCACAATATCTGGTCATCTTTCAATAAATCATATCCATTAACCTAATAACGTCATTTAATTTCATATATTTTGTTTTAAAGTCCTAAACTATTTATTGAAATTTTCCCTTCAGAATAGTTTATTAAAAATAAATACATTAAATACATTTTAAAATATTTTTACATTTTAAGTCTTTCTCCATTGTAGTTCTCCATAGTTCCCTTGTGTGTTGTGTCTCAGTTCCATGCAATACAAAGACAAGGGGTGTTTGTATCCTACAGTATCTCCCATTATTTTAAATATCTTTATTTTTTATATGAGTTTAATATTATACTTATCAGTTTGGGTCATTTGAGTCCAAAACAAAAATAATGCAAAATTAAAATACATTAATTATACAAATACAAAAGAAATCTCCACAAATTCAAAGCTTCATGGGTTGTGGAATTGATAGAAAATCAGTCATTTTTTGGGGTGAACTACTCCTTTAAGCTTAGTTTATATACACCAACTCACAAAACGTGTGTGGGGAGGAATCAATAAAACAAAAATTACAAAACAACTAAATTGGGGAGACTTTTGGTAAAAAAGTATCAACAAATTATAGTGAAATAATAAGTATAATAATAATTTATATAAGCCGGTGTCACTACCATGACACTACCATGCGAATGCGATGGACTAAATGAACCTTCAATCTGTCCAAATGCATTTGAACAGCATTTCTCGAACATCTCCACTCCGCCGCCTCCAACCTCTGGTATGAAAATACTACTCATTATCAACTTTATTTTTACACTGCATTTTTTAGTTGAAAAGTGCCCTTCCAAAGTAAATAACACAAGTGCAACAACATTATAACAAATTGAATAAAAAGAGTGGAGCAAATCATTAAAAGAACATATTCCGCCAGTGTAAGATATGCCCTATGAACTAAGCTAAACTGAAGTTCATCAAACAGCAACACACAAAGTGTCTTGCTTTACGCACTACATTTGGATACAAATTGGAAGATAAAAGGATTCCCTTTAACCGTCTGCCAGTGATGTGTGGGTGAGAGGAGATTGGCAGACTTTATCTGTGATCTGCTCCATATGTCTCCGAACCGTGTTCCATAGATATGCTGGGCGCACAGCCATGTACATGCAGGCACGCATGCACATACACAGACTATACTCGCCGTGTGCACGCGCCACACACACACACACACAGTGACTCATTTCTAATTAAATACGAACACACACACACACACACACACACACACACACACACACACACACACACACACACACACACACACGCGCATGCAGACAGACAGCGTAACTCATATGCACCTGTCACCCTCCCAGAGGATTTTTATCTTTGGAGAGGAGGAGATTGAAAAGGTGAAACCAACAGCGCATGATGACTGAAAAGGAGAGACGGAAGCGATAGGTACATGGATGATGAAAAGGGCGGCAGAAGTGATGGGTACATGGATGATGAGTGAGGAGAGAGACAGAAGCGATAGGTATCATGGATGATGAGTGAGGCGAGAGACAGAAGCGATAGGTATCATGGATGATGAGTGAGGAGGGAGATACAAGTGATAGGTATACGAAATGGGAGACAGAAGTGATAGGTACATGGATGATGAGTGATGACAGACACAGAAGCGATAGGTGCCGTTACATGCACGATCCTTGTCATTCATGCCGTGGTTTCACACTCGCATCAAAGGCCATGATAAGCCATGGCATCCACTACACATCCCCTTCCACCTCGAGGTGGTTCTCAAAGTGTGGTCCGGGGAACCCCAGCAAAATTCGTTAACATAGCATCACAATCAGTTTTACCACTTTAACTCTTTTTTTATTGGAAGATGAAAGGATTCTCTTTAACCGTCTGCCAGTGATGTGTGGGTGAGAGGAGATTGGCAGACTTTATCTGTGATCTGCTCCAAATGTCTCTGAACCTGAGAGCCGGCGCTTCCATGCAGGCGACCTAGGCCATTGCCTATAGGGCAGCAGTTTGCAGTGGCAGCAGAAAGTTTTTTCCCCTTTTTTTTGTGGTGTAGTATTCTGAAATTAATGATGACACTTGCGCGATCGGTATTCTATCACTTGTTTGTCGTTTGCAAGTCACATCACTGTTTGCATGAGTGAATTAACCTTGTGATACTGCCTGTCTGTCTGCTGCTTGGAACTGGGAGAGCTGCGGAGGGGGGAGGGGTGGCTGATAAACTGACGACGCTCGTAGCTCACCTCCGCTGTCCCATGTTGTTGAACAGTTAATGCAAGAAAAAACACTCAGTCAAACACTACAAAATGCTACCAAATAAACCACCATCAGTGCTGCAGTTTAGACGAAAAACGGTGAGAAATGCGTGGGGGGGGGGTGCTGGCCTAGGGCGGCAAATGGGTCAGAACCGACCCTGACACGCAGGCACGCAAGTACCTCTTTTGAAGGGTTATACCCACCACACTGTTATACTGTACAAATAACGAGAGATAATTATTTTTTTCAATATATTTTTGCAATTTACACTCCTATGTTCTTATATAAATTTTCAAATTACTACCGTTTGTAAATGAAAGGTTCTATTTGTTGGTAGCTCTGGCTAAGAGCATTAGCATTTTGGAAAATGTGTTTGTTTGTCTGTATGTGATGAGTGTCAACATGCCGTCCAACTATTTTTAAACACATTTCCAAAGGCGTCTAGCCTCAGTGGAAACACATTTGGGTCTAATTTCATGTGGACAAGCCTGAGGTGAGATAGAAGATACACTTTCTGTTGTTGTGGTGGCATTGATGCTCAAACCCAACATATCATCTTTCAACAGGTGACATTTCCAAAGGCACTACCACCAGAATGTTGACGATGTCTCTGGCTGTGGACGCCAGGATCCACATTTAAAGTACCGGTACATCTGGCAAAATGACTGTGTGCGTGCGCACGCGTGTGTGTTATCACCTCTACATTTTGTTCGCCATTAACATTTAAAAAAAATATATATCCCCCATACTTTATGCTCAATTATTTGGTGCCTTATCAACTGAATATACAGTAGTTCAGCACATGGAGATTAATTTCTCCTATAGTGCTGCACTTGTTTTGCAACACAGTAAACAGTTGGACTTCTGCACTTGTTCCATGCATTTACATTTTGCTGTTACCGTGTCACTGCACTTGGCACTGTTTGAATCAGGCAGGCTGGTCGCTGTCCATCTCCCAGTGCCTTGCGGTGTGGCAGCTTGCCAAGCTGATGAAATAGATAATGTTGTTGACAGGCCAATGCATCATGTAGACCCAGCAATCAACTGCCAACATACAGGCACAATGCTGGTCGCCATGAAAACGAAAGCAGCCGAGGGAATGATGATGTAGCTGTGCCACTGAGTGCAAGGAGTGCAATTCCAAACCAACTGACAAGCCATTGGTAGTCTAATTGAAATCTGTTTGCCAGGAATTGACTATTGGTTTAGTCACATTCAAGTTATTTATTAGCATAATCGCCTGCCTTAGCAAGATGTGTCACAGGCCAGGGGGTGTAGCTGTGTCCACTTGTGCTCTGGGGCTGCCGAAGGTTTTGATCATTGCTCATTTCCATCTTCATGCCTTTGCCATGCCTACACAGTAAAATCCTGAGTGTTCATTTCACTCTGAGTAAGAACTGACCCTTCTGGGTCTATTTTTTACTAGAAGTGTGTATTTGCAGTTTTATCTTTTAAATGTCTTACATTTTTAATGTTTGAGGAAATCAAACATCCCCTTGGATGTTTGTCCTGCCTTTAATCCTCCTTGCCCACGGCTATCCATCCAGCCAGACTTATCTCCTGCTCAGGCTCAGCAATAAGGAGGAAAAATAAGCTCTGAATACTCAAGACTAACACAATGCTTTTTGCTTTTGTATGGTCGATTGGTCATAGTAGACCTTTGTGGGAAATCTACCACAACTTTTGGCATCCTTTTCAGTATGCTTCACAGGGTGTAGGGGTACAGCTCCCCTAACCCCAAACCTAAACCCTTCCATGCATAGTCCTGTGAGCTAGGAGATGCACTCATTAAGTTGGTTTGCATCTACTTGGAGATAAACACATTACAGACACACATAAATACTTAAACATATACAAATCCCACATGTCTACATAAATGCTCACACACAAACATAAGCCCATGCACACACGCATGCACACATGCACGCTAACACACACACACACACACACACACACACACACACACACACACACACACACACACACACACACACACACACACACACACACACACACACACACACACACACACACACACACGCTCGCAGAAATGTGGCGCTGATAATTTGTTTCCTAGATTATCTCTGGACAGACAGACAGACAGAGCCATCTTCTGGAGGAGGGTTCTCCAACGTTCTTCAGGTCAAGGACCCCTTAGCTGAGAGAGAGAGATGAAGCAGGGACCCCTCACTACACAATTGTATACAATTATGTTAGATTAAACTGTGAGCTTGTATATTTGGCAAATATTCCTCCAGAATATGGATGCTGGTGTTCAAGTGGTTAAGAAGCACTAGGAGAAACCTTCCTAATGCCAGGTTTACACAACAGGGTTTTAATCCCGATTATCAACTTGAGTTCACAGAGAAAAGCCCCAAATCGGAAGGAAATCTGCATTTGCTCCCCGAGGTTTTGCCCGCTGTGGGTAAACTGTTCAAAGATGCCAGCTGAGCGTGATCCGAGCACTCACAGATGCGTCCCCAATTGCCTAGATATCTGGCATCTAGATATCTAGACCTGTAGCCAAAGCAAATCATATGCAGTATGAAATATGACCGGCAGCAGAGACGGCAGTCTCTGCTCTCTCTGTGAGTGCTTGTTTGATTGTGTAAATTGTTTTTTCAGACAGACAGATAAATGTTTTAACTGCAGTTTAAAAAGGTAGGCCACACATGTAGTGAAACATATTACAACTCTCAGTCTCACTTTAGACTCCATCTCATGCTTTTAAAGCAATTATAAGTCATTACAACCACATTTTTGTACAGAATATAAAAAAGTAACCCTACTTTCCTCACAATTTTGTGAACCCCCAGTACTGGCAAGTACGCCTAGGGGTTTGCGAACCCCTGGTTGAGAATCCCTGGCCTACTCATAAATGTTTGTCATGATCGGAAAACCTTTTTTGAATTAATCACAGAGGAAATGACTGATGGCACGTAGAATGTGTATGAAAGTAGAGGAACAAATTATATAATGAACAGAAAAGAGATCTGTAATCATTACACAAATAAATAATATACTGCATTTATTACACAAATAATATAGCTTCCGTATAGGTTACCAGAGCATCTGTGACTGTGATGTTCTATGTTGTCGGTCCAAGATGACACTATTGGATTACACATTACGCCTCCGGAACGCCCGGCACGCCATGTAAAAGCACACGCGCGGCGGGGTGGCTTCGTTTTGTTCTGTGTGAAAAAGCAAAGCTGGCATTCATGACGAATCTTCTTTATGCCACCTTATTACGGGACCTCAGTATAAAAGTGCTGCATGATTACCTTTAATCATAGACTAGCAGAAAATCTATTTGTAGGCACATAGCAAGTCGGATATAGGAAAGGGGATTATTAAAGGTGCATTTAAACAGCTTATCCAGAAGACCATGACTGGCATATGAGTCAGTGTTCTGGATGCGGTGTGCATGTAAACTAGACATTGTGACTTTATGCTCAGTCTATGGTTATATGTTCACTATCTGACTGAGTCACCAGGGGTTTCCGCAACGTTAATTTTTTTTTAACCCCCCCCCCCCCTTTCTGTATGTGACAGGCATTATCTGCCATTCTGCTGGGCTAAAAATCACATCATGAATCTGGAAAGGGAGATATGGTTTTCAGCCTGGAATCCCTGCTCAAAGCCAGGCTTCCTTTGGGGCCCCTTAACATGAAGTAGTGTGAGAAGGTCTGCACTTAAGTACTTTCCCCTGACCACCCTGTGGAGCGTGCACTAGAGTGTGGAGAGAAATATTCACTTGAAGGATTAGTGAGAGAGACAGCGAGAGAGAGGGAGAGTGTGTGTGTGTGTGTGTGTGTGTGTGTGTGTGTGTGTGTGCGTGCGTGCGTGGGGTAGGTGTGTGTGACTGATGCAGATTGAGAAAGTGTGAGAGAGGGTGACAGAGGCAGAGATTAAGGTGGAATGAGAGAATGAGGCAGAGAACGAGTGAAAATTGAAAGAACATAAGACAAGACAGACACTCCCGAATGCCCTGCATTCTACCTGTCATGTGTTGCCACCCATGTGAAGACGCAGGATATAATTAATTTGGGCAATTAGGGAGACAGAGATAGATAGAGAGAGAGAAGGAGAGGGTCTCTCGCCCTCCATTACCTACCCACCCCACTCTGATTTTCTGAATTGAACTCAAACCTGGCACACCATCACCCATACTGAGGGAGGGTGAGTCAGGCAGGTATAGGGGGATGTATAATCATTGGGTGGATTAGCATTTGTTTACCACAAAGCTATGCCTCCCTCCACCATGTGCTGTGCCTGTCTCCTAGTTACTGTCTCTAAGGACCTTATACAGGCGAAGGATGGATAGAAGGAGAGATGGAAAGATGTGTAGGTGGAGGGCAGTGGTGGAAAAAGTACTCAAATACTTAAGTAGAATTAAAAATTTACTTGAGTAAAAGTACAAATGTCATTGGCATCCGTCAGTCTCGAGAGACTATGGAGTCGCATCAAAATGTACTTAAAGTACCAAAAGTAAAAGTACTAAAATATTTGAAAATAGCAGATCTACAAGCTCACAATGCGTCGCGATGCGACGCGTTGTGAGCTTGTAGATCGTCTATTTTTAAATAGCCTAGGTATAAAATAGGGCTAAAGTGGTTAATGTATGTTTCATAATATAATAATTTTATATCTGAAAAGTAACTAGCAACTAGTTTTCAAATAATTGTACTGGAGTAAAAGTACAATATTTGCCTCTGAGATGTAGTGGAGTAGAAGTAAAAGTATCGGAAATTGGAAATACTCAAGTAAAGTACAAATACCTCCAAATTTTACTTAAGTACAGTACTTAAGTAAATGTACTGAGTTACTTTCCACCACTGATACAAGGTGAACGGAAGGATGCACGCTTGGACCGACGGATCTGTGATTGAATGGCTGGCTGAAGGGAAGAATACATCATTGCTATCTTGGAGGGCTATTTTCGGGGCGAGAAATTGATGGACGGCTGTAAAGACGGACTTGTAGACTTACAGTATTGTGTGCAAGCACACACACACACACACACACACACACACACACACACACACACACACACACACACACACACACACACACACACACACACACACACCCTACTGGGGCATGGGGGTAAAGAGTTATGTTCTGGAGCCTTACCAGATCCCCGATCAACCGTCTTTTGAATGAAATGACCTCTTGGCCCTTTTAATGCATTATTTGCAAATAACTATAGTATTCAATGGCTTTGCATATTTGTTTTGCTCAATGAATCAGACTTAAGTGCCGTTCACACCAATCACAATAACTACAACTATTATGCGAGTGTCCACATTCCACACTGTAAACAGTGGCACCAAACAGTAACACACACTGCACAGGCCAGCTGTGTGAGCCTGTGTCTGTGTCGGAGCCCACATGGAGGGAGAGAAAGAGAGAGAGAGAGAACTCTGTGGTGTTGAAAGACACATGCAACAGGATATATGGATGATGTGACTTGATTTTGAATTACTTGCCTCCGTATACAGTATATGAGGTAATGCCAGCTATCCAGCTAGCTATTCATAATCGTCTCCTCATCTCCGTTGATGACAGAACTTTCCGAGGGTGAGTGAGACCGATTGCATCCCAGATGTCCTTCTGATGGATTTGTCAATGTTTCTATTGTTCATCAAATCATTCTGAAAGTGATCCAAACGATATCGCTTACCACTATCTTTGTCGTTCTGCCGCCAACTGCCGTCCACTTCAGTTATAACGATTTTTAAACGGCACATTTTTAGTATAGTTATCGTGCACGCTATGAATGACGCTTCAAAAAGTACTCTCTGTCTCACACACACGCACACACACACACACACACACCCCCACACGCACACACACACACACACACACACACACACACACACACACACACACACACACACACACACACACACACACACACACACACACACACACACACACACACACACACACACACACACACACGTGCACTTATGTACGCACGCACACACACACGTGCAGGCATGCACACACACACACACACACACACACACACACACACACACACACACACACACACACACACACACACACACACACACACACACACACACACACACACACACACACACACACACACGTGTGCGCGCGTGCGCGCGCGCGCGCACGCTTCCTTTTCAAGAAGAAGGAAAATAAGTCAAAAGGAGCGGGGCTATCTTTTGATCGCCTGTGCACTTGGGCAGTATGTCACGTGTTAGCCCTTCTGGACGGACACACACACACACACACACACACACACACACACACACACACACAGACACACAGACACGCACGCACACAATTTAAAAGCTTTGAATCTAAACTAAAACAATCAGCTTGTCACTGGGCGCGAGATGACTGAGATAGACCAATTATGACCTCACCCCGGACAGATGGCCTCCGCCACCCCGACGTGCTTGCAGCCTGATGGCTCTCCCTGCATTCAATTTGCACCTCATCCGCTGCAGAGAGCGGGCCGCGTCTACTAACTGAACGCAGATGGGAATGTGGAGTTATGGCCTGATAGTTGAATGTTATCAGATTCCGGGGGTATTGTATACGTACAGTAGATGTCAAAATATATCCAGCAACAGGTCTTAGGCAGTCATAACTGTTTAGCATCGCAGTGACATGTTATTCTTTGTTCTGACGATTAGGATCTGAAGTTGAAAGCATGTGATCGGGGCTGGGTCGTTAGTTGGTTTAAGTTGCGTACCGTACTGTAAATGACACCATTTGAAAAGAGTCTCATCGTGTACATGCGTTCAAGTCAGACTTTAGGTGAAAAACAGGTGGGTTGCATAAACCAGTCCAAGTGGCAGGCAGTGCTCAAGATAGCTTGAACAGCATTAAAATCACATGTAGTTTTTCTTTTCTCTTTTTTTTAACCTATTCAGACAGGCCAGATAAGATCAGAACTGAGCCACAGTGGCTGCCATTAACACGGGTCCCCTGTTGGGATAAAAGATAAAAAAAACAGAAACCAAACCATCTTCCAGAGAGGCTCAGAGGGAAACATTTACCCATACTACGATGCAAAGGAATATGCACTTGTTTTGTTGTGTTTCAAACTAGGAAGTGTGTGCTAAGCTTGCACAACAGCATTGCAAATGACACCAGCTGAAAAAAAACGAAAACTAACGAGGGATGTTGAAAACCCTGAGGGCGTGCCATTTTTCTGAAGGGTTTAACTATTACAAGAAAGGAAGCAATAAGTGGTGTGGTAGAGATCTGTTTTTAGCGGTGCCAGCCGCTCTACACCTAACTATGTCCGTCCGTATGTCCGTTTGTCCGTTATGTCCGTTTGAGCCCGGATGTCCGTTTGGGCACGGGCTTTAAACAGCTATAACTCCAGTTCAAATTTGGTATGTGGACTTACACCACCAATTGGGACGAGCATTGATTGCTGAAGCCCCGCCCCGCCCTATTATAGCGCCACCAAGCCCCGCCCCCTCTGTCTTCCCATTGGCTGGCCTTTAAACAGCCATAACTCCAGTTCACAGCATGCTACTGAGTACAAATTTGGTACGTGGACTCAGACCACCAATAGGGACGAACTGAAATGTAGTAAGCCCCGCCCCCTCTGTCTTCCTATTGGCTGGGCTTTAAACAGCCATAAGTCCACTTTGCAGCATGCTACCAAATACACATTTACCACGTGATCTTTGCCCACCAATAGGGACAAGCTTTAATTGCTGAAGCCCCGCCCCCTCTGTATTGTCATTGGCTGGGCTACAAACAGCCATAACTCCAGTTAGCAGCATGCCACCAAGTCCGAATTTGGTTTGTGGACTTACACCACCACTAGGGACGAGCATTAATTGCTGAAGCCACGCCCCGCCCTATTATAGCGCCACCAGGAGGCCACTCATCAAAGGCACCGCTTCCTTCACACAGGGTGCTATTTTTTATGTTTTTAGCGGTGCCAGCCGCTCTACACTTGACTATGTCCGTCCGTATGTCCGTTTGTCCGTTTGAGCCCGGATGTCCGTTTGAGCACGGGCTTTAAACAGCTATAACTCCAGTTCGCAGCATGCCAGCAAGTCCAAATGTGGTATGTGGACTTAGACCACCAATAGGGACGAGCATTGACTGCTGAAGCCCCGCCCCGCCCTATTATAGCGCCACCAGGAGGCCACTGGCTTTAAACAGCTCCGTTTGAGCACGGGCTTTAAACAGCTATAACTCCAGTTCGCAGCATGCCAGGAAGTCCAAATTTGGTATGTGGACTTAGACCACCAATAGGGACGAGCATTAATTGCTGAAGCCCCGCCCCGCCCTATTATAGCGCCACCGGGAGGCCACTCACCAAAGGCACCGCTTCCTTCACACAGGGTGCGATTTTTACTTCAGGGGAAGCATTTTAATGCTCAGCATAAATGTAGTCCAGCCAAACAATATCTTGACACAGTCCTGATATGAGATACATATTAATACCAGATGTGAAATATATCAAAATGGTTTTAAGGTCATTTGAGCTATATCTTCCTATGTAACTTCCTGTCCCCTCCCAACAAATTGGGAATGTTGTATGTGAGTGAATATGGAATTGATTATGGCAAAGCTCTTAAAGGGAACGACCACTCAAGTTAGACATATACAAAATGAAAAACCTTCAGGGTTATTAAAGCCATAACCCTGAAAAATAAGTTAGGACCTATATGATCGCATACATTATGTAAAAAGTATTTTTTTTTCATACTGTAAGTAGTGAATGAACTGGGTCATGTTCAAAGTGTCTGCACATACATATTACATGTATGGAAGTCGGGGCTTGCATATCGTTGCTGTCAGGCAGAAACCTTGTATCTCCATATTTCAACATTGTATGTTTTTCCGTAAATTAATGTCCTACGTCATACATCAGTGTCACACTGAAGTAGCCAAAATAGCCACTCTACAAGCGCACAACGCATCATGTTGAGACACATTGTGAGCTAGTAGATCAGCTATTTTAGCTGTTTTTGAACATTTTGTAAAGTGGAGGTAGCTAAGGCTGTCTGTGGGTTTCATAAATATTGAAGCAATGAAAAGAGCTTGTGACAGAATAATAACTACATGGGATCCATTGGAACGGAGGTTCTTTTTTTCCATTTACTGAAACGTATTTTTTCTTAAATACAAGGTTTCTACCTGACAGGCGTACACCGCTGATAGTTGTGTACGTCCTCAGCTCTGAGTTTTATCAGTCGTTTGGTGTTAGACCAGGGGTGATGATGGAGAGGGCCACTATATTTCCACTCTCACTCCAGAGGGCCACATTGCATATACTTTACAAAAACCTCTTATCTCTGTATTTTAACTTTTTGTATAATTAATGCCCTACTTCGTCATTCTATGTCACACAAAGGTAGCAAAAATAGCCGATCTACAAGCCCAAAACACGTCACAGTGCGATGCGTTGAGCTTGTAGACCTGCTATTTTTGAAAAGCTATATCCTGAAAAGTACATTTTTTATTTGATTTCAGATGCATTTAGTTATACTTACGTCAACTTTATGAACTTAAATACAAATACATTGGACATAAAAAAGACCCCAAAAAAGTATACTAGTATTTAAGCTACTAATATAGACTGAAGTAATTAAAGTGGGTCATGTTTGCATGTTTGGAATTGTAACAGCTGAAATCAATAATATATTAATATTCCGATATGAACCTGCAGGCCGCATTAAGTGAAGGTGGGGGCCGCCAGTTGCCCATGTATGTGTTAGACTAAACTGCTTATAAAACCCAGACGTGCAGATGATCTGCAGCATCCGGCCGAGCTGTATGTGAGCCCTGTATGTTTATGTACATCGTGGGTAGTCTGGCGTCAATCTTTTTTTATGCTGGGTTATCTCTACACTAAGCTGCCAACAAATTCCTTGTATGATCCTTCTACTACTAGGCAATAAGGTTTTCTTGAGTTCTTTTCACTCAGAACTGATGCAACTGCCAAACAATTCTGCTTATTCTGACAGAAAACTCCACGTATGCAGCTATTCAGGCGACTAATTGCTTGTCTTGATGTCATCATGCAGGCAAATATTTTTGAGTTCCACAGTACAAACCTGGATCACACCGTGCAGCAAAACTGGTGAAGCAGAACGTATACACAGTAAAATCCAGAATGTTCCTTTTAGCTCTTCAGATTGTACACATGGATGGTTATGGGTCCTTTTGGTTACATCTGTGCTCTCTCAGAGTTAAATTAACACTGAGGTTTACTGTTTACACACCTGGACTAAATGCTATTCTGGACTGTTCATAGCATTACACAAGTATCTATTTGGACAAGGGCTTTGTTCATATTTTTCATTCACCACTCTTATTATAAATAAATAAAGCCTTTCCGTTTTTGTTCAGTTTCAGCTGCAGAATTTCATCTTTTCATACATTTAAGATGAGCAGTTTTAAAGACATACAGTTCTCAGTCTACTGTGCATACTATAGTCTTGTAAACCTTGAAACCAGAGGTCCCTTGAGTCCATTAAAACATAGTAGGTGATTGCGGCACGAATTTGCTCACCGGTAGGGGTGAAAAACTGGGCAGGATTTACATCACCAAATAGCACTGAAATAAATGAATTCCCCCCTTGTAAACTAATCCTGTCTGAAAACTCGGGTTAAAGACGAAATGAGATACCTCCAACAGTTTGTTTAGATTGTGGGTGTTTCACTTGTCCATCCCGCCCACTGCATCGAGTGCTCTACAAACCGTCTTCTCAGAGTTTTTCAAAGGGTTCTAGTTCTGATTTGAGACGGGCTTGGAAAGCAGATGAAAGCATCGACATTGATGTCTTAGTTGTTACACGAAAAGAGGCATTCCAATTGATTTCCAAATGAAATTAAAGGTCTAATGATCCTAATAGTGAAGAGGGCTACGAACTTCATAGTGTGGAAGTTTATCAAAGTGGTTTTCAGTTATAATGCGACTAATACTGTGTACAGTATATCCATAACAGTGATTCATGAGAAAATACGGACTGCAATATAGTATAAACCCGAGACACACATTATTCAAACACCAGTAGGATGTGAATATCAAGTGAGTGATGACTGGAGAGTTCAAATGCCATTAACCACATGAAGTGGTGTGTGAAGAAATAAACAGTGTCCTTAACAAGGATGTTGGGGAGTAAAGAGAGACCGTGTTTTAGAAACCACAACGAGTCAGGCAGCCAGCAGGCAACAATGGTCTGAAGACAGTAATGTCACACAGTGGGCGGCCCTCATGCAGCAACACTCTTAAATTAAGTCAACTCCAGATGCACCAAACCATCTCTAAATCTGCTCTTACCCACATGTGCTGAATGATGAATAACACTTGATCATGAATTGGAGGTGCATGACGTTTGTTTGTTATTAGCATAGGTAACAGCCCCTTAACACTGCATAAGGGTGCAGTCACACCAAACTTGAATTCTACCTATGCAGGCGGATTCTGCCAATGCGTTTCAATGGGAACGGAGCGGGTTTTTTTGGGGCGTAAATCCGCGCATGGCAACAAACCAGTCCATTCCCATTGAAAAGCATTGGCAGAATCCGCCCTCCTAGGCAGAATTTAAGTTTGGTGTGACCGGACCCTAAGGGCAGCTTTTTGCTGCAAAAGCAGAAATGGAGAGATCATGACCCCCCCCCCCCCCCCAAAAAGGCTGTAAGTAGAAGAACGTCAGCACTTGAAGTGGTCCTATAGCACATTGTTTGTCTTTTATGTTGTTGGGGGAAAAAATGGTCCAGGCTCATTTTGGGTTAGGATTTACTTTGTTGGCCAACTGGCAGCTTGCACCAGATATTTGGCACTGGTGGGTTCAGTGGTTTGTGAGATTAGCTGTGGACAGACAGAGGCAAAGGCCTTTCTAGACGTCTTGGCCCCAAGTAGTCACATTGAAAAAAAAAAGAAAGAAAGAAATGAAGAAACCCCCCAAAAAACAACTAGTCACTGAGACAAACATGCAATAACACCGGACAGGTCCTCCATGGAACTCTCATGAGCAAAGTGTTTAACTAACATGGTAGTACCGGTAAGTTTTCAAATAAAAGCAATTAACGTAGGTATTATACGATACTGAGCTACCGAAGGCTTAGTGCAATACTTGCTACAAAGCATTCAATACAAGTCGGATGGAGTTATTAGCCATGCTTTATGAGTCATATTATCAGAATGAAACCGTGTATTCACAACCCACAACGTTTGAACCTATCAACCGTTGCAGGCTTGTTTGTTTGTGAGAGGTGAGAATAAATCCTGGACTTTATTGTGTTTTATGATAGAATGTTTTTAACCAACTTTCATGATTTATGTGGGTTATTTCCTTCAACGAATGGAGTTCATTGAGCCTATGTTTCTTATTTTTTTAAGACTTGTGCATTTTTAAGAATGCACATCCTATCCTATGTTAACTGCGAGGCCTCACAATGCAGTACAAATTGAATTATTGTTTTAGACTGTGGAACCAAAACATTTAAAGTTCATATAGTAGCAGAGCAACAAAGTAAAGATATACCTAAAGTTTGTTCAGATTTTGTTCTTTGGTCAGAATCATACCCTACCTTTAGTCTGAGAAAACAACCATGAATTAAACATCTAGCTGATGGATTCAAAGAAGACGCAGGGCTATAATGAAATAATGAAACATCGCTGTTTTACTTTCTGTTGCCCACCAGGCCAGGCACAGAGATCAAATAGGCTACTGTAGCTGTAGCTCCCCATTCGTGTTATTTGATCTTATGCACTCACGCACACAGAGACACATGCACGCAGAATCAGAAAGGCCAAACAGTAGATGCACAGGTTGTCTGCACGCCTAATCATATACGAAGGCATGATGTTAGCACCTAGCCACGTAGCCTTGGTCAGACCATTTCAACTCTGCTGAATAACAAAGAGGCCGCATTCTGCTTTGAACTTTCATCGGTCAATTATTTTATAGCCAAAAAAGAAAGGAAAAAAAAGCCCTAATGATTCACTGCTGAGGAATATATGTGGGTGGGTGTCTTGGCTTTGATGACATAGACCACTATTGACTATGTTTGCTCCGCATTGCCTCTCATTTTCCTTTCAATCTATCAGATCCATGTACAGTACATGCATAATGGAGGCTGTGAAACTAGTTTGCGGGCTGAAGATCTGAGTTTTTCATGATTAATGCCCTATTGTATACTTTGACCTATGACTTCATTGTGTCGCACAAAAGTAGCAATAAAAAGCAAGTCTTTTGCACACCCACAAAGGCGACAGGTGCGTAGGAGAAGACAAAACGAGGGCCCCAACGTACTGAAGGAAGAAACTCCCGCACACTGTCTTCAAATGCAATTAAAAAGTTTTAATGGGAATAACGTTTCTCTCTTAGACCTTCATCAGGTTATCTTTTAGTTACCCTAAAAGATAACCTGATGAAGGTCAAACAGACCAAAACGTTGTTATTCCCATTACAACTTTTTAAGCACATAAGTAGCAAAAATTGCAGATCCACAAGCTCATACGTTAGTAATTTAAAAAAAGTTTTAGAAAGTTATTTTAAAAAAGAAAAAAAAAGGCTATAATAACATCATGCGCAAAATAGAGACGCCATGTTGAAAGTTGTTAAGTCTGCCCAGTGGATTTTATAAATATTTAACCATGAAAATGATTAACAAGAGCTTTCGTCACAAGAGTGACTAAATAATAACATCATCGGATCCATTGGAACACAGGTTATGTTCCTGAAAAGCAACATTTGGTCATACATACTGTACAAGGTTTCTGCCCTACAGCGACAATATGCACAAGCATACATTACAACCTTCTCCATGTTGTTTGTCATAGTTGTCAGTAAAGCCTCTTTTTTCCTGATCTTCACCTTCACATTTTTAAAACCTGAAATGCTTTCCCAGAATTATCTGCACAGAACACATCGTGAGTGATTTCACATACTGTACATATAACATCATGACATTCAAACTATTTGTATGAGTACACTGCAATGAATTGGAAATGTCTTGCCCACCAATACCTTAGTGCCAAATCACTACTGCAAAGAATTTCACCTTGGGCTGTTTTTATTGGATTCTTTTGCTAACAGATTTGGTTCACACTTGAATAAGAGGATGCTATTAACTTTCTTTAAGAGTCCATAGTTTGACTGCGTCAAGCAACAAAAGCCAGCGGAACTAAGAGGGCAGTCTGTAATGTCAATTTATTATTTCTTAGCTGCAGTATTTTTCTTGGGTGCTTGCCATGCTGAACTATGTTTTTGTAACATAGTTCAAACAAGCTACATTACGGTTCACAATCACTCCTCAGGTAAACAAGGCTACCCTGGCATGAGATTGTCACAGGTTGTTGGCTTTTGTCTACAGGGTTTGGTCAATTACACATCGAACAAAGCAGTAGGAGTCACTACAGTGCAGTGACAAGGACACAGTCCCATGCTGGCTTCCCACCCACCAAAACTGTCAATCGCCCGCGGCAAGCAGGAGGCACCACTGCCAGACCTCTAAATTCTAATTAAAATAATTGCAGATACTATAGTTATACATTTGAATAAAATAAACAAAACTGATTTTTGGTCTAAAATGAGAAGAAATAGAACAGAATCAATTAGTAGAATGTCACAGAGGCTTTAGTCAAACTCTGAAGCTTTGATGAGGCTTTGATGATAGTGACAGACTATCTACTATTTACTCTGTGGTTCTGGATTATAATAATTAGCTTTAAAAGATTATGTCCTGACTCCTGATGTACAGTATCTTAACCAATCCTAACATTACAGATACATAATGTTTTGGCTCTATATTGATTATGGAAATTTGATGCAAATCATTTGTGGTCATGTGAATGTGCTAAGGCCACATGAAGACGTTTCTGTTTCATTTGAGTGTTAACAACAAAAATACATTGTATTTTCTGTGATGTTCAAGAAATCTACAACACAGAAAAACTTCATTTTCCTTTGTTAACATTAATGCAACTTCCTCTTTTTGAATTATTTGTACTATAAGTACATCTGTGAGCTCAGCCAATTGAAGTCATTTTTGCATTTTGTTTGTTAGATGTATTTATTTATTTTGTCAGAAAGTTATCAAATGAATTGCTACAAGCTTTATACTGGATGGAACATTTCTACTTCTTTACCTTCCATTACAGTTGGAATTAGCTAGAAACACATACAGATGGGTGTTGACTGTTGAGCCATAGCTGCCAGATCAGGGGGCAGTGGTAGCCTTAAAGGAGTGTCTTGTGGCCGAAAGGTTCCCGGTTTGATTCCCCGGATGGGCAGAAAGTAATCTGGGAGGGGAAGTGAATGAACAACTCTCACCCCCCCAGTTTAAAAGTGCATTGGCATTAAATTGTACACGTCTTACTTAAAACTAGAAAAAGTCCTCCTCGGAGCACAGGTCTCCGCCAGGTCAGGGAGGTGAGTGTGGACCAGCAATGTTCTGAATTCGCCAATCAGGATGGAATGTGAAAAATCGGACGGATCCGTCTTGATCACTTGACTATAGAGATAATGTGTACCGGTTTGCGTGATGAATGAAGTTTTGTAAAAATCGGCCTCCTGGTGGCGCTATAATAGGGCAATGTTGAAAGGGTGGCATTTGTTCCTCAACGTAGTGTGAATGAACCTACAGCCGTTTCTAACATTTCAAATGGCCATAACTCGGTGACCATTGCTCTAATCAGCACAAATAGAGTAGTACTGTCTGAATACCAGCATCCACACATCAAATACAGTAGTGCCGTCTGAATACCAGTGCCCACACATCAAATACAGCAGTATCCTCTGAATACCAGTGCCCACACATCAAATAGAGTAGTACTGCCTGAATACCAGCACCCACCAGGGCTGGATTAACACCCCGCGCACGCGCGCTTTTTTTTTTTTTTTCTCTAATCTAGCTAATTTTACACTGTGTTATTCGTATTAGATAACAACAAAATGGGAAAAATTTTCGTGACCAAAAAAAAAAAAACATTTTTTTTTTCAACCACCTTGGGGTGCCCCCTGATGCCCAGGGCCCCGGGGCACGTGCCCAAAGTGCCCATATGGTAGATCCGGCCCTGGCACCCACACATCAAATAGAGTAGTACTGCCTGAATACCGCTGGGTGACTTACCTTCAAGTGGCGCTGCTGAGCAGCTTTGAGATGAATTGACAGGGATTTAACATCCACTAGTTCATAAATAGCTTAATGAAATGAACTCATCAAAGGCACAGCT
Source organism: Gymnoscopelus microlampas (assembly GCF_963454915.1). Classification (NCBI taxonomy): domain Eukaryota; kingdom Metazoa; phylum Chordata; class Actinopteri; order Myctophiformes; family Myctophidae; genus Gymnoscopelus; species Gymnoscopelus microlampas. Next base: position 30,006,639 of record NC_139942.1, on the reverse strand, counting down.
CACTTCACACTGGGTGTGATTTAATACACATCAAACCATTCATCAAACCCCTGTGCCGTGTAGATCGGGGCAATGTCGTCCTGGACGAGACGGCCCCCATCAGGATAAGTGTTTCATCATAGGATAAAGATCACACAGAATAACTTTGTATTGATTTGCAGTGGCCCTTCCCTCTACGGGGAAGCCACCGGACCCCTCACTAGAGGATGCAAGCATGCAGGCCTTACTGTTCTCTTGGTGTACACCACACATGCACTCACCCACTTGACTTGAGAATATGGTGAAAGATGACTCATCTGACCATCTACCCTTTTTCCATATCTCTCTAGACCAGTACCAATGTTCTTTTTCACCACTGAAGGGGTTTCTGCATTACAACTCTTCTATAACATCTCTAGTGTAGTTGTCAATGGAATGGACTTGTCTGATCACGTCCTGCACTGACATTCTCAGTCACCTGAGGAACAGGTTGCTTTTCTGTTTCTACTTATATAAATTATCACACTAATGCTTGCATGAGCATCACTGTCATTAAATGTGCACATTCAAACACAACTTCTATTTACTGATGTTTTTCCCATTGGTCAGATGTCACTTTAGTCACCGTTGTGTTCCTATTAAAACATTAGCCAGTTGAGCAGTCATGGTGACTGAAGCTGCTGCCATCCGTGCCACAATATTGAATAATAGTCACTTAGGGTTAGCCCAACCCTCTATCTCAGGGGTCTTCAACGTTGTTCAGGCCGAGGACCCCTTAGCTGAGAGGGAGATGAAGCAGGAACTCCCATAGCCTCCCATTATAAAATTGTGTTGCAGATGAAACTTTTTAATTTATTTCATACATAGCCTCATAGATTAGTTTGACAGCACTATCATCAGTGTTGTGTGAATTCATGTTTTTTGTTTGTTTGTTTACACATCTTCTCTATTAATATGTTGGATTCATGTGTATTTCTAAACATTTAACCACTTAAACCCTCAATACTTGGCTCCGTACTTGGTCTGCTCTTTATTCCCTCTACACCAAACCTTTTTACTGAAAATAGCAGATCTGCTAGCTGCGAGGCGTTGTGAGCTTGTAGATCTGCTATTTTTGAATAAGGTTCCCCTCAGAATAGGGATGCTATATGGTTGAAGTTGTTAATGTAAAAAAAAAAAAAAAAAGTTCCTGTCACACAAAGATTTTGCGGCCCCCCTGTAGTAACTCCGAGGACCCCCTAGGGGTCCCCGGACCCCCTGTTGAAGACCCGTGCTCTATCGAGAATAGTTTCTGACACCCTTTGAATTCCAACTGTGAACAAAATGTGCTTTGTCACATTTTGTCATAAGACAAAACCAAAGATTTTCACTTAAATGATGTCAGTTTGAAGAATCTCGGTGGTTCCTGCAGCGACATGTTGACCTTTGATTAATTTAAGGGTTACTCTTCAAAGGTCTTGGGAAACATTGGCGAGTTTTAAGGGCAGACAGACTCAGTAGGAGAACAATTGTTCAAGGAGCTGTCTCTGCCATTATAGATCCTGGAAATGTAGAGCAGTGGTTCCCAAACTTTTCAGGGCACAACCTCCCAAAATAATCATATTCGAACTGGGGCACTAGTCGGTTCCACAGATAAATATTGTGAAAACAGCTCTGGATCGGCTAATTTCACGATGTTGTTTCGTTCTTACGTCATTTCAGTCAGACAACTCTTGGATTGAATAAATATATTTATTGAGCATAAATTTACAGAGCATAAATATTTAAGCATATTTGGCGTCACGGCTCATTTCATTCATTCCCTGTAAGCATGAATTATAATACATGATTTGCCAACTAGATTTTACAGGGAATGGAATGAAATAGACCCCATATGGGAATCATAGAAATGGAGCCCACAGGTGGATGCTGGGGTGGTGGTGGGAGCACAATAAGCGGTGAGCAGGGAGATTTAAATAGCCTGGCCCAATCAGATGGAGAGAGCATGTGACTGATCAGCTGATCAGGAATTGGCGCTCCTTTGAGTTGTCTACAGTACCTGAACTAGCTCCGCAGGCTTCACATCATACTAAGTTAGCCAATTTGGTATTAAAAAAGTCTTAAAAGTCATTAAATTGTGCAGATACTCTGTATGCCCTTATTCTGTATGTTGGTTTGTTTACTGTTGAGTGAGAAAACAATGTTGCACATTAAGCTTATCATCTGGGGACCCCCCAAAATAATTTGGGTTCCCAAACTGGGGGTCCAACCCCCAGTTTGTGAACCACTGATGTAGAGACCCTATTCTTAGAGCCAATTCTCACCTCCCTCAGGCTTACTCCACATCAGGACATCTGGATGTCCCTTGGGGCTTTTTTCCTTGTTGACAATGTGCGGCCTGTTCTACTCCCAAGAGAACCGAGGTATTCATGCAGTCACTCAATAAGAGTGACAAAATCAGTTAGTTGCGTACTGAAATGCAAATGTAATTTACCTCTTGACGTGTACCTGCTGTTTGCATTACGTAGGAGGAACGTCACAGGCTGTGAAAAACATGCATCATTGAACGCTTTAGTGCAATCGACCATGCTTTGTCGGTCGTATCAGTGGTCGCCCAGAGACGTCTGTCTGTGTCCCCTTTTAAGCCCACGTCTCTCTGTATAGGTCTGTGTCCCTTTTATGCCTTATATGGAGATCCCTAATGTCATCAATATGATGTCATTCTATGACATCATGGACTGGCCTGAAAGTACCATGATAAGATGTACTCTACAAAGTACTCTGACAACGTGGGTAGATTGGGAATAACAGGTATTGCATACCCTTAGAGGGGCATGCGTTCCCAACATGCATCATCCGAACAGTATCGTTCCCAACGGACATCAGCCTAGTTAAAAATAAAAACGACCAATAATATGTCCCAATGACGTAAACATCTATTTGATGGGTCTGATTAACAGCCATTAGTTTAGGTAGTCTCTGATCAAGCCAACCATAACAGCAGCTATTTTAACATAATCAATAATAATAACAAGTCCAGCTATAGTCATTTTTATATGAACAACAAAGCTGCAAATAGGAGCTCACAACTCGACTGATCTCCCTATGCCTCCTGAGAGACAAAACAGACGTTGGAATATAATCATACAATTCAAATATAGAAAATAATCACCGCTTCCTGGCTCCAAATGTAATTATGGATGTTGGACTTTTTTGCAGCACGTTATACCAGTACTAGTGGGTCAATTTGAGCCTGCACCTACTGTAATTAGAATTGGTCCTTGTTAAAAAAATCACACCCTGTGTGAAGGAAGCGGTGCCTTTGGGGCGGGGCTTAACTCATTTCAGTTCGTCCCTATTGGTCGTCTGAGTCCACTTACCAAATTTGTGCTTGGTAGCATGCTGCAAACTGGAATAATGGCTGTTTAAAGCCCAGCCAATGGGCAGACAGAGGGGGCGGGGCTTAAGTAATTGCAGTTCGTCCCTATTGGTGGTTTAAGTCCACATACCAAATTTGGACTTGGTGGCATGCTGCAAACTGGAGTTATAGCTGTTTAAAATCCCGTGCTCATCCCGTGCTCATACGGGCGGACGGACATAACATACGCTGGGGGTCCCTGGAACCCTGGGGCGGGGCTTCAGCAATTCATGCTCGTCCCTATTGGTGGTCTAAGTCCACATACCAAATGTGGACTTGGTGGCATGCTGCAAACTGGAGTTATAGCTGTTTAAAATCCCGTGCTCATGCGGGCGGACGGACATAACATGCGCTGGGGGTCCCTGGACCCCTCTTTGATAACTTCAGCAATTCATGCTCGTCCCTATTGGTGGTCTAAGTCCACATACCAAACTTGGACTTGGTGGCATGCTGCACACTGGAGTTATAGCTGTTTAAAATCCCGTGCTCATCCCGTGCTCGGACATAACATACGCTGGGGGTCCCTAGACCCCTCTTTGATAACCAGTGGTACGTGTGGGCAATGAGAGGAGAGATGGCATAGGCAGTCTCCACGTCCGTGTGTGTGTGTGTGTGTGTGTGTGTGTGTGTGTGTGTGTGTGTGTGTGTGTGTGCGCGCGTGTGTTTGTATGTGTTTCTTCTTTGCCGTGCTCATCCCGGGCTCATACGGACGACGGACGGACGGACGGACGGACGGACGGACATACGGACAGAGTCAAACGTAGAGCGGTTGGCACCGCTAAAAACATTGTCAGCAATGCTTGATGAGGCCAGTTGCCCAAGGCTAAGATTAGAACAGAGAGTGACGGCCAATTTATTAAAAACACAACGGAAAAATATATTGTACACAATGTTTTGTGTTAAATGAGAGGAATGTTTAGGCTAATTGTTTAGTTAATGACAAATTCTTTGGATATTGCAAGAGTTATTGAATGAAGCTTATCACACTGACTGATTTTGATTTAGGGCCTGTCCCAGTGCTTTGATAAACAATGCATTGATTCTTCACTGCTTGTGAGTGCTACTGTGCTTATGGGGGAAAACAAATACAATATGATGACTGATGTTAGGTTTGTATTTGGGGGACACAGGTGAACCAGCATGAAGCGCAGTAAACAGTGTCATGGGTGGAGCCTGGCGAATGTGGCGATGCACTTTTGTTATTTCTCAGGCCGGAGAAGGGCAGAGTGCACATTGGCAAACTGCAATTGGATTGCATTAATAATATTGTCAGTGGGTGTACTGCAGGTGGATTCAGTCACAATGACCAATCAAATGATAATCTTTCATTACCTTATAAGAGCAGTAATGTCTGATTTAGGCCTATACTTGGTTGTGCGTCATGTCACACACCGAAAATAGCAGATCTACAAGCTATTTCCGTTGCGCGACACTGGCGTGCAGCCAAATATAAATAAAGCTTAAGCTGCACTTAGCACAATGTATTTGCAAATGACAAATCCCTCACCAGCACAAGACAAGTCTCCCTGCATGGAACTAGAGAACATTTTGTTTATACTTTGAGATATCTTGTGTGCAAATTGAAAATGTTGGACTAATGTTGGTGCTAGAGGGAAGACCATGGGGCCATCAAAATAAGTAGGATTAATTCTCAGTGGAGCGTGAAGGTGCACAGCAAAATTCCGTGGCAATCTATCTGTTCGTCTGGAAGTCAGGAAAATAACTTGAGAATGGATGGCCGGACGTCCTTGTAACTTGGTGGCATAGTCAGAAGGGATAAATAACTTTTGGGTCAAACGGTTAAAGGTCAATGTCACAGTCACGGTCAAAGTTAAAAACTGGTGAGAATTCTAGTCTTTTAAAAGAAAATACGTTTACGGTTGAAAAGTTTCCAAAAATTACATCGGTCTGAATACAGCATCTAGTGGAAATGACAATTTCACAGTACATGGGTGTGATCCTCCTATTTTGTATGTGAGAACCAAAATTCTGGGAAAAAAAAAAAAAAGGTTTTCACATCATTTTCTGAGCTAAAAATAAATCTTTGGAAAAATATATTTATGCTTTGAATTTATATAGCAGTTAACACTTCACTCAACAAGTGAATAATGGTGAATGTGTTGCATAATAACATCTGCGCTTTGATTTTGGGGGAAATTGTTACTTCTTATTTTATTTTCATTCATCCTACCATGTTCAGTCTGACACTAGAACAAGAATAGATAGCTGAGGCTGTTTCGTTTTCAATAATCTCTAACCAGACATCGGCCCTCTGCCGAGGCTGTATGAGTAAGGGGGCAGAAGACCTTGTTGTGAGTCCATTTAAATGTGTTACTACAAAAGTAAGGCTCTATTCAGATTAGACATGTGTGTTTGAGCTGTGACCCTGTATGGTCACATACTGTAATACCATGGACTCCAACAATCCGAGTTATATTTTAACCATTCTGTGCTTATCAGGGACAGCTACAAAACATATTCACAGCTTGTAGAAATAATCTGTTCTGAGCTTGGTTACACCTTCACAGCATGGGAGCAACCAGGTTAGAAACTGTGAAAAATAAGGGGGGAAAAGAAAAAGCTGATAATTATAGCTGAGAAATTGCAAATTATACTCTAGAAACGGCAGAGGAACCGACAATTACAAATGAGAACGTGCTAAATACTATTCAGAAACATGTAATTGTAGCTGAGAAACACTTACAACTAAGAAAAGCAAGTATAAAACCTGTCTCTATCTGAATCATCCTGAAATGTATTATCCTTGGGTTCTTTGCTGTGCATGTATTGCTTTTAATTAGCAGTCACATCCAGCAAGACTTAAGACTATGATACACAAATATATCACCTCTACTGTGCCTTATGTTTTTATCTGCATATCTCTACACAGCAACAACAATGCCTCAGATTTATATTGTGCTTTTATAAATATTCAAGTCACATTACATATATATCTTGAGCTACCTAACTCGGACACATTTCCAATTTGAACAATGACATCCATCAGCATCAAAGATAATACATCCCAAAAGGTTATGTAGATATTTTTTTAAGACAGACAAACTTCATAATATCAAGAGAAAGAAATTCAATATGGCATGGAGAGATATGTCCACAAGTAAAATTTGAGGGCATTGGGCAACAAAGCTGAAATTGGAAACTGAAATTGAAAGGCCATGGCTCATATTGAAAGAGGGAGACGTTCCAAATCGTGATGGAAAGTAATAACTTCATGTCTACAGTTCAGTTGCAAGGATTTGCCCATTAGGGCCCAATGGGGAATTGCTTTTGAACATATAGACTAAATTACAAATATAAGTATGCTCTGAAGAGCATGTCTTTTATCTCAAGATGGAAAATATGCTATTTGGAACTTTCTCATACAATTTACAATTTAGGCATTGAGCAATCCAGAGTGTTTTACAGTAAGCAAGGACAACACAAGGTAATACATCAAATGCATTGAAATGTTAATCTAGGATCATAAGTAAACCAAGAACCTATCATCAGTCTAACAGGAGAATCCCAAAAAGTAAAATATAGCTGCAAGCAGCGATAATACGGGGCCAGAGAATAGAGAGAGAGAGAGACAAGGAAACGGAATAGATTGAAGAGAGAGAGAGTGACATGGAAACAATAGATTGATGAGAGAGAGAGATGGAAACATAATGGTTTGATTGGACATCTCAACCTACTGCCATTAACAGGATTCGAACTCTCAACCTTCAGACTAATAGGCTGCAACACTACCTATAGTGCTATAGCTTTGTCCAGGCTGATATTGTCTGTTGAAGATCATAAACTCTTGCCTTCTTTCATGAACCAAGCCCCTGTTTCACTAACACTAAGATCACTCGTTCACAAGCCATTTACCAATGAAGAAATTGTACATCTCCTCAGAACCAAAACTAATGAAAGTAGCCGATCTACAAGCTCACAAACCATGAAAAGTTGTGAGATTGTAGATCAGCTATTTTCAGAATTAAGTATGTCATACGTAAAAACGTACTCTCAAATAAGCATTTCAGGTTATCTTTACCATTTGCACATGTATTCATTGATACAGTCATGTTGTTTGCAATTCAACTTAAATTAAATCTACATCAAGTGAGGCTTGAACTGGCGACCTTGAGATTGTGAGGCATTCATTTAAGGGAGACGCCATTGGCCCAACAGACAAGTAACTGTGAAAAAGGAGATCACACAGATGATACAGTTTCACGCAAATAGCTGAAAAATCCTGGGTTTAAGTGTTTTTCAAACTGCTCAAAATTGCGGACAATCTAAGGGCGGAGCTTAATGGTCAAATCGATACGTGTGTTCCTCATGAGTCAAGGCACATGTGTAAGCAAGTTTCACGACTTTCGGCCAAACGAGGCATGACTTATGCCTGTTTAAAGTCTGCATTTTCAAAGAATTGCTATAGCGCCCCCTTTTGGCCAATTGGAGTAAGATTGGTTTCAGTGATATTTGGAATGACCCTGTACATTTCTGCAAAGTTTCAAAGAAATGTGAGTCTGCATGTATGTTTTAGGCACAGATGAATAATTTTCATAAAACTGTAATAGTTAAAATCTATCTCCTCCTGGGATTTTTGAGCAATCTGCACGAAACGTTTACCACTTGAACTTTGGACCTCTGCCTACAAAAATTTCCAACGGATTTTCCATAAGTGAAAAAATGCAGAAGTTAGGAGCCAATGACTGTTTTTCATATAATTCAAAATGGTGGGAGATCTAAAGGTCAGAGGTCAAAAGTCAGACCACGAAAGTTGTCGGGCATGAAGAGACGCATGTGTGTATCGAAGTTTCATGGTTGTAGGTCAAACAGGGCATGAGTTGTACCTGTTCAAAGTTGGCACTTTCAATTGAGTGCTATAGCGCCACCCTTTGACGAATGAGTGTGAGAATTATTTCTTGGTAGTTTTTCATGAGCATCTACCATATGGCCGAGTTTCGTAAAAAGCGTATGCACGGTTAAGCCAGAACTGGCAAAAACAAGTATTTTTCAAACTGCTCAAAATTGCGGAAAATCTAAGGGCGGAGCTTAATGGTCAAATCGATACGTGTGTTCCTCATGAGTCAAGGCACATGTGTAAGCAAGTTTCACGACTTTCGGCCAAACGAGGCATGACTTATGCCTGTTTAAAGTCTGCATTTTCAAAAAATTGCTATAGCGCCCCCTTTTGGCCAATTGGAGTAAGATTGGTTTCAGTGATATTTGGAATGACCCTGTACATTTCTGCAAAGTTTCAAAGAAATGTGAGTCTGCATGTATGTTTTAGGCACAGATGAATAATTTTCATAAAACTGTAATAGTTAAAATCTATCTCCTCCTGGGATTTTTGAGCAATCTGCACGAAACGTTTACCACTTGAACTTTGGACCTCTGCCTACAAAAAATTCCAACGGATTTTCCATAAGTGAAAAAATGCAGAAGTTAGGAGCCAATGACTGTTTTTCATATAATTCAAAATGGTGGGAGATCTAAAGGTCAGAGGTCAAAAGTCAGACCACGAAAGTTGTCGGGCATGAAGAGACGCATGTGTGTATCGAAGTTTCATGGTTGTAGGTCAAACAGGGCATGAGTTGTACCTGGTCAAAGTTGGCACTTTCAATTGAGTGCTATAGCGCCACCCTTTGACGAATGAGTGTGAGAATTATTTCTTGGTAGTTTTTCATGAGCATCTACCATATGGCCGAGTTTCGTAAAAAGCGTATGCACGGTTAAGCCAGAACTGGCAAAAACAAGTATTTTTCAAACTGCTCAAAATTGCGGAAAATCTAAGGGCGGAGCTTAATGGTCAAATCGATACGTGTGTTCCTCATGAGTCAAGGCACATGTGTAAGCAAGTTTCACGACTTTCGGCCAAACGAGGCATGACTTATGCCTGTTTAAAGTCTGCCTTTTCAAAAAATTGCTATAGCGCCCCCTTTTGGCCAATTGGAGCAAGATTGGTTTCAGTGATATTTGGAATGACCCTGTACATTTCTGCAAAGTTTCAAAGAAATGTGAGTCTGCATGTATGTTTTAGGCACAGATGAATAATTTTCTTTAAACTGTAATAGTTAAAATCTATCTCCTCCTGGGATTTTTGAGCAATCTGCACGAAACGTTTAGCACTTGAACCTTGGACCACTGCCTACAAAAATTTCCAACGGATTTTCCATAAGTGAAAAAATGCAGAAGTTAGGAGCCAATGACTGTTTTTCATATAATTCAAAATGGTGGGAGATCTAAAGGTCAGAGGTCAAAAGTCAGAGGGTGAAAGTTGTTCAGCATGAGGAGACGCATATGTGTATCCAAGTTTCATGGCTGTAGGTCAAACAGGGCATGAGTTGTACCTGGTCAAAGTTGGCATTTTCAATTGAGTGCTATAGCGCCACCTTTGGACGAAAGATTGTGAGAATTATTTTTTGATCGTTTTTCATGACCATCTACCATATGGCCGAGTTTCGTAAAAAGCGACAGCGCGGTTCAGCCAGAACTGCGAAAAGTGGCAGAAGAAGAAGAAGAAGAAGAAGTGACAGAATACTGCCAATAACAATACGTGTACAGAGCAGAGCTCTGTCCCCGTAATAATCTGTACATTGAAACTACACACTATAGGATGCCAGGTCAACAATGACCTGGCATCTAGCTGTCTCCATAACATACTATCTAAATTACATTTTAGCCTTTGCATAAGCCTGCAAGGTCGTTGAGGCTAGGGCAAGTGCTACGTCGGGCTTAGTGGAGTCTGAAGAGGTGAGTCTTCAGATTACGGCAGAAAATTGGCAGTGAGTCTGCAATTCTAATTGCAATGGGGAATTCATTCCATAGTTTGGGAGCCAGAAGGGAGAAGAGTCTGGGACGTGTGGAGCACTGTCCCGGATGTTTTAGCGAAGGTTCTGACAGCTTCCCTGTGTTAGCTGATCTGAGTGAGTGGGAGGGGCTGTAGGCCAACGTCTGTGTTTTGTGCTCTGTGCGGACAGTAACTGGGAGCCAATGGAGGGAGCGGAGAAGGGGGGAGACATGTGAAAACTTTGGCTGGTTGAAGACCAAGCGTGCTGCGGCATTCTGGATCATTTGGCGAGGCTTATAAGTAGGGGTGTGCCGATACACTAATTTCACCAAACGATACGATACGATATTTGGCTCACAACTTCGATACGATTTCGATACGATACGATACGCACTTTTTTTTATTATGAAAATATATGGAGGAAAAAAAAAGAAAATGCAAACAAATAATTCTGTTTTTGCATTATTCAGACATGCAAACTTGTAGCTTTTCAGCTACAATAGCCGTTTTGAATCCAAATAGTATGACACCTGACCCGAAAAAAAACATGTTGTCACTCTTTTCACTTCGGGGCCGTTTGCATGCCTGATTATTATGATTGTAAAAAAAAAAAAAAAAAAAAAAAAAATAATTTTTTTTTTTTTCAAAAACGATATTTTTTTTTTCCAAAACGATACATATCGTCGCGAAAACGTATCGCGATATATCGCGGGACGATATATCGGCACACCCCTACTTATAAGTGCACATGCCGGGAGGCTCAGTAAGGAGAGAGTTACAGTTGTCAAGTTTTGATATGACTGATGTCTGGATAAGGAACTGGGCTGACTCCTGGGTGAGGAAGGGTCTGATCCTTCGTATGTTATAGAGTGTAATCCTACAGGATCGAGTGACCGCTGCAACGCGTGCCATTTCAAAATATACTTACTTTACTTTACTTTCATGTGCGTCTAAGGGCAAGACGCACATGAAAGCGCAAGAGAGGAGCACAAGCCATAGGGAAACAAAGGTTTTGTTGATGACATTTTTGTGTTGATGTGTGTCGGCATGATCATCCCCTTATTCGTTTAATTACAGAACACTCACAAGAAATAACACAAACAAATGATGTGCCTGTGCACTGATACAAAGTGAGCTGCAGCAAAGATGCCTCATGTAAAACCATGTCCGCAAAAAAAGAAAGGCCAGGTTTCAGAGAAGCAATGGCTAAATGTTTGGCAAAAAAAGAGGTTCTATTTGTATATTGCAGAACTGATCAGCAAAGAGACACTGCAACTAGCACTAGTCGTCACTTTTTCCTCATTGGCTCAATGCCAGCCAATGATTGCTCGCCAATGGCTTCCATGTCCTCTCAGAATATGGCATGTTCGGCCACTGTTTATAGCTCTATGGTAAAGATGTGGCGCTTGCTACAAGCTGATAATATGACTATCATTTCTTGTTTTCTTCTAATTTATAATGTTTCTGTTCTCCTTGTTGTTGGTGCAACGATGTCTGAGGAACCAGAAAAAAAAATATTTCACTCTTATGTGCTTGAACATTGAGTATTGAACAAAAAAAATCTAGGGGAAATGTGAAATATACATACAACAGTGTGTATTTGGGGCACTTTTTTATTTTTCCCAAAAATAATTCAATAGTAATGAAAATAGCTACCGTTGTGAGCTCAGCTATTTTCACTACTGGTGCGACACTGTCGTACAATAAAATATAAAATAGGGCACTCATTTATGGAGAAAAAAACAAACATAAAATGGTTAAATATGGAGGAAGATACTACACGATTTCTTCCCGACAGCAACGATTGTTCATCCACCTCCTGTCTGTGTAAGACATACTGTAGCTACAGCAGAGGAGTGTGTTTGATCAATATGCATGCGCTCCCTCGTTAACTCTTACATGCTTTCCTTTCTCTCTTGGTTGCAAACACGACAACAAACAAACAACGAACAACCACACTGTTGCTTCATTTGCATACAAGCAACAACTTGGTAACGCTCGTACTACCAGTCACATATTTACACTGTGTGAAAAGTAAAGTAAGAATTTCATAACAAGTTGACAAAAACATTTTTTGTTAAAATATAAATGGAGTGAAAAACGGGAAAGGGTGTGTATGCAGCGCGTGTGCGTGTGTGTGTGTGTGTGTGTGTGTGTGTGTGTGTGTGTCTGTCTGTCTGTCTGATATAAAATACTAGCAGTGTGACTATCTATCTATCCCCCCGTGTGTAGGCCGACCTGACGCCATTATTGCATTACACATGTGAAAGAGCAGGAGTGTGTCTGCAATCCATCCTAAAGTGGTTCACATCTGTTGACTTTGGAAATGGCTGATCTTGAATCGGATAGCCATTTGGTGAGGGAGCCCTGAGAGTGTGTGTGTGTGTGTGTGTGTGTGTGTGTGTGTGTGTGTGCGTGTGCGTGTGCGCGTGCGCGTGCGTGTGTGTGTTTTCAATGAATGCCAAAGGGGCGAGACAGCAGGGACAGACACTCCCAGGAGAGAAAGAGAAACCACTTACTACGCCTGCAGGGATGGGGGGCTGAGCTCTGTATTTTCTCAGTTCAAGCGCGTGTGTATCTACCTGTGTGTACATCTGTATGTGTGTATATGTAGCCAACCCGTCTATAGGTTCACATTTGACCCCAGGGTTTGACTCCTCAAACTCACACCGCTCCATCACACATCCGGCAGGAATTGGATGATCAATTGTCTCAATCTGAACATACTAACTTCAAAAATCCTTCATTGGTTTATGCACTCCAACAGAAGGAATAATGAATCTGTGAGCCTCATCTAACCATGTGAGAAATGCATACCCCCCCCCCCCTTCAGCTTTCAGTTGCTCCAAATGTACTAAAAAAACAACCTAGAAACAGAGTTGATGCCTTTGTCAATTATTTATTTTCTTTGATTGTATGCTCTTTCTTTTGACGTTTCATTTTAGCTTTGCTGCAGTACTGCAGGGCATTTTAATGTACAGTATGCTCCATTTTATGTAGACCTTTTTGTATGTAGTCTATTTATAGCTGTTAGTACTGCATTTATAAAGTCCTATTGCATGTCTTTTTATGGTGAAAACCTAAGGCAGATTGCCACATTGTGGAAAACAAAAGTTTACTAAGTAACATTAGTAAGTAGCAAGTATGAAATGTGCCAAAAACTGATAGGTTTGTCTTTGGCAAAAGACATGAAGCAGTTTTAATTAATGAGCAATACCTTTGGAAACACGTTGCTTCATCTGCAAAGAAGAAAGGATTTTTTGTGTATGTAGGTGAGAGGTACAAGATTATTTCAATATTTCCTTTTCAAATAGGCCTACTCTCTGTAGTTTATTTGGATGCTCTCTTATAGTGTTGGCTTTGGATTTGTTTTTAGGGGACAAGATATTTGGGGTTTGTTTTTGAGGCATAGCTATGTTGAATAAATGTGTAAAACAACTAAACAAAACAAAAGTAGTAAGAGACTGCACACACGCTCTTCAATATGTTGGCATGTTGTTAGTAGTGAGATAGTAAATGCCCTGCAACTGAAGAGCTCCTCACTTTGATCCCCAACAATGGACACGTCCTATTAAAATGTCTTGGAGACTCTTTATCCCCACTTACAGTACTTACTCAATGGGAATTGCTAAATTAGATGGAGTAACATTAAGCCCTTGGCCAAAGGGACTTCATAATTATCCATATGACTCATAGCTGTCCCATTCAACCCCCTGACCGCACCTGAAACTAAAGCCAGCAGAAAGGTGCATTAACCCATTCAATACAGGAACACATCTGTGTCATTTTAGATTATAGCTATAGCCATTATTTCATACTTGCTAATTCAAAAATAGCAGATATACAAGTTCATGGCTGAGCTTGTAGTTCTGCTATTTTTGAAAAATCATGAAAATGTGTGCAAATCTTTGAATATATATTTTAAAGCGAACATTTGTAACTCAAATCTTTGCTTCTGGGGGTCCCTGTAACTAAATATTTTGAGATGGGGATCCGCGACCAAATACATATAATTTTGGGGGTCCTTGACATGAAAAAGTTGGAGAACCACTGATATTATAGCAACATACGGTTTTGTTAGGACTTAGAAGACATTTGTAGATGCGTTCCCGGATTGAATGGGTTAAAACACTGAATCCATGTACAGATTTAGATGAATAAAAACCACTGTCTCTGTCTCATGGCTATCGACTGGTGATGTTATCCAGATTGAGTATCGGTAACCTTAGACACGCACGCACGCACGCACGCACGCACGCACGCACGCACGCACGCACGCACGCACGCACGCACGCACGCACGCACGCACGCACGCACGCACGCACGCACGCACGCACGCACGCACGCACGCACACACACACACACACACACACACACACACACACACACACACACACACACACACACACACACACACACACACACACACACACACACACACACACACACACACACACACACGCGCCATGTATGAATATTTAAGCAGTGGCTCAGGTATCAGCCATGCTATAATGTGTGAACAGATGTCTGGAAGGGGGTGTAGGTGGCTCCATCTGTCTTCTAAAAGGCAATTTCACCCTCATTTAAAAGCAAAACCATCTTTACCATCTCTATATCTTGAAGGGAAAAAATATCTCTCAGATCAAGTAACGACTACGGGATTATAGCTGCAAGAATAATGCATCAGAATAAAGCATATATGTCATGAGTGGTCTGTGGCAGACTGACAGGCACTTCTCATTCAGCTTGGCTCGCTGACGTATGTCTTTTTATTTCATTTTTTCTCAATAATTGAGTAACGATATGGTGGGATCCCAAATAGTGTGCAGAGGCATGAGACAGGTCCAGGTGTGCCTTGGGATTTTGTGACAATCACACATAATTATTGAAATATACAACTATACAAAAAGTTATGATTTTTCTTTTACAAATAACTTACTGTTAAAAAAAAAAAAAAAAAAAAGTTTTTCGGCAGCCTTCTGGTGGCATACATGCAACCGAGAACTCCTTGAAATCAATCGCTTGGTAGCGTTTGCTTTGGAGAATGGATGTGGCAACAAATTCAGCACAGTAAATTGGGAAATATAAAGAGACTCCTGGGGGGGGGGGGGGAAGACAGTCAAAAGGTGAAATCCAGATTTCCTGTGAACTATTTTGAGTTTGAATAAGTTGAAACTAGGCCAGGGACTCACAAGAACACTGATAAATGCAGAGAGAAATGTTTTGGATCTATAACCTGGATACCTAATCAACCTTGAGAAAGATTATTCAGTGTATTATTGATTGTCGCTGCATTTTCTTTGCTTTCGTATCTGACGTTTTTCATTCCAGATTTCTTCAGATGTTTCCCCAACTGGACTAGATATACCCATGGTGCTATTAACTTTACTTTTTACAATGGAGTAAAGGCCAACCAGCTTAAACAGGGTTTGTGTGTATGTATATTGTGGGGAACTGATCAAAGCCAAACACAAAATGCAGGGTACAAGCCCACTTAAGGGTATTTATTTGACACCTTTTCAGATATATGACCCGCAGGCCCTTGGTATTACTTTTCATGTAACTTCAAATAATAAAGTCCAACTCAAAATTCATCCCGGGTCGGGGTATTTTCATGTATCACAATGTCTCTTTGTTTGGATCCGTGCGCCACGGCGTCATCGCTCAGTATCCATGCATTGTGCTCAGGTATGTGTGATTAACTCCCACAGGTTGCCGAGGAGTAAACAGAGAGCGTCCTTTAACACTACAATTCATAAACATTCAGTAATGTGCAGGAATAGTGGAGAATTGCCTTACCGCCTGTAGCACCCGTCCATTCACCAGGAGAGCCAATGCCAGACTGAGACAGAGTAGCCACTTTTGTAGATTGGTGCCACACCTAACCTGTCGTCGCAGCTGCGCTCAGTTGGGGCTGATTCATGATGGTGAGTGGCAGGTAACGCCCTTCTATGACGCTGCCCAGGCTGGTGCGCTCCCTGCGAGGTCTCCCTCTGTCTCTGTCCCATGGCCTCTCCCTGGTGTGGTGCTTACCTGACAGGCGGCATTGTGGCGATACTCCACATATCCCCCCCCTAAGCCCGCCGCTTGGTCCGGGGGCTTCCAGCTCCTCTACTTCATACATGCGGGACAGGGCGTCTGCGTGTGGAATGTCCTTCCCGGGCCGGTGCTCCACCTTGAAACAATAGTCTTGTAGCTCCAGGAACCACCGCGTCACTCTGGCGTTCCGGTCCTTGTTGGTGGCCATCCATTTTAGGGGTGCATGATCTGTAATGAGGGTAAAGGTACGGCCCCACAGGTAATAGCGTAGGTGGTGAATAGCCCATTTCACCGCTAAACACTCTTTTTCTACTGTTGCATAATTTTTTTCATGGTCTAGTAACTTTCTGCTCACGTAGGTAATTGGATGCTCCTCGCCATCAAATACCTGTGCGAGGACCGCCCCCAACCCGGTGCCCGACGCGTCTGTGTGGAGGACGAAGGGCCGGCTGAAGTCGGGGGCTTTTAACACTGGCTCCTCACAGAGCGCGCTCTTCAAGGTCTGGAACGCGGCCTCCGTCTCGGCCGTCCAGACAATGTGGTTGGGGCGCTTTTGACATGTCAGATCATACAGTGGGGCTGCAATAGTAGAGTAGTTTTTTACAAATTTTTGATAATAAGCCATGAGGCCAAGGAATGATTTTACTTGCTTTTTTGTCCTGGGCTGGGGCCATTCCCGAATCCGCTCCACTTTACGCGTCTGGGGCCGCACACACCCTCGTCCGATCGTGAAACCCAAGTAGTCGGTCTCCGTCAGGCCGATGCGGCACTTTTTGGCGTTGGCCGTCAGCCCGGCTCGTCTGAGCGCCCTGAGGATGGCGTGGAGGTGCTGCAGATGGAGGCTCCAGCTCGGGCTGTGGATCACGATGTCGTCCAGGTAAGCGGCAGCGTAGTCTCGGTGGGGGCGGAGTACACGGTCCATCAGCCGTTGGAAAGTGGCGGGCGCGCCATGGACTCCGAACGGCAGCACCGTGTATTGGAACAGCCCGTCGGGCGTGGAGAACGCTGTCTTCGCCTTGGCCCGGTCCGTCAGCGGCACCTGCCAGTAGCCCTTGGTCAGGTCCAGCGTGCTGACGAACCGGGCCGGGCCCAGGCGCTCGATCAGTTCATCCACTCGGGGCATCGGGTATGCGTCAAAGGCGGAGACGTCATTCAATTTTCGAAAGTCATTACAGAAGCGCAGCGTCCCGTCTGGCTTCGGCACTATCACGATCGGGCTGGACCATGGACTGTAGGACTCCTCGATAACTCCCAACTCTAGCATCTTGGCCACCTCTTCTTTAATGGCAATTCGTCTGGCTTCAGGGATTCGATACGGCCGCTGGCGCACTATTTTCCCAGGGTCCGTGCGTATATCGTGCCTGATGAGCGTGGTTCGGCCGGGGAGTTCGGAGAAGATGTCCCGGTTCCGCCCCAGCAGGTCCTTGATGTCCTGTGTCTGGGCTGGGACGAGGTCTTCTCCTATGGGCACCGGGGGCAACGTCTGCGCGGGCACGGTGGTCATCAGCGCGGGCAGCGGTAGTCGGGGGGCTGAGATCCACTTCTTCAAGATGTTGACATGGTAGATTTGGTAGCCTTTTCGTCTGCCGGGCTGGCTCACCCGATAGTCCACGGGCCCCATCTTCTCCACGACCTCGTATGGTCCCTGCCACTTCGCCAGGAATTTGCACTCCGAGCTGGGGACCAACACCAGGACCTTCTCTCCCACCTGGAACTCGCGGAGCGTGGCGCCTCGATTATATATGCGAGCCTGGTCCCGTTGCGCTTTTTCCATATGCTCTCGTACCAGGGGCCATATGGTCCTCGCCCGGGCCTGGAGACGCTCCACGTGTTCCACCACACTGCGGTGGGGAGAAGGCTGGCGCTCCCAGGTTTCCTTGGCGATGTCCAATAGGCCACGGGGCCTCCGGCCATACACCAGCTCAAATGGTGAGAACCCCGTGGACGACTGTGGTACCTCTCTGATGGCAAAAAGCACATACGGAATCAACTGGTCCCAGTCTTTCCCGTCCACCTCAGTTAGTTTTTTCAGCATTTTTTTTAAAGTTTGATTGAACCTCTCGACTAAGCCGTCCGTCTGTGGGTGGTAGACGGAGGTGCGAATGCGCTTCACTTTCAGCCATTTATACAGTTGTGACATTACTCGGGACATGAAACAGGTGCCTTGATCCGTTAGTACTTCCTCTGCTATGCCCACCCGACTAAACAGCATCAACAACTCGTGGGCCACCGCTTTAGCCGAGGCCGCCCGCAGGGGAATGGCCTCGGGATATCGAGTGGCATAGTCTAGTATCACTAAGATATAGCGGTGACCGTGACTGGATTTTGGCAATGGGCCCACAATGTCCATGGCAAGGCGTGAAAATGGCACTTCGATTATCGGCATTGGTACCAGAGGATTGTGAAACGTGGGCCGTGGAGCGGTCTTTTGACATTCAGAGCAACCCTTGCAAAAGTCTTCTACTGCCCGCTTAACCCCGGGCCAGTAGAAGCGGGCCAATATGCGCTCGTATGTCTTCTGTATTCCTAAGTGCGCTCCTAGTTGGTGCGTGTGTCCTAAATATAACACCCGTGACACATATTCTCTTGGTACCAGTAGTTGCTCGACTAGGTCCCCCCCCTTGTCCAACACACCCCGATATAACAAGTCTTTTTTTACAAGGAAGAATGGGGGATTCAATGCACTCACCCCCTCACATTTCTTCCCGTCGATGGCGGCCACGTTCCGGCGCGCCATGTCCAGATTCGGGTCGGTCCACTGCGCCGTGGCGAACCCCCCAGCCCGGGGTGGTTCGAGAGCTTCGACGCCGGGGAATTCGGCGAAGGGGTCCGCAACATCAGCGGGGCCCGCGGCCCCCTGGCTTGACGTGGCCTGTGTGTCCTCCACCTCCCGTCTCTGGTCTTTTCCTCTCCTCTCATCTCTCTCGTCTCTCGTCTCTCTCACCTCTCTCGCCTCTCTCATCTCTCGCGTCTCTCTCGTCTCCCCCATCCCCTGCCGGGGAGCTGTCACTCAGGCCGGCCGGCGTGGTGGCGCGGAACGCGAGGCAGGCGTGGAGCGCGCCTGGAGGCGCCGGGCGCGGGGCGCGTCGGCGACGGTGGCGGGCTGTGCCGCGTAGTAGGCCGGGGTCCCAGTACCGGGCGAAGAGGACGCAGTCGGCGCCGATCAGCAGTGGCACGGGCAGGTTGGGCACGACCCCGGCTGGCACCACTGCGTCCCCCCGGGGCGTCTGGACGCGGAGCTGTGTCACCGGATAGTGACGCACATCGCCATGGACACAGGTTACTGGAACGGTGGTGGAGCTGAGCTTTCCGGCCAGGTCTGCTCGTACGAGAGTCACCGCGCTGCCGGAATCGAGCAGGGCGTGCGTGTCGGTTCGGCCAATCTTCACGGGCAGGCGCGTCTGGCGGTGAGGGCTGGTACCGGTGTGCAAACAGGGCCGCGCGCTGTCGGAGCTGGCTGCTGTCCCCATGGACACGTCGCGCTCTCTCTCGGGACACGACCAGGATATGTGGTCCGCCTGTCCACAGACATAACAGCGGCGTTGATGTGGGCCTCGGGTGGGCCCTTCGGCCACCGCGGCCTCGGTCCGGGCGGCAGGTGGGTTCGGTGGCGTCGATCTTCGACGGTCGCGGCCGGGCTTCTCCTCTCCAGGGCCCTTGGCGGCTTCGGTGCGCGTGGTCCTCATCATGTCCACGCTCACTTGGTGGTTCTCCAAGAGGGCCACGAGTGCCTCCAGTGAACTCGGACTCACTTGGGAGGCGTATCTGCGGGCGTCAGGCGGCAACGAACGTATGCATCGGTCGATCACTAAGCGGTCGATGATAGGTGGATCTCCCCCGGTGGTAAGCCAGCTATGGGCGCTGCGCAGTAGAGCCGCCACCTGCGGTCGGGGTGGAAAGGCCGAGTTGTAGGCCCAGCTGTGGTAGCGCTGCGCTCGAGCTGGGAGGCTGTAGCCCTGGGTGGCGAGGATGGCGTCCTTCAGTTTCCTGTAATCTCTGGCATCGGCGAGGGTTAAGTCCCGGCACACACGCTGGGCCTCGCCGGTGAGGAATGGGGCCAAGAGTGAGGCCCAGTCTCCGACTGGCCACCTCTCTCGGGCTGCGGTGCGCTCAAACACCTCCAGGTACGCTTCAATATCATCTTCTGGTGTCAATTTAGTGAGTACTTCTCTAGGGGCGCGTGTGCTAGCCACATCACGGCTAATTCTGTCAATTAATTTTTGTACCGCTGTCTGCAAATCTGTTTGGCTCCTCAACAGGGCCGTAAGTGCGTTGGCCTGCTCCATGTTTTTTTTTTTTTTTTTTGGGTTTGGCGTGGATCAGAATGCCCGTATTCTCCACCAAATGTGGGGAACTGATCAAAGCCAAACACAAAATGCAGGGTACAAGCCCACTTAAGGGTATTTATTTGACACCTTTTCAGATATATGACCCGCAGGCCCTTGGTATTACTTTTCATGTAACTTCAAATAATAAAGTCCAACTCAAAATTCATCCCGGGTCGGGGTATTTTCATGTATCACAATGTCTCTTTGTTTGGATCCGTGCGCCACGGCGTCATCGCTCAGTATCCATGCATTGTGCTCAGGTATGTGTGATTAACTCCCACAGGTTGCCGAGGAGTAAACAGAGAGCGTCCTTTAACACTACAATTCATAAACATTCAGTAATGTGCAGGAATAGTGGAGAATTGCCTTACCGCCTGTAGCACCCGTCCATTCACCAGGAGAGCCAATGCCAGACTGAGACAGAGTAGCCACTTTTGTAGATTGGTGCCACACCTAACCTGTCGTCGCAGCTGCGCTCAGTTGGGGCTGATTCATGATGGTGAGTGGCAGGTAACGCCCTTCTATGACGCTGCCCAGGCTGGTGCGCTCCCTGCGAGGTCTCCCTCTGTCTCTGTCCCATGGCCTCTCCCTGGTGTGGTGCTTACCTGACAGGCGACATTGTGGCGATACTCCACAATATGCAGCATGTCTGTCCCTCAAAAGTAGACCAGTCACAGCTTATGCTATTCATGAAGTCACAAAATGTCACAAAAAAGAGTTCTATCTATCTATGTAACCTATCTATCTCAGGGACGACCATTTACAGTCGTCTTTTTGTCCTCACTAAGCAGCCTGTCTGCATAGTGAGGCTTTGGCACTGGACACAGCATTGGATACATAAACTGGATGCAAAAACTGCCCAGACAGGCCATGCCATTATTTTCTCTGTCAGGCCAGCCAGCTGAAGGCCGGATGGCCCAAGGCCGTGGACTTTGTTTTCACGTGTGTGTGTGTGTGTGTGTGTGTGTGTGTGTGTGTGTGTGTGTGTGTGTGTCTGTGTGTCTGTGTGTGATCTCCGGCACCCCTGGACCGATCTGCCTTAAACTTTGCATGCTCACTCCCAGTAGACCATGGAAGAAAGCATCTATCTCTTCCTCTCTCCTCACTGTCTTTCTTCACTGCCGGGTCTTTTAATTCCACTGCATTACTGTTTTAACAGATCCCAGGCCCAGTGCACTTGACTCTGAGGTCAAGGTCTAATGAGGAAACCGTTTCAAATGAATCAGACAGATTGAAACATTGATCACACCAACATTAACATAAATGGGCCTCAAAGTGCCTGCTAATGGATTTGATCCATATGGGGTTGGTCCCCTCGGGTGCTCTACAAAGGGGAAGGGAGTGAGTGCGTTTTTCTGAGTGCGTGTGTGTGTGTGTGTGTGTGTGTGTGTGTGTGTGTGTGTGTGTGTGTGTGTGTGTGTGCGTGCGTGTGTGTGTGTCTGTGTGTGTGTGTCTGTGTGTGTGCACGCACACTGTTCAATACATGTTCGCATGGCTGTATGTGATGTGTGTGTGGGTGAGTATGTAAGCCATGTATTTGTGCGTGCGCGCCTGTGCATGCATGTGTGTGTGCGCGCATGTGTGTGTGCGTGCGTGTGTGTGTGTGCGTCTCCCGGTGGGGTTGACAGGAAGAGGAGATGGTGGAGGTGAGAGCCCCCCACCCCCGTCCATCCCAAGACTCCATTAGGCGGCAAAGACAACCTGTTTTGTTAACACTCCCAGCCATCTGACCCACATTGGAAGGAGCCTGCCCTAGATGGGAAGACCTGGGAAAACAAGACTATGAGTCTGAAATCCCTGCTAGCAGTGGCTATGTTGCTCCTTACACCCAACCAGACCAAAGTGGTTTAAACTGACCAACATTACCATCCTTAGAGCCATGTGCTGTCAGTAGTGGTGTTAAACAATGGAGCATTTAAAAAGTATGTTTGTGGCGGAGTGTGTGTGTGTCTGTGCGTCCATCCTTAAAGTGTTCTTGGTAGCATTGCTAAACATACACTAGGGCTGTGAGCCCAGAACCGTGTTTATTCCCAGGTGAAAATGCTAGGCACTTGCATAAAAACGCCTCCAAACGTCCAAGTTAAAAAATATTTCAGCTCTCGGCAAGCAGATAAAAATGCTACACGCGAACACGTGAGCACAAAACTAATGTTCAGTACCTTGTCAGGCTGATGGAGTGTCCAAAAAAGCTAAAAAACATATACTGCTCTCAGGGGGGTAGATGTCCACCAACGTCTTAGTGGACATGGCCTCTAAGTCCTTAAAACATGCTGGTGGGCGCCCGCTGGCCTAGCGGTCCAGGCGCTTACCACATACGCTGGTAATCCAGCTTGACAGCGTGTCGCAGGTTCGACTCCCGACCCCGACGATCTTTGCTGTGTGTCACCCCCCCGTCTCTCTCCCCTTTTCCTGTCAGCCTACTGTCCTGTCAAGTAAAGGCATAAGAGACCTTACCGGTCCCAAGGCGTTGGCTAATGTGGATTTTATAAATGATAAACCTGTACATCCTAGAGTCTGGTGTTGACATAAAGGCTTGTTTCAGGAACTTGTCTCGGTGCAACATCACATGGAAGTTCAATACATCATGAACAAAGACAGTCTTTGCAGAATATACGGTATTTACACCTGTACAGCCACACACACACACACACACACACACACACACACACACACACACACACACACACACACACATTCATTATTCATGGTGTGGACTGTGAAATAAAACATTTGAAATGTGACAATTTCACTGCTGAGAACTCTGTTCCAAAATCATGGAAGAGGGGACCGAAAGTGCCTCTAGCATGCCCTACAGTCATCTGTACCGGATACAGACATAACCCTGGTAACCTTCTCCGTGTTGGACACAAAACACAGTCTTTGTGTGTGTGTGTGTGTGTGTGTGTGTGTGTGTGTGTGTGTGTGTGTGTGTGTGTGTGTGTGTGTGTGTGTGTGTGTGTGTGTGTGTGTGTGTGTGTGTGTGTGTGTGTGTGCGCGTGCGCACGCGTCCTACTGAAGTTCTGTGCTCATGCCACCACGTAGTGGAACAAAGCTTTAATGTATTTAGTTGTGTGTGTCTGCATGCATTTGCCTGCAATAGTGATTTCTGTGTGCATGAAATGTCTATACAGTACTGTATGTGTACATAGTATGCCTGCAGCATGCTTGTGTGTGTCACTGTGTGCGTACCCTTGTGTATATGCTCTTGTTTGTACAACACGACTGTGTACACATACAGTATGTGTGTGTGTGTGTGTGTGTGTGTGTGTGTGTGTGTGTGTGTGTGTGTGTGTGTGTGTGTGTGTGTGTGTGTGTGTGTGTGTGTGAGAGAGAGAATGTGCCTGTGCATGTGCCCTTGCTTGTGTCTGTGTGAGTATGTGTGCTCCTCTCTTTTGAACATGTCTCCCTGTGTTCGGTGTGTGTGTGTGCACACATGGCAGTAGTCTGATGAGCTCTGACAGTGGTTGTCACATCAAACATGGGTGCCGCACACCCTGTGTTCATTTGCTGTTGCGCGCTATTAGCCTGCCACCGCTCACACTGGCACACAGAGTCAAGACAGCGTCACAGCCGGCATACACAAAGACACCCACCACCGCAAGCTCTATCCCACCACAACTCTCTGTGTCTGATACGTACTGTGTAATGGAACATAGAGAAACAATATCATAAAATGATATGCTCTTCTAATAAACGAACATAACTAGATTAAACATTTATTTAAGAATAAAAAATATATATATATATACATATATATAATAATATCTCAATGTAAATCACCGATACAGTACATATCCTGATTATGAATGTGCGTCACATACAGTATGTATTTCTTTCCTCAGTGAAACCTGTTACGTTTCACTGTGTATGCACAGACACCAACGTACATAATTGTGGGTTATTCTCATATAAGCACATTTTTTCCCCATAATCTTCTTCATTAAAAAAACTCAAGACAGTAAAAGGGACCTTTTTATGCATTATGACCAAAACTCTGAACCAACTAGCTACACATTTATTTTGCTGTTGTGTTATTGTTTACTAATGGCACAAAGGTGAGACCTAACCATAGACATTCTTAAACGTCCAATCACAGCTGTGATGCACCAACGTGGGAGGGCTTGGGGATATAGCTAAACATGTCAGCGCTCTGCTGACACATTGCTGTAGAGTTACAGCACTGACATTTAATTACAAAAATGTTTAAAGTGAAATGATGAGGGGTTTCTATAGCAGTGACATACATACGTATGAGGAATTAAAAAGAGAGGACTAGGTGATGACTGTTTGGATTCAATGACAAGTTCTGGAGTCTGGTGTGTTGTGAAGGTCTCCATGGTAACAGGTACACTGTCACACCAGGAAGGAACTGAACTAGCCCACCTGTCAGTTCCTCTGACTCCAACAGAGTAGAAATGCATCTGGACTGGCCTGCTGGAATTCAGTTTCAAATCAAATGTTTTATTCATGTAAAATGAGATGTGTGAAGGTACTTGCTTGGCATATACTGGCTGTGTGCACAAGAAATGTGGTGCTGAACGGTCCAACGGTTTGTGAGATTAGCCCCGAACAGACAAACAAACAAACAGACATGAGTGAAAACATAATTTCCGCCGTTGCCCTCAGCCTGTGAGCCTGGCATAGTCTATAAAATAGCCTGAGCTTGTAGATTTGTTATTTTCAAAAGATTTGTATGCATTTTATACATTTGAAAACGTTGTGATATGGGACATTCTGCATAATGAGTACTTTGTACATTTTGATGCCAATACTTTTGTACTTTTACTCAAGTCAATTTTTTATTCTGGACTTTTACCTGTAATAGAGTATTTCAACATTGCAGTATTGATACTTTTACTTTAGTAAAACATTTGAGTACTTTTCCACCACTGGAAACAAGGAACATCAAATCATGTTCCTCATTCGTGCATGCAATGATTATCTTGGAAGTGTTTAAATTAGTAAAGTTTGAATGAGAATGCAGTGTTTTGGAATTAA
This sequence comes from Gymnoscopelus microlampas, assembly GCF_963454915.1. Classification (NCBI taxonomy): domain Eukaryota; kingdom Metazoa; phylum Chordata; class Actinopteri; order Myctophiformes; family Myctophidae; genus Gymnoscopelus; species Gymnoscopelus microlampas. The sequence goes on along the minus strand of NC_139942.1, from coordinate 29,981,114 downwards.
TGAGCGTGTGATTGGATACAAGACACTTGTGAGAGTTGTGTGGGAGTTTATGGACAGATCTTTTAATATAGTTTTGCTGTTGTTAATTGGCCGCCTATTAACGTAAAGTTCATGTGTTAAAGTACTTTCTCATTTTTTTGATTCTTCATTCATCATGAAGGAATGTGACACAAACACAAAATTCTCAACAAATATGGTTTCAGGCGTGAGTAATTGATAGGGAAAAAGTCATTTTCGGGGTGTATTAAAAACATGTATCCCAAAATCTCTAAACATTACCTTCATTCCTGGACGTAATGTTTTTCATGGACACAAAGATGAATCGTGACACTTGAAAAAATGCGACCATTTCATTTTAATTTATTTTTAATATATTTTGTGGTTAATTTCTTCTTATTTGGATCTGGCATGACAGCAGAAGCTAGGGATTGTAGCTTCTGCTACATAACTAGCACAATAATTGTATGAATGACGGACTTTATACGACCAGGTGACATGATTTAACTACAGCGCTGAGTCAGAGTCTCCCCTCTGGAGTAATGGAGAACTAAACTGGACTTATATATATTATATACTTATATATTTATTCATTTTTACAGCGTGGCGCCTCTTAAAGGGGTGAGCTGTCCAGGGAGACCGGTTGCAAAAGTAACAGGGGGCACTTGTAACACACTCAATCACTCCAATCAGAAACCAGCTAGAGTGATGAGACGTCCTCTGCACAAGCTCGGTACGAGTCTCTCCGCCTAATGGAAGAGTAGTCGGATCATTTCACCTGGGCGGAAATCTCAGCGGAAATTTTCAACAAAAAAATGATTTTGAAGTACTGTATGTAAGTACATTTTGGGATGTATGCTACTTTTCTTCAGCTGTCTAAAGTTTAGATGACAGCTATTTTAAACTTAGTTTAATTTTATCTTTAGGTTATTGGCTGGAAATTAACATTAATAGCATATGCTGGTGCTTCTAGATAAGATAGGGGATTTCATCGGGGCTTGTAACATTGTGGTACAATGTAAACTAAACAGATGGATATTCTGTCATTACATATACTTATGTTAGAAAATAAAAACATTTTGCTATACAAAAAAGAAAAATACATTTGAAAAATTGACATCTACGGCATTGAATGCATATGATACCTGACATCTAAGATATTTTTTATTACATACAAAAAAATCTTAAGTAACATTATTAAATTATTACTACAGCAGTAATGCGATAGATTTAAGATGTGCTTTTTTGAGATACAGTGTAACCCACTGTATCTCAAAAAAGCACATATGACTTATCTTTACAATTAACACATTGACCTATTGCATTAAAAGTAATGTTCTCATCATATTAGTGAAAACATATAAATGCCATTATTAATTAGGGCACATTTATTACATCAAAAGATAACTAGCATATTAGTCTGTAAAAACTTTTAATTTTAAACATTACTTTGAGGTCACATTTTCTGTTTGAGGTGTACAAAACATGGCAAAGATGTGACAGAAAATTAAAGATCTGAGTGCTTTGCGTCATAGCAATGGGAAAAGGTTGAACGCCCACGCACGCAGGCATGCACATGTGGGTGCGCATGCACACACACACACACACGCACACGCGCACACACACACACACACACACAGAGTGGTAATAACTTATCTAATATGATTTTGCCCTTGACACTTTTAATTGGCAGTGGCTTTCTTAGCCTGAGACCAAGCTCGAGGCTGTGTGTGTGTGTGTGTGTGTGTGTGTGTGTGTGTGTGTGTGTGTGTGTGTGTGTGTGTGTGTGTGTGTGTGTGTGTGTGTGTGTGTGTGTGTGTGTGTGTGTGTGTGTGTGTGTGTGTGTGTGTGTGTGTGTGTGTGTGTGTGTGTGTGTGTGTGTGTGTGTGTGTGTGTGTGTGTGTGTGTGTGTGTGTGTGCGTGCGTGCGTGTGTGTGTTTGTGTCAATTAGGGCTGATGAGAGTTGGCATGAGGAACCTTTCTGAAACCCTTCATTTCTTTCCCCCTACAAGGCTCCCTTGTCTAATAAGCGGCGTGTGTGTGTGTTGTTTGTGTGTCCATTATTGCATCTGCGTACTGTAAGTGAATGGTGGAACGCTTCCATATCAGCTGAAAGACTCCAAAGACAGCAACTCCTACAACTCAGACTCAGAGTCTAAATACTGCCAATGATTTTTAATCTGTTTTGACAAGCAGTCGTAGCCTCAGCATATTCTCCTTGATGAGAGACCCTTTTCCGGTGTTCCACAGTCTCTTGATCGTCCCTGCTCATGCACTTGTCATTTACTGGCAAATTGTGCTTACGTTGTTCATCTGCTGTTCATTCACAGACCACAAAGTAAGAAATTGAAAAGTGGAAATGCAATGTGGCTAAGGTTAAAATTAGAACATGATTGAATAGGCATATACTGTATGAATGCAAAACATCAAAGTGGTGCCTATTGTTTGTGATTTATTTAACACAAAGAAGGCCAAATGTACAGTAGGAGAGATTAATATACTGTATGTGATAGCCTCCAGCTTTTCAGTAAGGTTCGTTGAAAATGTTTTTTTTTCTTTTTTATAATCTAAAAATCCCACACATTATCCTTGTCTATTAATACATTTACAGACAGCGCTCCAAAGCTGGCATCATGTTGTTGAGACAGCAGCTACACTTTAGAAGTCCTGACCTGTAAGCTTCTCTACAACACGACACTCAGAGTTCAATGCAATTTCAATTCAATTTACACAGGATATTACTTGAAGGAAAACTTAGAGAAGCCATTAGTCACTAAAGGCTTCTCTACGTTTTCTTACAAGCAAAATCCTGTGAACCCACAAAAGTTTGTGTATGGGTTCATTTGAGACAATGAATGACTTGTCACATGCTTTCTGTCTCTCACTCCTCTCTTGTGGCCTCTCTGCTCTGCTGCCTCCTCATCATGTCTTTCTTCTCAACCCCATCATGTCTTCCTTTCGATCACCTGTCTGCCTTCATGGCTTCACCTTCAACATATTTGTCTTCTCCTTGTCCTTTGTGTCTCTCTCGTCTGTTCCGTTCCTCATCTGTCTCCATATATCCCTCCGTATATCATCTGTCCTTTGTTGCCCCTCCTCTCCCTATCCGTCTTACAGAAAGCCGGCTTATTAGGCGGAGCAGAGAAGGAGTCTGATTTCTATGAAAAGCTGGAGAAAGGGTGTTTTAAAGTAAGCTGGGTCTGACCATCTCACCACCTTGAAAAAAAAGCTACAGCTGACTCGAGGTTTGTTCTGTCTCAAGTACAGCCTGAGAGTTGTCAGAGTAAATGTCACGGTATCCGTCTTGCCTGCCACCACAGAGTAGAACTGCCTGCAATGTGCCACCATATTGAATATTTGTAGTGTGTAATGCCAAATACGTCATTAAAATGCTTCATCAAACAGTTCCGAGTCAGGAGACCACTACAAGCTTTCCATAGTCAAACACTCGCCCACCATTGTAGAGGCCTGTCTGGGTTTATTTGGGAATTGGCAGTGATTAAATTGAAGATCAAATGAAAACATGCTATGACTAAATGTCAAGCTAAATATAAGCTAAATACTGTAAATATAGCCGCGTGTGTATCGTGGTCTGTTTCTCTCCTCAGGTATGGCCTTCCTCCTCCCCTGACAGTGAGCTGTGGAGTTGATTGAACACACCAGTGTTCGTCAACTCATCAGGGTGTGGCTGTTAAAAGCCTTAGGAACTAGCACAGCTAGTTGGTGGTTGTACTTGCAAGAGAACAACCTTGATAGATAGATAGATAACTGTATACAAAAGTATACACATATACAACTATCCTGCAGTATGCAGAACAGGTAACAGTGTCCCCACAGTATCCCACCCAAAACAAAAAGAGTGTCCGTGACAAACTGTGTAACCAGTACAATCAGTGCAATGCATAGTGACAGTGTCAACAGTGCAAGCAGTGCAATAACCCTATTCTAAAGTGTCATAAGAAGTCAGAGTCCTTGGTACATATTTTATTCCAAGTTACATGACAGTTGACCCGGCAGAGCGACCAACGTGTGTCTCGTTGTAATGTAAATCCTCATAGCTACCGGCACAAAAGACATGCCAAGTCTCATACCATTCCAGCCGAGTTCAACCCAAGTGTAGTGTTGTGGGTGCACCGGTATTCTGTGAACTCTCCCTTTCTAAGTGTGTTTTGTGTGGGTGTGTCCGTTTGTTCTAGGTTTAGAATAGCTTTAGTTAACGGTCAGAACATATGTGTTTGGTGGTTTTGTTAAGTGTTTGTAAGTTTGTTAATACTTCCTACATTTTTTGTACATTCGTCTTGACTCCTTCTTCCTCCCGGCTTTTAATTTATGTTAACCCGTTTAGACCTGAGGCCGATTTTAAAAACGCCTTCTAAATCCTAACCTAAGTTTTCTGAAATTATTCTATTTTTTATTTAAAAAATAAAAAATAAATACTGTTGCTACAGTATATACATAGCAACATCTAAAATGACACAGATGCTTTCCCCATTTTAAAGGAATAACAACGTATAGGCTTTCCCGGTCTTAATGGGTTAAACCCCACAACGCCTAGACCAACTTGGGGGTCGTAAAAAGTACATGGAAATAGTGTTTTTATAGAATAAAGAAAATATGCAGAACACATACACAATACGAATAACAAGTGGTAAGTATCAATAAGTATCAAAGTATCAAAATATATGGCAGGTTGTCAGACATTGTTTCCCTTCTCCTTGTAAGATTCTTAGTTTTGAGTGCTGTCTGAAACTGTGGATTTTGGTGCTGAATGTGTTGAAGTCTATTTCTATGGTTTGGTTGAATTTCACACATTTGCATCTCATCCTTTCCGTCTCATTTTCTCTTGGGCTGTGACCCTAAGCTACACACAATCCCTGTTGCTTTACCTTCAGAAGCGTTCGTTTGTTGCTCTTCTTTCTGTCTCTCTCTCTTTCTTTCTTTCTTTCACAGTGTATAACTTCAATTTCAACTTCACTTTAAGTGTTACATCACACGTTTGCAAAACATTTCTTTCTACAAGCTACCTACAGAATTGCAGTTACATAAGAATAGAGGGGGAAAGTATCACAGCAAAAATACAAAAAGTGTGGACAAATATGTAAATAAAGGTAGAGTACCTCAGTGTCTTGTGAAAATGAAAGACAACCCGTCACAGCAGATATTAAATATGTATTAAATGTGTGCAAATGTAGTGTATTCATATAGAAACACAAATCTTTACTTCTGGGGGTCCCTGGAACGACACATTTTTAGATGGGGGTCCGTGGCCAAATACATATAATTTTGGGGGTCCTTGACATGAAAAAGTTTGAGAATCTCTGATTATAGCAGCATGATTTTTTTCCCAAAAATGGTTAGGATTTAGAAGACTTTGTAGAATCCCCCAGAAGCAAAGATTTGAGTTAAAAATGTTTGCTTTAAAAAACATAAATTATTCAAAGATTTGCACATATTTTCACGATTAAAAAAAATTGCAGATCTACAAGCTCATATAGCTGCTATTTTTTAATAGCCAAAGAAATCTTAAAATGACACACAGATACGTTCCCGGTCTTAAAGGGTTAATGTCATGAATAAAGAATCCTTGAGTTGAACAGCTTCAAAACAATTGCAAAGAGAAGAAAAGTCAAAGGCACTTTATGACAGTGTTATGGTATAACAAAAGTTTAAAAAAAAAACTCTATAAGATGATGGCTGACACCTACGTGTTTGACAGGAGTCTTCGTCAGAGTGTGGGTGTCAAAATGATTAGGTAGTTAACTTTTGTTACACCAGAACTCTGGACTTTTCTTCTCTTTGCATAATTATGTCTTTAATCCTTGACTCGAAGAGCACCTTTGTTTGTTTATTCAACTTAGAAGCTTTTTTTTATAGCAATGACACACAATCGTCTTGCAATTATCTCAAGCCATGTTGATATTGACAGTTTTTGTACATACAAAACATTACTTTTTCAGACAGTGAATAAAAAATGTATTATTCTAAAGTTACAGCTTTCAATATTGTTGGCATATATCAATAACTTTTTATTATTGTTGTCTCCGCCAGGCCAAAGGCGTGGCCGAAACGCCGTCCAAACATCACGCAAATCGGAACACATTGTCTCTATAGTCATGTGATCAACACGGATCTGTCCGATTTCTCATATTCCATCCTCAATGGCTAAGATTGCAGTCTAAAGTTTGCTGGAGTGGCTCATTTTGAACAAAATGCCTCTAATCATGAACGCAGCGTCCGATTGGCGTGAAACTTTGCACGCACATGCCCAATAGGCCGAGAAAGAAATGCCACCCTTTTCACATTGGCCTATTATAGTGCCACCAGCGTCACTTTCGTCTTCCTCAGAGACCGTTTGACTCTGAGGAAGACGAAAGTGTCAGTCACCCCTGCAAAACAATAAACACAAGCAGACCCGTCGAGTGCTCCAGTATATTTGATTTGGGTAGTCTCTCCTTAATCCCTCAACTTCTCCAGATTCCACTCATCTTGCTACCATAATTGGCGGCCACACTCATGGAGTGTACACGAGTGTATGTGCTCAATGGCCAAGCAGACACATGGCCCAACTAACTCCACATTTTCCCCCAAAATTCCTCAATATTCTGCCTGTAAAACCAGCTGCTTCGCATCCCATCACTGTACTTGCAGGATGTACAATTAATATCAAACGCATTATGCTCCAATACTTATGCAAATCACTTCGCCAACACAAAATTCACGTCCGGGTGTTTCTTTTCACCAGCCAATCACCTTTCACGTTGCCACGTCCGTTGCCACGTCGCGCTGACGTACGCTAAACAAGCGCTGCCGTGCGCACAATGCAAACGAGCCCAAAGGCGCGCAAAAATAAGCCGACCATTGCTTAGACACAAAGTCAGACCTGGCAACGCAGCCTACGCCAATCATGTGTGAGAGATCTACAAGCTATGGGGCAGAGACGCCACCGTATCTTAGCAACAACTACAGCGCTCACTCTCATTGGTCGTGTCACGCTAAGAGCAGTCTCCAGACAATGGCATCGCAGACAGCTTGCTGTTACTGCTGTAGCCATCACAGGCAGTTGCAGCACGACGGACAGGGCGCTGTGATAGCTGCCATGTCGCTAACGCTAACGTGGTTGTCATGCCTGGAGCGGCTGTGCAATCACTTTGTCAACAATGCACGTTCGTGTGGTGAATGTCAATATTGCTGCTCAGTTCGTCCATTGTAGATGGTGTATGTTTGTGTGTGTCTTCTGGAGAACTATGTAGCTCCACAGCAACTACAGTAACTAACGTAATGGCAGGACCGCCCCGTGCAACGCATGTTAGGCTGCATTATGGTCATGTAGTAATTTCCAAATACACGTACTTGATCTGGGACCCCCCCATTCTGTTTGACTCCGTTCCACAAGTAAATATTGTGAAAATAGCCGATCTACAAGCTCGAAACGCCTCACGTTGAGAGGCTTTGTAAGCTTGTAGATCGGCTATTTTCTACATGATTGCCTCTTTCTTACATTCTTTGCCAATGTGGCCCATGTTTTCATAGTATAGTTTGTTGACTACTTCTGTTGCAGAAATGGCCATTTCCTTTACTTTCGTTTTTTTATTGTCTCCGCCAGGCCGAAAGGCATGGCGCAAGACTATGTTTCACCCCCTGTCCGTCCGTCTGTGATAGCTAATCTCTCACATCGTTGACTTGATCGCAGCAAAATAACAGCCCGATGTGGAGAGTCAGTGAGAGCTGGATAAACGAGGTAAAATGTGTCAAAAGGAGTCTGTACGGCTGTCGATAAATGAACACATGACGTCGGTGGGAGAGGAGATATTGTGTCTTTTGGACAAACAGCAGCGTGGTGCTGATGTTTGTTGTGTGAAGCAGCTTAATGTCAGAGTGTTTGTGTTGGAGCGCCTCAGTGCGGCTGCAGAGTTCATGTGCAACCTCTTCCAGAGAGACACAGAGACACTAGAAACTCTGCTGGGGAAAAAAAACACTGCTGGGCATTGACTTTCATATGGACATTGATCTACACACTGCAGGTATATCTGCTACACACACAACATCAAACTACACACTGCAGGTATGATGCAGCGTTTGCATTACAGCCAGCATGCCAGCGTAGTTCCCATATGGTTTCAAGGTGGGCTAAACCATATGGACCCCATGTCAGCAATGTCAGCGGCATCCACTTCAGTCCCAACTGCGATGCCCATGCAGGCTATAAGTAGCTTCTACCTGGCCCTTAGGTGGGCCCCAACTAGCCATGTTTATGTGGGACCAAGGCGGGTCCTAACTGGGTTTGCCCATGCAGGCTTTAACTGGCTTCTACCTGGGCCCTAGGTGTACCCTAACCAACCACAGTGCAGTGCCCATCGCTCCAATTGTTGTGACGTCAGGGCTCTCAATACTGCACATTGGTGGAGGAGGAGGGGCCGCAGGGCGACCGCACACATCGCTGAACCAATGGTAGCCCACGGATGTTTCCTCAGGGGATTTACAATCTGCCCCTCTATGCCACATATCATCCGCACTACAGGGTCTTCACTGACCGAGCCACGGCCCCACTGACCCTCATGACGCTACGCCACTTATATGAGTTGCCAAGTGGCCGCGGGCGCAACGTGGGCGTGGCCGCGGGCTAGACGCGAGCCCCCGCGTAGCGGGGGCGAGCTTCTAGTCTCTATAATGACTGAATTCCGAACATTGCTGGCCCACAATAACCTACCTGACCTGGCGGAGACCTGTGCTCTGAGGAGCACTTTTTCTAGTTATTATTATTGTTATTACAATTGCATTGAGTTTTGTTTAAAATGGTGCATGGCTATTTTGGCGAAGTAATTAACAACTTAACCCCTTTATTCTTAGTTGACCTGGGTCCCCCAGGGCTCTATTCTAGGCCCTCTACTTTCTGATCTACAAAACGCGCCATGTTCCGACATGTTGCGAGCTTGTTAGATGTCTTCTCACCAAATGTTCGCCCCCAGAATAGGGTTGTTAATTAATTTCAATGAATGGTTGCAATGCTAGCAAAATAGCTCTGACTTTTCTAACTCTAACAGGAAGGCCAGTGACAGCATGCACCAATTACTGGAGCCCCAATGTCAGCCAAATAGACTGCAGTATGCTCCTATTAGTAAATTAAAAATGAAGGGAAAAGGTTGGAAGCAGAGATAATTGTTCCTATCATGCCTTACAATGATGGTGTATGTATCAATGTGACCCCTGCTGCATTGGTTGCACGGGGAGGACGGCTTGAGAGAGCAAGGAGTAAAACTGACTCTGTATATGTGTACACGTGTGTTAAAAGATTTATCAATATTGCCGTGTTAATACAATCGAGTGAAATTTAATTTATTTATGGATTGAATACTTTATTATAAGCCGTTATTAGACAGTACGGCAGTACAAAGACTCTCTTGTATTTATTCAACACAAGCCCGGGTTCATGTTGTACAGGAGATGTCTACACAGTAAAACCCTAAGGGGGTTGTAAAGGAACCCTTGCAGGCACATTATTTTTACACGGTCAGAGTAAAATTAACACTCAGTATTTGTGCTGTGCAGTGAGCTTAAATTTCATGTGTGTGCGCTGCGGAGAGATTGATGATCTGCTGACAGGCCCTTTGTGGCCGGGTCTGGGGATGTGTATAGAGAGAGTGGTCTTTGGATTAGACGGGAATAGCACCGTGTAGGCCTTTACGGGCACCGGCGAAAGCTCGACCAATATTTCTCTCCAAGCGTTTGAGCGTGCACACACACTAAAGCGGTGTTGTTGAACTTCATAACCTTGGGGCTGTACAGCTACCATGAAGTCTAGATATTGCTCTGTGAGAGGGGAATGATGGTGACGTTTGCCTCAGAAATCTGACTTTTAGCACATAAACGAATGAGAACTTGAAAGGAGATCTAGCGCTACAATAATTTGTGAACCGTAAAAAGGTGGACATTAGAGGGCACACACCTCAAAGTCTCCGCACTTTGTTATTGGACATGCTCAAGAGAAATGGGGGGGTGAGGGGGGTTTGAGCCCCCTAGTATCTACCTCCAGTGGTGGAAAAAGTACTCACATTTCTTACTTAAGTAGATACTGCAATGTAGAAATTCTCTGTTACAAGCAAAAGTCTGGAACTAAATATGTACTTGAGTAAAAGTACAAAAGTATTGCTATCAAAATGTACTTAAAGTACCAAAAGTAAAAGTACTAAAATGTTTGAAAATAGCAGATCTACAAGCTCACAACAAGCTCACAACACGTCGCATCGCAACGCGTTGTGAGCTTGTAGATCGGCTACCTAGCCTAGGTATAAAATATGGCTAAAGTGGTAAATGTATGTTTCATAATGTAATCATTATATCTGCAAAGTAACTAGTAACTAAAGTTTTCAAATGCTTGTAGTGGAGTAAAAGTACAATATTTGCCTCTGAGATGTAGTGGAGTAGAAGTAAAAGTACTGAAAATTGTAAATACTCCAGTAAAGTAAAAGAAAATCACACCCAGTGTGAAGTGGGTGGTGTGGTCATCACAGTGGTCATCACAGTGATGGAAGCTCATTTAAAAAGAAAATATATTTGTGCATATATAGTGCATAGTCCTATTTATTGGTTATTGATTACATCATAATTTCATCATGTGTCTCGCTAGCCAATCACAGTGCTGAACCGTGATTTCATCATAATTTCATCATGTGTCTCGCTAGCCAATCACAGTGCTGAACACAGGGGCCACCCATTGTGGGTGGAAGGGGTGTACAATGGGTGGCCAATCACAGTGCAGGGTTTGGGGGGGTACAATGTGCAGGGTTTGGGGGGGGTACAATGGGTGGCCAATCACAGTGCAGCAAATTTCAATGTCCCAACCTCACATATAGGGGCGGCTACACCGCCCAAAAATACTTCAAAATTGTACTTAAGTACAGTACTTGAGTAAATGTACTTTCCACCACTGTCTACCTCACCTTGTAGTTGATTTATATACAAAGATGCTATTGCTAGTACTGACCTGGGGGGAACATCCACACAGATTGACCCACAGCCAGTCAAGGTCAGCCATTGGAAAGCCTCGTAATGAATAGCAGGTGTCTACTAGAGCTGTGCGCTGGCAGGCAGAACTCATCCCCCCAAGACCCTGAGCAAGTAAACACGGGCAGATTGAGTCCCGCACAACCGCCCCTGCCGTTTGAGTGCATTTGCTGGACCTGGCCTGTTTGGCATGTCACGTGTGTGTGTGTGTGTGTGTGTGTGTGTGTGTGTGTGTGTGTGTGTGTGTGTGTGTGTGTGTGCGTGTGCGCGCGCACGTTTGATTGAATGTCTTTGTGTGTGCACCTGTCTTTTTGAGAGGGGGTACTTTTTGGCACATGTAATTTTGAATGCACGTGGATGCTTAGTTGAACATTTGTCACTGTGTAATGTAAGTGCTTGCGTGTGCGTGCGTGTGTGCGCGTGTGTGTGTGTGCGTGTTTTTGTGTGTGTACACAGTCACAGTCATCATTATCTCCATGGTGTTGTCTTGGCAAAGGAGAAGGTGATTGTGGCTTCCCACCGAGGTGTTTGACACTCCACAGCCAAGACAGGATGGCACGCTGTGTGTGTGTGTGTGTGTGTGTGTGTGTGTGTGTGTGTGTGTGTGTGTGTGTGTGTGTGTGTGTGTGTGTGTGTGTGTGTGTGTGTGTGTGTGTGTGTGTGTGTGTGTGTACATGTGTGTTTGTGAGATTTATGAAGCTATGTTGTGACACTGGCGCTTAGACTACATTCATGTGAACAAACATGTGGGTTCACACACACACACACACACACACACACACACACACACACACACACACACACACACACACACTGCTGTGGTATTACATGGTTTCAGACCTGGCAGGCAGTGAGTCAAGTGATCTCACAGTGTGAATTGAATACTTTTCATCATGACAGGAGAGAGGGATGTACTGGGAATGAGGGCAGGGTGGGAGAGAAAGAGAGGGAGCTAGAGAGGGATACAGTAGAGGTGCATCTCAGGTCTCTAAATTAAATACTCATTTCCTACACTTGCATCCTTTCCTTGCATTTTAATCCCTGCCACTGAGGAAGCATTTAGGAAATGAGAAGAGGAGAGAGTAAAGGAGGACATTTTGTTTAGAGAAGTGGGACGAACCAAGACAAGAAAAGAGAGAGACTCACCATCTCCGGGTTTACTTCCTGTATCTGCGTGTAGTAGATGGCCGCCTTTTTAAGAGACCGGAAGCAGGTTGGAGTAAATTATTTTCAATGGATGAGTGAACGTGAACACAGCTTCTGAACGATGCTTTAGCCCCATGGTCACTGAACTAAATATTAGACCCAATCGCCACAAGCCACACAATATTCCCAAAATGTCCCTGCAATTCCAGTCGGAAGATTCGTCACACTGCATGGGAGGCAAACTGCAGCCGTGGAATACATTGGAGTCAATGAGGGCCATGTGGGCAGGATGGATGTTCTCCCACTGCTGATGTCATAAAATATTATTTACTTGGATGCATGTCTTCTGAATATTTAGGGTGGGGGGTTAATCTACAGTAGCTGTTAAAACCAATATCCAAAATTGATACAACATATTTAGTTTTATTAGAATGCCAAATGATAGGTAATGTTTTTTTGTTTGTTTTTTCAGATTCATATTTTAATATTCAGGAGAAGAAGGTAAACACATCCACACACTGGTTTAAAGCTCCCAAAATGTATCCTCCTATAATTTGACAAACCTCTGTGGTCGGTGGGCGGTCGGTGGTGAGCCCAAAACGGTCTGCCCGGTTCTCCTCAGTGGCTGGAGCAATTGAATTTGCACACAGCCATTGACCATTACCATGCCAGCGGAACTACGAAGCCCATTTTTCGATATCACCAAATCTCAGCTGTTTATTAGCGTTATTGTGTAAAACACTGTCGCCATGGTCACGGGGCTGCCCAGCTATGGGATGAACTGCTTCCCGGGTTGCCAGATCATGTGCGCATATCCCCCCACGGATGCGTCAACCGGGTATGGACTAGTGTTCTTTAATTGCTCAATGTTTTGACATTATAGGTCTTCATCATTTGTCTGATGAAACGTTGCGCCATTAAAAAAAATACATTTTGGTAGCTTTAAACCAGTGTGCGGATGTTTTTACCTTCTTCTCCTTGATATTTGCCTTGATGTCCAGCACCTGGCCTAAATACAGGTACAAGATGTTCACACAATCTCCTCTGTGAACGGCATTTAATATTTACAATTGACTTTAATCTTAATAAATTAAATGTTACATCTAAGACACTGTGCTTGTTTAAACACACAACACACTCTCTTTGTTGGAATGTCGCCGACCTCTACGCTTTCAAAAACAGGATGACAGCAAGGTCATATTGTGTGTGTGTGTGTGTGTGTGTGTGTGTGTGTGTGTGTGTGTGTGTGTGTGTGTGGGGGTGTGTGTGTGTGTCTGTGTGTGTGTGTGTGTCCGTGCGCGTGCGTGTGCATGAGATGCGATAGGTCTTGACAGGGGCCATGTCTTCAAAGCCTCAGAGAAAAAAGAAAAAAAGTCCAGCGGACAAAGGCTCCATGCATTTGTCATGCACTGCCCATTTCCTTTGCTCTGGGCACAATCTCTCTCTCGCTCACACACACACACGCACGCACGCACGCACGCACACACACACACACACACACACACACACACACACACACACACACACACACACACACACACACACACACACACACACACACACACACACACACACACACACACACACACACACACGTCACATTTAACAAAGCAGATTGACACAAATACACACGTACACATAGACACACACATGTCTGATCAAAAGTGGAATAGTTCATAGCTGACATTATAGCTCAATAACTTCGCTGTATACCCAAAGGGCCGCAATCACATATCTAGAGAATGCTTTTAGATTGTCTAATGAATTTGTCTTTTTTTCCCGAGACGAATTAATGCTGAAGGCTCACACTAAATACAGTTCAGATGGATTGTGACTGAAATGCCCCTTTGAAGTCAGATCACATTAAACTTTCACATTCGATCAAAAGCCCATTGGAAATATCATTGTGGAGTGTGAGTGTGAGTGAGTGTGTGTGTGTGTGTGTGTGTGTGTGTGTGTGTGTGTGTGTGTGTGTGTGTGTGTGTGTGTGTGTGTGTGTGTGTGTGTGTGTGTGTGTGTGCGTGCGCGTGTGCGTGTGCATGAGTGCGTGTGTGTGTGTGATAATAATGTCTCACACAGGGCTAGTGTTAGCCAGGTCAGCGCAGAACACTATGTGAGATTTGGGTGCATTTCCCCTTTAACCTCCGCCATGTGTCCCTCAGGCACGGCCTTTGAAGGGGGCCCCCGACTACTGCTGACCATGCACGCACACACACACATAAACTCGTCAAATCATTTATATTAAAGGGTCTACACCATGAATTTAACTTTTTCTTCATTTTTGTGTGTTTTTGGTCTCCCCCACCTCTCTTCTATTCCAAAAAATACCCGACTTCGTGCATGCAGGCTTTCATAGGCTATCTGTGGTTTTTATGTAAATTGGTCTGAAAACAGTCCGTCAGATTTCTTCCCCCTGCCTACGTCATGTCAGGGAACAATTCCTCCCGTTTTTCAGTTCCAACCAAAAAAAAGAAAAAAGAAAAAACTAAAAAAATATATATATTTTTTTCTTATTTTTTTTTTTTACTTTTTCCACACAGAACCAGGAGATAACATGCATACAAACATAGCGCCCCGTGCCAAACAGGACAAGGTGGTATTGCAGGTGAAAGTGCTTTATAAGCCAGAGAGAAGTTAGTTGGAATGAGTATATCTGAGGCTTGATTTAGGCTCAAACCTTTTGAAAAACGTTTGAGGGACATGAACAATATGATATTAAATATTATTATTATTTTTTTAATTCATGGTGTAGACCCTTTAAATCACAAACTTAAAATCATTACAATTACATAAACCTACTGCATGACATCTAAAATTACTCAGACATACTGACTGTACACACGCTGCAGAACAGAGAATTTTAGAGTGCAACAATGGGATTAAGGACATATTTATATTTGTGTGTGTGTGTGTGTGTGTGTGTGTGTGTGTGTGTGTGTGTGTGTGTGTGTGTGTGTGTGTGTGTGTGTGTGTGTGTGTGTGTGTGTGTGTGTGTGTGTGTGTGTGTGTGTGTGTGTGTACGTGTGCACTGTACGTGGTTGGGGGTGTGTGTGTGTGTGTGTGTGTGTGTGAGCACGGTGTATGTCTTCTGGCAAAACATTATTTGGAAGTTTGTTCTCACCTTTCAAAGGTTAATTAATCTTCTGTTCTGTTACAGTACACATAAGCTGCAATGACTCATATCAAGCCAAATTAAAATAACCATTTGATGTGTGTGTGTGTGTGTGTGTGTGTGTGTGTGTGTGTGTGTGTGTGTGTGTGTGTGTGTGTGTGTGTGTGTGTGTGTGTGTGTTTACCAGGGCTGTAGGCATAGCCAGCAATGTCAAGAGTTGTTGTTCACATATTTTGTGAAACACGTCTTCAGAAACTTGGTGTGGGGAGAGTTTTAGGTTGGTTCAAAACTTTCTGTTGCGTGCATCTCATTTCACCTACTCCGTTGTCAAGTCAGTGTCGCTTGCCTCCTATTTTCAGCAAGCAACACTGTTGTACAACGTAGTATGATTTAAAGTCGTCATGAAATGGCTTTTTTGCTAACATTTTTGCTAAGTTTAGCTCAGAGACAGGGTTGTGTATCATCTGTAATACAGGTATCATCTGAATCAATATTTGAGCTTTTCTTCTAACAAAAATGTCATGGTTTGATAACTGAGCCAGTTAGGTAATAGACGCGACGACGGATCGCAACGACACACGTTTGTATTACTATTCTTATGAGGACATAATTTTAGGTGATTTTATGTGAGAGAAACCTCGCCAACGGTGAGAACATTACAAAGGACTTTGATTTAAACACATAGCGGCAAGCAGCACAGCTACTTGTGTGTAGTTAATAAAGGGCAGAAGCATGGATTTACAAGACAATCTCAATCATAGATACTCTAAAGGTGTGAGCATTTTATTTTTCATTGCACCACGTCATTAAGCATTAGGCTGAGAGGGTATTTAAGGAGAAAAACTGTATAGGAATCAAGTGCATGCTTATGTTCATGCAGTGATTTGTGTGTATGTGTAATGTAACGATGGAAAGGCATAACGTCAATTTTGCTCTACCTCTCCACTCTGCATCTCTTTTTTTTCTGCTAGAAGAGGCGGGATTATTTGTGAAAATGGCCAATTTGAGTATGATTGGATGTTCACTTAATTCTGGCTGCAGCACTTCTCTACCCTTAGGCAATCTTGTCCTCGATTGGGATCAATGTTTTTGTCCGATTATGGAGCATATTTTAAGTGAACCCTTTGAAAGCCACGAAGGGTCATGTGAATGGGCTGTTCTCATCAGAACATTCTGTTGAATCAGTGAATGTAGGGCTTTCAGAAAACACATCCACAACATGAATGATTACTCTTGGGTAAATTGGCAGCATAATAACCTCCTGTATTCTGTACTCCTATACATCCTATACTGTATTCAACAAAGTTGTTCCCATGGTGCCAATAATAATAATAATAATGAATTTAAATATTTTTGTGATACTGAGCAAATTGTCAAATGTCCATTCCGATTATGTATAATGAAATGTATCATGATTCAATTGAAATTAATTGCATGGAACCATATACCTAATGATCTATGTCAAACTACATACTGTAGGGTGCCGCTGCCGCAGAATAGAAGGGACATTCTCCCAGTAAAGCACAGCGTATTTATTCTCATAATATAAGGCCAAATGTACTGTATGCTGCTCTGCACTAAACAGTTTGAGTTGGAGAGAACGTGTCCTCTGAGAGACACTCCTTGTTCTTCATCTTCACCCAACAATTTGGACGTCATTGGTATCTTACAGACACGTCATACAAATGCATTATGTATGAACTGCTTTGTTCAAATCTCCAACAGATCAAACATTTTTTTTTCAGCTCATTGTTTTGGATCATGCCATGGGATGCAATGGACCCTTTTTATGGGCATTTTGACGGGTATCACTGCTGAATGCTGTGGGTGTGTTTCATTTAGTTGTTACTGCCAGCATGAAGTTAATTGTACAGAACTGTCCATGCTGGCATACAGAATCACCTAAATGAAACACACCCACAATTAATGTCATTACCTTCAGCTGTGTTTAGCTGTCAAAATGTCTGCTGTGAAAAGGTCTATACTTGCCCTCATTAAATTTCAGTTAGAGGTGAGTGGATAGGTGTAGTGTGAGTGCGAGAGCAGATAGGAGGCTCGCTCCTGTGAAAGTGAGGTGTTTCTGTTCATCTCACATGTGCATCTGCCTGCCTGTTCAGACAAAGTTGAACTGTCCTGAGCTTTTGACAGCACGGCGTGGGGTTTCACCCCCGAATAGCCATGCTACCCAAACAACGAAAACCACAAATGTTCTGTCACCACTGGACATGGAGGAAAAGTTAACTTTTGCACTCTGTGAAGTCTATAACTGTTTTTGCAAGGATTTACTGAGTAGTATAAATAGAAAGGAACTATAGCGGCAAAGGGGCGATTCAGGGGTTCATGTCAGCTGGGGTTGAAAGCTATGAGGGGTCTAGACATTTGACAGTTTGCAACACGTATATTATTTATACATTTACAGGGGTTTGGTGTTGGGGGATTGGCTGGTTTCAGGATTGGCAATGTGGTCATGATTGTGTTTGTATATTCTTATATGACTAACATAGTATTTGTACTTTATTAATGTGCATTTTCTTATTGTGTGGGTAGTGTATCATACTATTTATTTAGTTAGTTAGTTAGTTATAGACTTTCTTTGCATTTATTGCATTTATAATGCCCCCTAGTGTTTGATTTGAATGAAACGTTCAGGTTATGTTTTAGGTACTTATGCAGAGTAGACATATCCTGCAAATTTGGGCCATAGACAAGTCCCCTGTTTCCACTCTCGGGTGCCAAAATGCATAGCTTCCTGTTCACTGGTGTTGTTTTAACCTTGTGGCATGTGTGTGTGTGTGTGTGTGTGTTAACCACAATGCAAATCAAATGGGAACATTCATTGACATGTATGGTAAGGAAAGTGCTGTGTCTAGTATAGGGAGTGTATATGTTCCCTCAGCCATATGTTCCCTCAAACCTCAACCCTTACCCCCAACCCCAAGCCTAGCCCTAAACTCATGGATCATAGGGCTGAGGGATCATAGGGCTGACCCCCTCTATCCCACGCCCAGTATGCTCCTGGTAGGATAACAAGGTGAAATGTTCTAAAATCACAAGCAAAATGTGTTCATACAGTACTTTGGTTGTGCAATAGGCTCTATGCACAGCAGCCATATTGGAAAGAAATTGGGCCTCTTCTTACTTCCTTCACAGGTGTTACCGATGATACTAATGAAGGCTCTGTTCCAGTCTGGTCAGGGTGCTGATATCGGGCATGTTGGCTCACTAGAAACACTCCATTTTGGTTCCCTTATGGTTCCCAAATGGCCCCTTATGGTGGGTGTGTAACTCTCAGAGTTATGGGGGTCCTTGAAAATAAGACAACCACTATGCCACACTAAATGGAACAGAGCCTTAATTAGTATCATTGGTATCACCTGTGAAGGAAGTAAGGAAGGGGCCCAATTCATTCCCAATATGGCTGCTGTGCATAGAGCCTATTGACAATCTGAAAGGCTAAGAAACCTACCAGTATCACCACGGCAAAAACATTGGCTAAATAGTAACCTACAGTACACACACACAACCGTCTTTGTCTTAATAATTCCTGGCACAATGTGTGGGTGGTGATAATGGAGGCAAGGCATGTGGAGACCAAAGGCTGCAGTTCTGTTGTCGGACCAGGACCAAGGCTGTGCCCCTTTCGATGGGAAGGTTAGAGTTGTGTTCTAAATATCTCAGCATTGTAAAATCAACATGAATGAACTGAACCTGCCACCCCTAACACAGATCGGTTGCTTATGCAAAAGTACTGCAGCATCTAGGCCAGCTCACAGACTCCATAATAAACATGACATACTGTAGTGTACCCCATATCAATTATCTATTCATTCTGTGTTATTGTTATTGCATAATAGCAGTTATCCATTCATATGCTGTGTTAATGTCTAACACGTCAAATCAATCAGTGAAAAAGCCTAACTCTATTGCACCATATCAGATATCTATTCACATACTGTCTATTTAACTGTTAATGATTTGTTTTTATTATTGATTCATTCCTAACAAGTTTACTACTTAGAGACAATAAAAAGTGATCATTGTGAACACTGGTTGTTATCAAAACTCAAGATACAGTAACTTCAAATGGGTCATGTAAACATTGTATCATCATAATTAGAAAGGAATATATATATATATATATATATATATATATATATATATATATATATATATATAAAACCCTACTCTCCTTCAAAACATCCCTAAAAGAATACCTTCAGGTGGCTGCAATTTGAAACTGGCCCCTGTACTTTCATGTGCTTTTTTCTGCAAACTTCTAATAAAGTATTCAATCAATCAATCAAGATTGAGTTCCCGCACAGAGCAGCCGATGGCCTCGCATGTTGACGAGTGCATTGTACAAGTTGGCAAGCCATGGTGGACAGAGTAGATTATCACCTGTGCAAATCAAAATGAGCAATCCTCCAGTCCATACCCGACATACGTGGGACGTCACGCCTCACCTCATGCTGGTCTGCAAGCCTGCAGATGGACCCTTCTCCCTTGGTCATCCAGGTGGCGTGGTTGCAAAAAACAACTAGGGTCTAGAAATAGCCAGGATCGTCGTGCTAAAACTGCGGAATCCAGTACTGCAGGATAGGAACCCCCTACACAGTTTTGTGATGACATGCGCAGTGGTTGTTGACTTTGGTATATTTGTCTGCTGAGCCCAATCCCTTTTGAAGTGCATTGGTCAATATCTTCAAAACTAAATAAGCTATCAACAAGATGTATGGAGATGATAAGTTGAATTTGATTCTCACAGAATAAAAAATGGTGGAAAAATCTAGTAAAACAGCTGTAGTAGTTCTTGAGGTTCCTGTAGTTCTTGACTCGTCAGCATAGCTATAAGGTCATTTGAATCCGTTAATTAAATAACATCATTTTGCTCAGCTGTGCGTTTGCTGCCGTCTTCTGGTTTCCCACGCAAGGAGTTTTTTTTTTCTCGTCTCTTTGGAGAGTGATTCAGAGAAACTATCCACGTCCATGTGCGGCTATCACATCCCATCTAGAAATCCTATTACAGGTGAATGCCCTTTAAAATGACTTTATACTATGTGGTCACATGTGATCAGAAGCTCTTTAGATCATTGTGTCAGAGTTTGTGTGTGTGTGTGTGTGTGTGTGTGTGTGTGTGTGTGTGTGTGTGTGTGTGTGTGTGTGTGTGTGTGTGTGTGTGTGTGTGTGTGTGTGTGTGTGTGTGTGTGTGTGTGTGTGTGTGTGTGTGTGTGGACCGTGGGTGGGGGGGGGGGCAGGGTTGTGACTGCTGCCTAGTGGAGCATGGTGCTCCCAGAGATCAAAGAGTGCCATGCAGTGAGAGCGACAGAAGGAAGGAAGGAGCGGAGGGCAACATGGGTGGAGGGGTGAGAGGCCAACAAGGTCAAGATTTTCTTTTTCAGAGCAAGGAAATGGGGAGGGATGTGTGGCGAAGCATGGCCAGGAAAATCCTGAGATATTCATTTAACTCCGAGTGTACAAATGTAACCTTTAAATTATAGATTTACTGTGTCGGAAGTTCAGCGTGCTCCTTGTGATTGCAGCTTATTGGATATGAACCTCTCATCGCCTTGGCTTAAAATCTCAAGCTACAGTAGTTGATTATTTTATTACCTTTCATTACTTAGTCTTGTTACTTTCATGTCCTCATATCTTGTAGTCATTTTATTGAGTCGGTAAACAAGTGAGGATGCGTGAGTTAATATATTTTGCATGACTAGAGGATTTAAACGGGCCATACATCCTCATTAGCCGCATTTACAGAAATACACACGTACACAATCTACAGAAATCTGAGGCTGAGTTAGGAACAATGGCCAACTGTGTCATGTTAACTCATTAAGACCGGGAACGCATCTATTTATTTGACAATTCAAAAATAGCAGATATACAAGCTCATCGCGCTACGAGCTTGTAGATCTGCTATTTTTGGAAAAATCATGAAAATGTGAGCAAATGTTTGAATTTATATTTTTTAAAGCGAACATTTGTATCTCAAATCTTTGCTTCTGGGGGGGTCCCTGGAAAAAAATATTTTACAAATGTTCACTGTAAAACAATTAAAAAATTCAAAGATTTGCACAAACGTTCACGATGAAAAATAAAATAGCAGATATACAAGCTCATAGCGCGGCACTCGGTGCCGCGCTATGAGCTTGTATATCTGCTATTTTTGAATAGCCAAAGAAATCTTAAAATGACACAGACGCGTTCCCTTCCCGGTCTTAAAGGTTCAAGACTGTGTTCTGCTGCTTTGCAGAGACGGCAAGGCGTCTCGTACGACAGACCAGAGCGACAAAGCCACTGAACCCTGTGCTGCCTCACCTACTGTAATCATCGAAGTAATTGCAGTGGGTTGTTTTTGTTTAAATGTATGCATTTATACAGGCAGCTCTGTTGGTGCCAACACACGTATACAACATTGCCCTGAATCAGCACAAACCAGAACCTGGTCTTCCATTCAAATCAGACATGCAAATGTGGGTTTAAAATGAGTCTAAAATCACTCGTGGCCTGCATCTATTCTGCAGTAGTCCTCATGTGGACTGTTGCAGCGTAAGCCTGCCCAAAGAAGACCCAGAAGCCTTATGTCTCCCTTGGCCAAGGGGATTAGCATTTGGCTGAGTGGTAAAATGTCAAATGCTGGAGACTGAGAGGTTTGAATCAGTGTGGTTACACTCACTGTGAGAGATGACGACATCCACACGACAGATCACAAGCGAAAAGTCAAGTAAAGTCATTAAACAATACAGTGGGCCTTCTGTATACTTATTTGATCAGAGTCCTCCCCAGTGGTCTATACTGTAATAGGCCCCCTCCTTGTTTCCCTCTACACCAGTGGTTTTCAACCTGTTTCATATCAAGGTCCATTATTCATTCGGCGCCACGGACCACCGTTTGATGAGATTTAGACTCTCAGACACAAAACTTGATTGTATTGATGTTGGTACCAATAGGAGAGATTACAGGCAAACGTTGATCAAAATAACAATTCTTCTACATTCTCTTAATTGTGTAAGACTTCTTGTAAATTAAGTAATGCAACAATATTAAATAATTTAACAATAATTTAACTATTTTAATTTAATAATAAGAGAGCCTAAAATGAAACCAAATGGACCCTTACAGGTCCATTTGGTTTCATTTTACGCTCTCAAGAGTTAAAGATCTATAAGGGTCCATTTGGTTACCAACTCTCCATCATTTAGCTGGGGACCACCTGGAACCCCCTCAAGGACTACCGGTGGTCCCCGGACCACTGGTTGAAAACCACTGCTCTACACCAATTATCTGCCTTCGAAAATATAGCCGAACTACAACAACAAGCTCACGTGTTGGTATTGCGACGCTTTAAGTTAAATGTTGCTTGTAGCTTGTAGGTCTGCTATTTTGCCGAATGCATGCCCCAGAGTGTGGACGCAAGTGTTCATCAGTGCCTTCCCAGTCCCTCTTTGACCCCTGTGAGTATGTGCTGACTGCTGACTGGTGACTGGAAATATGTCATAGTGGCTTAACTCAAGCCTAGACCTTAGGCGCAATCAGCGCAGAGTATATTGCAAAGATGAGAAGCTCAACACGTTGTTTTTACTTGCATTTCATTTGACAATGTGGTATTGCAGGTGAAAGTGCTTTATAAACCAGAGAGAAGTTAGTTGGAATGAGTATATCTGAGGCTTGATTTAGGCTCAAACCTTTTGAAAAACGTTTGAGTGACATAAACAATATGATATTAAATATTATTATATATTTTTTTAATTCATGGTGTAGATCCTTTAAGGAAATAATATCACATCATTCTAAACCAAGAATCTGCCAATGCTATAAAGTCATATTAACTAGAAAATCTTGAAAGAAGCCTGACAATTCTTGATTGCAAGTAATAATCTCTTGTTAATCTGTCATGTTTGACAGTGGTCTTTATTAGAAGTGAGAGATTGGATTATTGGCTCCACAGGACAGTTTTTAAGGGGTTGTAGACCGAGACTTGGAAAGCGGTTAATAGGGGACAACATTCTTAGTAAGTTTCCATTGTGATTTGAATCCCACACATCAAGGCACAACTTGGTTTACAAGGAGAGTTTATTATTTCAGTTGAAGCCCTCAGAAGTATGTATCCATAAAGGTTAACAAATAAAGAGTCTTCTGTTGTAAAGCAGTGGTTCTCAACCTGTGGTTCGGACCCCCAGGGGGGTCCCCACGTGATTTTGGGGGGTCCCCAGATGACAGTGAAGTGACATAGGTGACATAATACCTAAAAAATAAAGAATAAAAGAAAAGAGACCATTACTGGATCAAATGTAATTAACAAAATATGCTATAAAAACGGGTCAATCATTGGCCAAATTGTCAAATAATATAAGAAAGAGGCACATTTTCACAATATTCATCTGAGGAACCGAGTCAAACGAAACTTTGGGGGGTCCCCAGTTCAAATAATTGTGATTATTTTGGGGGGTCGCAGGGGTCGCAGCCTGAAAATGTTGAGAACCACTGTTGTAAATGGCCGTACACAGACAAAGCACTATAACTATAACAATAACTATAACTGTGTCGTTCACCATTGTCTTTGTTATTGTGGTGTGTGATCTGCCGTCCACTTGAGTTAGAACATTTTTAATGAATACTGTACATCTTAGTTTCAGTTATCGTTATATTATAGTGCTTGGTGTGAACGGCCCTTAAGAGTCAGATCATTAGGGATTCGAAGGTGCAATTCTAGCAATGAAAGTATTGATTGTATTGCATCACTTGGTTACTTGTTCATTTATGGTGGTTTTAATTAAGTATTTAGATCTAGAGTTTGACACCAATGAACCACGGAGGAAGGCAAATCTCCAACAAGCCTTCTGTAAGACCGAGACTTATTGAGAGTTCATGCTCCGTCAGAGCAGAATGGATTTGCAGGTTTATTTGCATTTTCTAATATTCTCACTCCAGCTACTGAGGACTATTATTTAGTGACTTTTTCTTTGTCATAAGATTTAACCAAAATTCATGTATTTTAGTGATTTAGCTTACTAACTGCCGAAAGCCTTTATTCAAAGCCATATCTCCTTGCGTGTGTCAATATCATTTTAGATTTATCTTGTCTTGATGCCAAAAAATAGTATAATGTTTTGGGCCCCTGTCTATGGATACCATGGTGTAATGCGCGGCTGGTCTCGCCCTGAATCCTTCTGAATCCCACCATAGCCAAATTCGCTGCAGAGTTGTCCATCTCAGCTTTCATCTGTCACCACGAGGAAAACATGCAAGGATGGGGTGGGGTGAAAAGAGAATATATCCGCTGTCAGGCGGAAACCATTTTTCAGGACATGGAATATAAAATGTATTATATAGTCAGAAGCTCTTATTAATACTTTTCATTGGTTAAGTATTTATAAAACCCACAAACAGACATAACCACGTTTCAAATCTGTTTCTTTTTCTTTTTTACTAGTGAAAATAGACAATCTACAAGTAGATCAGCTATTTTCGCTACACTTTTTGGTGACACTTTTGTATGATGAAGTAGGTCATTAAGTTACGGAAAACAACCAAACAAACGAACATGCTACTTTTTTACTGCCCAACAACAACGCAATAAAAAAATATTGGGGGTCAGAAAGTGTTGGAGGAAGGCAGGGAGGGGAGATGTGGAGGAGAGGACAGCAGGTTACGGAGCCAGTCATTTCTGTGTTCGGCAGGGGTTTGCCAGACAGGCTAACAATTGTGTGTGAATGCTGCCCTGCTGCTCCTTTATCTCCTAATGCAGTGTAGAGGCCCCCCAGAGCAGCCGCCCCGAGGTATTCTCATTTAAATTCCACCGCACAATGGCCAGGTATGGGACATGGGGCAACACAAAGGAAAAGCAAAAAACCCAAAAGAGAAAAAAAAGAGGAAAAAGAAATCAGGCCGATGGTTTAACTGTAAAAAAAAAAAAGAAAGAAAGAAAGAAAAGAAGGTGTGATGAATGGGTTCTGTGAACGGTCAATTAGAGAGGGTTGGCAGAGGTTTCTGGGGCTGTGTGGTTAAAAAGCAACATTGAAGCATGCTGAGTTACTGAGTTACTGATTCCGGCCATCATCACAAGCTAGCATTCCTTTGCAAGCAGGTCAATGGGCTTTTTGGTTTTGGAAGCAAACGCTAAAATTTGAAACGGAACATGTGTCTGGTACAATCAATCAAACTTTGGCTGCATTCACACAGAAATATCAAGTGTCATTTTACGGGGCAGGTCGGGGCAGGTCGGATTTATAATTTTCCCTGCTGGCTGCCATATTAAGAGAAACATCAGCTGTACAGTACAAGAAACAAGGGTGAGGAGTTATACTACTTAGCTACTACATGAAAAGGGCATTAGGATTGAACAATAGACCCATTTTAAAACATTTAAATTGCAAAATTGTGAAATAAAATCGCACTGTAAGCGTGTACCATATATTTTAGACGTGGATAAAAAGGCATACCCCTTTTTATCGAATAGAAAGGGGTATGTGTGTGCGTGGGGAGAACCTCATTTATCAAAAAACACAAATCACACAGAATGACAGAGATGGTGTTTTTTTAGTGGAATTTGTCTAAGGACAACATTGATATCTGTTATGTGATAATAAGTTTGCTATGTGATTAGATGTTTTGTGTAAAGTGTTGCCTTTGCTGTTGCCAGTCAAACATTTATTTGATAAACCCCATTTTAGAGGAGGCATTTTACAATTACAATTTACCCACCAAAGCAATAAATAAATAATGGAATTGTTCCTAAGCTCTCTTAAATATATGCTCTGTAACTTTCATGTCCTACCCCTGATTTCAACGTACAGTAGGCCTCCTGTACAAGTGCTGACATTTTTACCTCAAGTTAACAGCACATAACTGCTCGCCCAGGGGAGATAGTGAAATTTGACCTTCAAGCAGTACCACTTGTCAGCCAGTAGTGGTCAAACCAGACCACAAGATAAAAATGTCTCAATAGAAGAGCAGGGAGACCAAATACAACCACCACAATCGTTTAAGTTATAGTGTATCAACATACTGTGCCGTACAGATTGGATTTTATTCACACAAACAAAAGTTACATAGTGTAGCTTTGAGATGCCTGAACACACAACAGCTGCAGACAGGAAGCCAGTGTTGTCTACATGGACTCACTGTCTGACCTCAAGTACAACGAGGCATTGATTTAAAGAGGTTTTGGATAAGGCAAGCGATCTGGGACCATATTGTGTGTCTGCCTGCGAGGGATGTGTAGGTCGTGCCATATGGGATGACTGTCAGTCTTTCACTGTCAACCTATCTTCTGTCCCTCCCTCCCCCCTGTCCTCGGGGCAGGAAGGGAAGAGAAGAGAAAAAGTATAGGACCCTTCCCCATCAGGCTGCCTCAGGATATGTGGACAGCAGGCGTGTGTGTGTGTGTGTGTGTGTGTGTGTGTGTGTGTGTGTGTGTGTGTGTGTGTGTGTGTGTGTGTGTGTGTGTGTGTGTGTGTGTGTGTGTGTGTGTGTGTGTGTGTGTGTGTGTGTGTGTGTGTGAGAGAGAGAGTGTGTGTGAGAGTGAGAGTGTGTGTGTGCATTCAAGTGTGTGTATAGCTTGTGAAAAGTATCCTATAAAATGGAGAAAAATCCTACTGTAAAATGGAGAAACTCAGTCATTCTGTCCTCATCCATTTTTCTCCTCAGCAGGTTGACCAATCGATCTGAATTTGCACATGTGCATTGACCAGGGGCATATGCAGGGACTGAAGAAGCAGATTCTTTTCACTTTCCCCATATTTAAGCAGTTTATTAGCATTTTTCTGAACTCTGTCACACTCAATCTGAAATCGCACATGGACATTGGCCAATGGCATATGCAGGGACTGCCAGAACAGATTTTTCCTGGCAAGGACTGATGATGATGATTTTTCACTTTTTGTCCCACTCTTTGTCCCAAATGTGTGAACTTTGACTGTTCATGTTTTCTTCTCAGTTTGTAGGCCAATCGATCTGCAATCACATATGGGCATTGGCATTATGCTGGGAGTGACGAAGCCAATTCTCCCAGGCAAAGACTGATGTAGATAGATATATATTATATTATAAAATGTTTTAGTCCAAAGTTGTGAACTGTCCAGTGTCATGCATTTTTCTCCTCATCATCTTGGCCAATACACCTGAAATTGGACATGTTCATTGACCATTGGCATTATGCAGGGACTGACAAAGCTGATCACTTTTCCCAAATGTTAAGCTCTTTATTACATTTTTTGCCACAGGGTTATAGAATCTGTTACGTAGTCTTATGGTCGTTTTGTCCCATAGCCCAGAAGAATGGCCATGCCATGGTTTGTTGGTTGAAATATCAGAGTGGCCGTAGTAGTGTTTTATTTGGGCTCTGCTGTTTCAGGGTCAATTGGTCAGCAGGTGTTTGAATTTATTTTTTCTCTTTATAGACCAATTATGTATTTACTAACATTGAGACTGGATGCACAGGTTATTGTTTCATGCAATCAATTCCCAACCTGTTGTTTTGGGTGTGCTTGTTTCAGCACACCCCAACCTCCTCTTGTGTGTTGGCTAGTGAGGCGCGTCCTAGCGAGACCTGATAGAATGGGTTTCATTTGCAACCAGTGTGACGCTTGCAACCAGTGTGACGTTGTCTGTTAAGGGGTCTATAGGAATTTAGTTCAATATCCCTCTTCCATGGAGGTGATATTTTCTCCTTAGTTTTTTGGCAATAACATTTATTGTGTGTCTTTCATTTAGATGTTGCTATGTGACAGCATGGACAGCTGCACTTATATTTTGTAGCTTTTATTACCTGAACAGCGGTTTACTCCTGTCAAAAGCTTGAAAATTAAAGATGTAAATATATCTTGATATTTAATCTCTCTTGTTAAGAATTCAGTTTAGGACATCAGATTCCTATGGAATGCAGTTAAATAATTTCTATGCAACGATGCAATAGCATTTGCTTCAGGTAGAAGTAAAACCCATGACATTGTGGATTTAGAACTACAAATAGCAGAGCTAAGTCAAAAGCAGCATATTCACTTTGAACCTGAAAGAGAGAGGTTTTCTCAAGCAAAAGCAGAATCAAACTCCATTTATACCAGGAGAGCAGAGAATTAGAGAAGGATGTTATTTAAATGGAAGCCAAGGTTTCCTTTAGCGACTATACAGCAAGCTCTGCAATAATGAAAGACTGGCTGATATAACTATGCGACGCGTGGCACTGAAGGGGTCGAACGTTTAGAACAGCTTTTGTCTGTACGTCACCGCTGTTGGGTGGAAACCTTGCATGTCAAAAATTGTTACTTTAATTTCAAAGAACATGAGTTCCAATGGCTCCAGTGTAGTTATTTCGTCACAAACGCTTGTTAATAATTTTCATTTGTTCAATACTTCTTTGAGTTCAATACTTCTTTGAAGTATTGAACTAATGAATTGAACTAATGGGGGGGGGGGTCGTATTTACTTATCCCTAAACACCTAAACACATGCACATACGCATGTGCACTGTACTTGCAGTCCACATTGTGCTCCGTCGTTCCGTTCACTCTGTTCTCCCATTCTCTCTCTGGTCTGCGTCCAGCGCCAACGCTCCAAAATAACATAGCGCTCTGACGCGTCAGCAGGTTTTGGCGCATCCACAAGTGCAGCCTCTAGTGTGGCTAACCACCGTCGCGTTTGATGACGCACGCGTCTGACGCTTTTGTGTGAGCCCCTTAAGAGGTGTGACACACACCACAACACTAGATCAGCCAGTCTGGTGGGGACTATGGCCGAGCTGTAGTCAAGTTAACTCATTTATTTTATTAGCAGGTTAATGATAATAATAATGATAACAGATCTCTATGAATGTGCCTAACTTTTAGTCATACTGTACTTACATCTTTTAAGAAATGGGTGCAGCTAGACCAATTAGTTTAGGCATTTAGGCACTCAATCTTTAATAAAAGTGATTTGAAAATTGGTGGACAATGAAATGAGATTTACAGTGGCAGTTGTGGAATTAATTCACTTTCAGACATCACAAATAACAAAGCCCAAAGAACATTTCTTGATATGGGTTGTGTTTAAATAGGGATGAATACAGTTATTATTCTTTTTGGTCATATTTAATTTTCATGCTTGAAGAAATTATTATAAGAGTATTATAAGAGAATTATAAAGAATGCATCCATCAGAAGTTAGGAAATGTTAGAACATTAACATTGTTTGTGTTCTACTGCTGCAAGGCAGATACACAGCTGTACATATTTAGTTTTGTTATATCGAGCCTAAAGCAGTCACCTACAATACCACAATCCATGGACTCAAAATCGAAGGAAAAGCAAAAACATGAAGAGGACAATAGATATGAATCTGCCACAACAACCAGCCCACATTTGGGGCGGGCAAACCTTTCCCTAGCAATTTGTGACAAGGTCAGAGACAGAGAGAGAGAGAAAAGAGACTGAGTTCAAAAAGTGTGCCATTGCTCCCCGTCTCTCTCTCTCTCTCTCTCTCACACACGCACGCACACACACACACACAC
This sequence comes from Gymnoscopelus microlampas, assembly GCF_963454915.1. Lineage (NCBI taxonomy): Eukaryota > Metazoa > Chordata > Actinopteri > Myctophiformes > Myctophidae > Gymnoscopelus > Gymnoscopelus microlampas. The sequence continues at coordinate 29,951,367 of NC_139942.1, read as the reverse complement.
ACACACACACACACACACACACACACACACACACACACACACACACACACACACACACACACACACACACACACACACACACACACACACAGAGAGAGAGAGACAAACACTCGCAAATGTGGTTACACCAGACAAATAATACCCATGCCTCACCTCCACCCCACCCTGCACTCCTGTGCCAGAACTATTCAGTGGTATAAAAGAAGATAAAAATGGTGCTGGCCAGTCCAGTGCAAAAGGCCCTGAAAGTTATTCTCCATATTCTAGTCTGCCCGGCAGCCAGAGCACTCTCAACCAGGAGCGTGCAAGTTGACAGGGATGTGGTGGGGAGTGCAGTCACATAAATGTAGAAAGGGGGGAGAGAGAGGGGGGGAAAAGCCTAATTTATACTTCGTTGTACGACCGTGCCGTGCACTGAAAATGGCAGATTTACAAGCTCTCAGCACGTCCGGCTATTTTCCGACGTGTGACACTTTTGGACGACGAAGCATAAATGAACGGGCGGGTTAGGAAGGGTTTTCTCTTTCTGCGGCTGACAGCGGTTGAGTGCGAACGCCCACGCAGCCCACACCGCCTGACAGCACCCAATTCAACAGTTCTATTTTCAATGGGCTCAGGCTGTGTGGGTCAGCCACCATCCATCAATGAAATTGAGGCGTGATAGTCGAGCGGCGCTTTGTTTCTCTCACTTTGTGATTAAACGAGGTGTAATTGGCAGGTTTTCTGCTGCTGTCGGAAAACAATGTTTTGGGGGTATTCCAAGTCACTTTTTAACAGCCATACGGAAAATAGCCGATATACAAGCTCACACCATGTCACGGTGCAACGTGTAGTGAGCTTGTCGATGTGCTATCTTTCATTTGTTTTAATTGTGCTCAAAAGAGGGATGACAGTGTTAACGTGATTAAATATAGCTTCACCACTGCACAGATGGGGAGAAAGTTTGAGTGGGGGGACTGGAACCTTCCATTATCAAGACAGTGTTTCTGACACAATAGTGTCAGAAACGTCTGACACCCGAATTTCAATCTCAAGTGACAAAACACTACAGTTACGCTTGAACTATTTTACTATAATTAGTGTGCGATGTGCTGTAAAAGTTGAAGTGATGCCCAAAACATGCTGCAAGTATTTATACGTCGACCATTTGACAGGCGAGAGAGACAAGTAGCCTACTCCAGTTGGTGACAATGATCAAAATATGGCAGGTGGTGGTGGGGGGTTGAATCAGCTTTGGAAATCAAAAGTGACTCAGAGAAGACAAGTGGGCGGCTTGTGACTCGCTCTAATTGGGCTGCAGCACTAGGTTGATGAATCCTGATTAAATGATTTACTCTACTGAAGCGTGCTACAGCTTATGGAAAGGGGATGTGATTGACTGCTGAGCCATGTGAAGCCTGTCTAATTGAACAAAAAAAGGCAGTGGCTCTTGCACACTGTATCTTTTATCCGATATTGTCGCACATTAAGAAATAAATGCAACCTCGCGCCGCGGCAATCAAGTTTAGTTTACACATCGCCTCTGAAACTTTCGTCATTCAAGATTTGTTGCATCCATAATGTAACAGTGTTTTGAGGCCGCACCCGGTATAGCTATTCATTCACTGCCTAGCGCACACTTTTCTGAAGCAATGGCACTTGTGTGCCAATTGTGTGTGTGTGTGTGTGTGTGTGTGTGTGTGTGTGTGTGTGTGTGTGTGTGTGTGTGTGTGTGTGTGTGTGTGTGTGTGTGTGTGTGTGTGTGTGTGTGTGTGTGTGTGTGTGTGTGTGTGTGTGTGTGTGTGTGTGTGTGTGTGTGTGCGTGCGTGCGTGCGTGCGTGCGTGCGTGCGTGCGTGCGTGTGTGTGCGTGTGCGTCTCAATCAATTGGGTTGTGGCAATTGATGGTCTTCCTGTCGCTCCAGTATTTCTAGCAAAGCATCAAACTAGGCCGCTTAATTAAATAATCCTTGAAACGATCAAGATAATTCCTTGATCAGCAGGTGAAACTGTTAGAGGACCACAAATTCATCCTGCTTGATGACAACATTTTGTGTTTTTGTATCTTCCCAACAAATATAATAATCTGCATTTGACTCATTGTGTAAGGTTTCTGCGCATATGTTTTATTTTTTTATTTAACAAAATGGATAAAAAAATAATAATACAAAAATATATGGCTTTTTGTCAACACTTTGAATTGATGCCAATTCTGGTGACTTCATAGAAATGGTCTGTTACCATCATTTTATGACTTTTTGACACCTCATAGGAATGATGTATGGTGAAAAACAATCTGTTACAATTACTTTGATGTGAAACGCAAGTTTGCAGGACTATTAATAATGACTATGCTGAGATGTTGGTCACCTATAGGGCCAGATTCGGGGTTCCGGTTATGGCGGACAGCTGAGCAGTCATAATCCCAAATGCTCAGACCGATTTGACCGATTTTACCCATCAACAACCTAGATAGAGGGCCAGATTAATAAAGTATATTTTTAAGGAAAGTTGTTTAAGAAGCTTCTAATACATTTATTTCACTGCAACCCACCCCCCCCAAAAAGTAAGCAAATAGAATACAATAAAATAAATAATAAAATCTTAGCTATCTTCTTTTAAACTTCTCAAAGGATCATACAGTGGTGTTTAGCTCATACGACTCATGGTTCCAAAGCATACCATAGTTATACTGTAACGCTCTGTGTGTAAAGAATCCTCTCTTGTCTTTCTTTACTGCACAATACGTTTGATCTACTACCTTAAAAATGTGACATTCAGGGAAACTGGTCGATTATTTTCAACCCACACATACTTTTCCCACAATGCTTTACACTTTATAATCAATGGCACCCAGGAATGCCTTTGTCATAAAACCACTTTTTGGTAATTGATCCCAGCAGGGAGATTCTTTTCACCGGCCATGCACCCCACCTGCGAATGTCTGAGCGCACAGTCGGTCACGAAACAACATCCTACAGAGCTTGTCAGGGATTCATTGTGCCCAAAGGCATTTAAGCTTGGCAGATAAGGGACTAGAGCTCATCTCCTCTGGTCATCATCTCTCTGTACCTGTGTCCGCTTTTCGATTTGATGGAAACAAGTTCAGTTTTTACAGTAATTGGGGGGTGGGAGAAGAGAAGAACAACCTTGAATTCTTCTTACTCATGGGATAATATTTAGGGGAATAGAAGTGAATGAATCACCAACACAGTTGTGGTGCTGTGGACTGTGGAGTGATTGTGATTTGCACTTTGCTCAAGAGGAGCTGCTCAGTGATCATGAATGCTGTTTTATTAATACAGACTTGCAGAAAATCATTATTATTATTATCAGCTATTATTATTAGGCGGCTGTTCGTAGCTACAATGGAGTCAGTACTGCTGTATGGGGCTGAGACATGGACCCTCACAGCACAACAGGAAAGGGCCCTCAAAGGAGTCTACACAACAATGCTAGGAATGGCACTAGGTGTCACATGGATGGACCACATCAGAAATGTGGAGCTCTACGGGGACCTAACATGGGTCACAGACAAAGTCAGAGAGGGAAGGATGAGGCTGGCAGGGCACTGCGTCAGGCACCAGGAACTAGTGCTAAGCAAACTGACACTATGGGAACCAACCCAGGGCAAAGCTAGGAAAGGCAAGAATTCAGCGCACCACCTACTGTACATAGATGCACTGTGGCGCGACAGCTTAGCTAACAACACTGTACAGCTCAAGACCCTGATGCTAGATAGGAGAGTGTGGAGGGCAGCGATTCAGGTGTCCCGAGTTGGTGTTGGCTAGACCGTACTCTCGCATCGCATATTATTATCATTAATATTATTATTCCACAAAGTATAGTGGTACAACCCACATACTATATCATTGCCTATATCTCTTCACTAAACCACAGATTATTGTCTCCGCCAGGCCGAAGGCATGGCTGAGACTATGTTTTCGCCCCCGTCCGTCCGTGTGTCCGTGTGTGTCCGTCCGTCCGTCCGTCCCTTTGTGATCAAGACGGATCTCTTTTTCATTTTCCATTCTGATTGGCTAAGATTGGCTTCCAATCTTCCAAAGCTCCGTTTTGAACAAAATGCCTCAAATCATGAATGCAGCATGAGATTGCCGTGAAACTTTGCACACAAATTCCCACTAGGCCAAGAAAGAAATGCCACCATAATGTTTTCTAATCAGCCTCATGGTGGCACTATAACAGGATGTTTTTACCTGTAACTGGATCAATCAGAGTAACACTTTACACGCACACTCCCTAGAGTAGAAAAACCTTTGCCCTGCATTTTTCACATCAGCCTTTTATAGCTTCACCAGGAGGCTGATTTTTGCAAAACATATTTTTACTCCTACAGATTTTTGTCCAAACATCACGCAAATCGGTACACATCTTTATAGTCATGTGATCAAGACGGATCTGTCTGATTTTTCATATTCCATCCTGATTGGCTAAGATTGCCATCTAAAGTTTGCATGTCTGTGCAATAACTTCATCAACATTAATCCCTCAACTTCTCCAGATTCCACGCACGTCTATAATGACAGAATTCCGAACATTGCTGGCCCACAATAACCTATACCCAAGGAGCACTTTTTCTAGTTTTTTTTTATTTTTTATCCACTAACCTTTGGGGGTAAAAAAGATTACATCTGTAGAATAATAACCATGTCACTGGGCTACACGTTAATCAATTTAATACAGATGAACCCGTCTGAGCCCTTGCCAGCCATCCCAGGATAACACCATTTAAAACCTTAATCCGACTGCTCACTGTGCAGGCGTTCTGTGATGAGCAGTGCGGTTATGTAAAGGATCCACCATTGACATGTTGTGGCGGTCTGCCAAAGGACAAGTACACAGGATGCTTTTATAGATTACTGTAAATGAAATGGGCCGATAGATATCACTGGCGATGGAACCTGAAGGTGCAGGGATGTCCATTACTGAGAGAGAGACAGAGAGAGGGAGAGTGTGTGTGTGTGTGTGTGTGTGTGTGTGTGTGTGTGTGTGTGTGTGTGTGTGTGTGTGTGTGTGTGTGTGTGTGTGTGTGTGTGTGTGTGTGTGTGTGTGTGTGTGTGTGTGTGTGTGTGTGTGTGTGTGTGTGTGTGTGTGTGTGTGTGTGTGTGTGTGCGCGTGTGTGTGTGTGCGCGCACGGGTTGGAAGCAAATAAACAGACCACCTGTCTTACATTCACTACATGAATTATTTATCACTGCTTGCCAGTTTTGGCGCAACCACTTACACTGTACCATTTTTTATATATACCTTTCCTCTCCTTCTAATCTAAAGACGGATGTTATGATTCTAAGTGGCACCTCGATTCTTCAGCAGGTCGGGTGAAGTTTCCTGATGGAAAAGGTGTCATTTTTAAAGGTTTAAATCTGTTGCCAGTGAATGTGTGATCTGTCACTGCCTGACAGTATCGCTGCATCTGCACTGAACTTTTGCTTGGCCGGTGAAGTGAGAAAAAGAACTCTTCGGCCTCTCTGAACTCTTACCTCATATACACATACTGTAGGCAAATGACAGAAACCCATGATTAAAATAAAAATGAATCAAGAAAAAAAGTAGTAGAGGGGAGAGGAAACGAGCGCAGACAAGAGAACGGAAGCGAAGGACACATTCTCTCTCCCCAGAGAGAATGTGTGATGCGGGGATGGAGACAAATTGAGGACAACACGTGGAAGGCAAATAAGCTACATGAGGGATGTAACAAGTTTATGGACTCTTTAGGGACATTATTTATTCTTCTCGCATAAGGTGATGCTATTTAAGTACCTGCCTAGAAAGAAAAAAAAAGTCACACACTGCTCAGTCAGATCAGCAGTTCTCCAAAAATATCTATAAACCCACAAATCCCCATATATGGAGATCCATGATTAAAAATCTTTATTGGTCCCACAAGGAAAATTCTGTCGCCATAGGCAGCACAGCAGTTAAGAGGCAAGAGAAAGTACTGCAGATAAGGCAGGGTAAAGAGATCACACACAAAAGAAACGCCATCAATAATGAACTATAGTACAATACATACACCCTAAACAAAGCCTGCATTATGCAGGACAACATAAATAGATACACACAGTAACCATGTCAGATAGTATCTTAAAAGTAATGAACTGTTGATACGTCAGAGCTAATTAAACTGGTGATGTCCATGTGCCTCATTATGCATTTTAATGGCTACCGGCACAAAGGGCAGTCTAAGTCTATTGTATTTCCCCATGGTGTAGACCAGGGGTCTTCAACAGGGGGCCCGGGACCCCTAGGGGGTCCTCAGAGTTACTACAGGGGGGCGCCAAATCGGTGTGTGATGGGATAATCCTTTTTTCTTACATGAACCTACAAGCTCACAATGCCTCGGCTATGTTTGGCAAAGAGTAGCCTACCGAGTACAGAGTGAAAGGACAGGTTTACTAAGTATTGACAGTTTAAGTGGTTAAAGGTCTGAAAGTACACATTAACATGAATCCAGCATAATAATGAAGCGATAAGTCAACAAACCAAAAAACATGAATTTACACAACACTGGTGCTAGTACTGTCAAACAAGTCTATGAAGCTAGGGGGCACGGCTAGCTATGACATCTATGAAAAACTTTAAACTTTAAATTGATTTTAGACAATATTTAATGGGGGGGGGGGGGGTTCCCTGCTTCATCTCTATCTCAACTAAGGGGTCCTTGGGCTGAAAAACGTTGAAGACCACTGGTGTAGATAAACGTGTCATTTCCCCTCCTGCTCAATTGCCCCCACAACCTGGTCCATGTGGAGGGGGTGTGAGTGCATGGTTGTCCATGATAGTGTCTGGCTTCCTCGTTATACCTACTATACACCATTGGTTCTCAAAGTGGGGTCCGGGGACCCCCAGGGGTCCTTGAGGGAGTTCCAGGGGGTCCCTAGCTAAATGATAGATTAGGCACCAAATGGACCCTTATGGGTCTGTAACTCTGAGAGTGTACAAATGGAACCAAATGGACCCTAACGGGTCCATTTGGTTCCATTTGTACAGAGTTAAATTGACATAGATTTTACAATATAAATTGCGGAGTGATAGAAATGCCATTAAATGGGGGTCTGTAGCCCTAATGCATGTCAAACTGGGGGTCCTTGAAATTAAAATGGTTGAGAATCACTGCTAGAGCTGTAAAAAATCTTCTCTTATGGGGGTCCCTGGCATATCTTTTGAAATGGGGGTCCGCAGCCTAATAAGTGTCAATTTGGGGGTCCTTGACATGAAAAAGTTTGAGAACCACTGCTATACACGCCTCCACTCTGCTCTGTCCAGGGTATCCCCAACAACGGAGCCAGCCTTCCTGACCAGCCTGTTCAGGTCGCTCGTGTCCCCGGCATTAATGTAAGCCCATTAATGCGTACATGCAGCTTTGTCATAGATATCTGCAGACATTGTTTATGAAACAAATCCCATCCAAACAGGGCTTAGAACCAAACCGCTCAGTGGCCAACAGTGGGAAACCGTGGTCGTGCTTTGCAGCTCCCAGGTGTCTGTCGACCTATGCTGTTCAAAGAGAAAGGTTATAGGATCAAATCTTATCATCCGCCCAGGTAGACCAACATGAGAACAGAGGACGACAGCAGGCGTGTGGGAAGCTAGCCTTGAAAGAACAGGCTTAGTTTTTTTTCCCCCCATGTGATGATTCAATTGACCAGGGATCAAACAACAGAGAAGGCTGCATTCTGACTCCACACTCCAGCCCGCAGCATTGCCACTGATATAATGTATTTGATTCTCCACTCTCTAGCTCTCTCATTCGCTGCACAGTGTATCTGCTTCCCCTCCATATCTCTCCATTTCTCAGTCTCTCAATCTCTCCCACTCTCTGACTCTCGCTTTCTCCACGACTCATCCCCTCCCACCCCCACCTTTTCTCTCTCTCTCTTTCTTTCTCCCTCTCGCTCTCTCTCATTCTCTTTCCATTTATCTTTATTTGATGCCATTAAAGGAAGCTCCTGTGAGATTTCTGGCTCTGTAAATAGAAATGGTGCCAAATCAAATGCATCCACTGGGAACCCCTGGGAAGCTATAGCTCTGATCTGTTAGTTTATATCAGCCCTTTGCAGGGAAATAGCACAACAAACAGCAGGCACAATCCACGTATAGCTGCATACATTTTAAACCGGGAATACAAGAAAGCAAGTAAATGTTTCCCTCTTTAATGTGACTAATTAGAATCTAGTTTGACATTAAACTTCCTTTTTTTTAACCTTTTTGCTATCACCGTGATCTGGGATGCTCCTCTCGGCCTCCCGCTTTTACCTGCCAAACAGATGACCTTTGTATCTCCCGCAAAGACAAGATACAGGGCAGCGCGCACTTTGAGCCTTTATCTGACAACAAGGGACATTTTGTGCTGCAAGTGGCATTTGGCAAATGACAGTTATCTTCTTCCCCCGTTAAACCATTAACAACCTTTTGAAATGTTACACATGTCCAACTGATTACTTTCAACCATGAAATAGTGGCGTACATCTCAGATGCATTTTTAGCATTGAAACTCGAGTGGGAATTTCTGTCTTTAAGCATAACACTATGTTATTCCTGTGATCTTGGAGGAGTCAGTCGAGAGATTTGTGAACATGAATGAAGTCTGTTCCAAACCTAGAAACCCAGACCCGCTGAGGCTGTAATCTGTGAAGACATCAAGAGACACCACAGCCCTCAGCCCCTGCAACAGCAGTAAATTATACATGGTCTGTTGGCTCGCAGACCATGTTTGTTTTCATCCAAATCATCTTCATTTCATTATCAGCAGTAAAAGTCATCATTGAGAAATCACTGCCAACCCCTACTTGTTGGTCTTGGGGGAGTGTAGTCTAACTACAGTATATGTCTACTCCGGTATACACATGGAGACGGTAAATGCTTCTTTTAACCTGAGTGAGGATTCCCACCGGGGGGGCATAACGTGTGCGGAGGAAAACACTATCCCTCCCAGTTCTGCTGAACAGGCAACCCAACCACCCGGACCTGCTAATGCAGTGATAGAGATCATCGTCCCAGGTGACCAAGCCAGAGGAATCGAACCCTAGTCTCCACTTTGGTGGATGGGAACTTTACCCCTGCACCACCCAGACACTTACTTTGTCACGCTGGGCCCTTGCACTTATTACCAAGCCAGTAATGTTGGGAATTAAAAGCAAATGTTACCGGCAATTCCAGATAACACAAAAACTAAACAATTAATATGCATAAAAAAAGGGCTATCTAGATACAATAAAAGGCATTTAATTCAATGGGCTAGCCGCTAGATACATTAAAATACACCAACACGTGTCGGCGTGCACCTTCTTCAGGGTTAAAATTAATATAGTTTGGACAATAGACTTAAGTACCACATCACACATTAGTTAACAAAGCAGACCAACTGCAATCAGTGAATCACCTTCCAGAGCTGAAACAATGGCCTATTATGATGCTTAATGTTTACTGAGCTGGCAGTAGTCTCATGATTAGAGGTCATGCTACTGCGTCAATACAGGACCCTATAATCCCAGGATTACAGCGTCAACCACAGGGTTAAAATGCACATAAATTCCCCAAATACACAATTGTTACAACGTTGTTACTTCAGGGCACATACAGTATAGATAGAAAAGACAATATACAATATTTACTACATATATCATCACAAACAAATACAAAAGACAAGACATAAGATAGAAAACATCATAAACCCTATTGACCTCATTAGAGCATATAGCAAACAATTTCTGTACAGCTGCTCAACACAACACATCAAAACTGCATCAAAATAGGTCTAAAATAAGCTAAAGCTAAATAGCTACAAATAAATAAAAACAGAGTAACAACAGGTATCAATTATTTAAAGAACAATCAAGAGGCCCGCACGGAGCGCATATCTCCACCAAGTTGGGTGACCTACCCAGGGCTAAGTAATGTCACTTTTTCATTACATATCTGTAGTATTGGCTCTATCCAACTTTCTTGCTTTTACATTAGGCCAAAGTACCTGGTAATAGCCATAATGTGACATTGGTAGGAATGATGTGTGGCATTGTGTCTACTCCAAAAGTGTGCAGTATGTTGTTCGAAGCATGCACTTGCATATAGTAAACACTGTCTGTGTCAAAATGTATGTCACGGCTGGATTACATTGATTAGAATCTGTACTAGGCATAGGGGTATACAGTATATGTTGATAATGTGTTTTTAGATTAGGTGTTGTAATATTGGAGCATAAGACTGCTACTGTATGATAGCGCCATTGGTTGACTAACCAACAGAAAATCTGTGGGTTTGCGAGATTAGCTCCAGACTCATGCACAGACAGACAGGTGCACTGCACTGCACGCGCACACGCGCGCGCACACACACACACACACACACACACACACACACACACACACACACACACACACACACACACAGACACAGACACACATACACGCACACACACAGAGAAAGTGCCTTGCGACATGTTGCTCGACAAAAATAAGATATTTTCATCTGAAGAAGTGTTGGCAAAGTATCGAAAAGGCTTGAGTAATGAGGAGTGTTTAGGAAAAAGCCCATGCTTGAGGATAGTATGCACTCATAAAAAAGCATTAAACTGATACTGAGGTTTGGTTCACTGTGATGTCAAAATAAAGCAGAAACTCCTTGATAGTAGCTTTAAACAAACATAGAAAAACAACAACAACAACAACATAATAAAGTAGTGCATAACACTGAACCAATCCGAGACACAGTCTGAAGCCCTTCCCCAAAGCTTTGTCAGCCGGGATTTGCAATGATTTACGAGATGAACAGTGACTAAGTCCCATGGAACTCCCTGCTGAGGCTAATGAGCTAGTTAGGGTTAGCGGAGGATTGAAGGAAAAGAAGGGGGTGGGCCAGAGACAGGGAGAGAGAGAGAGTGGGAGTGAAGTGATCAGAGAGACTACGATGACTGATGTTATCTGTAAAAAAGATATAATATACAACCTCTTCGGCCTATTATTATTTTCTTATGCATTCCTGTTTTCATATTTTCTTTGCAAACACTAATTGTTTCCCTAGACGACAAGTAGGCTACTGCTTGGTGGAGGTTCTGGATGTGGGAGCAGAACACACAACGACCCACATCTCCCACATCTCTCTCTCTCTCTCTCTCACACACACACACACACACACACACACACACACACACACACACACACACACACACACACACACACACACTGTATGATAGCGGCATTGGTTGACTAACCAACAGAAAATCAGGGGTTTGCAAGATTAGCTCCGGACTCTGTGCACAAACAGACAGACAGACAGACAGACAGGTACACACACACACGCGCACACACACGCAAAATGTCTATTTTGTTTTATTTTATTTTCATTAACAGTTCCACAATAGGCCTATACTACGTTCCTCTTTGAAATTCGCAAGTCGCAACCATGGAGATTAAATGAAATTCCCCAAAACGACATTAGTAACCAAGTGAGACAGCATAGGAAGGGCAATATGCCTCGCTATCTCACACCGCCTCTCTCAATCTGCGGCAGTCAGTGTCTATCTATTTGCTGCCGCTTGCCCGGCCCTTCACACTCTTCACTGCTTCTTCCCTTCTTGTCTCTGCACTTTCTGTCTCTCACTGTACTTATTCTGTCCTAAAATGTGTGGGAAATGAAATGGCTGCATTCATGATATACTGCCCTTGACAGCAGTTATCTAGTAATGAAAAACAAAAATAAATTGGTCACCAATAACGGTGTAACACAACCAGTATAGTACCATGTATATACTAGTGTAGACAGAATATTGATTTCATACCAATGAACATTGGTGTTCTAAATTTTCTATTTTAGAACTTTTTCTCCAAAGGTTGAGAGTAAATGGAATGGTAACTTCTGTTTTTTCGCTCACATAAGCAACATATATAATACTTGGACTTATATCACTTATTAGGGACGTTATAAGTGATAAACTGGTTGACCCTGAATGTGTGGGGCCTGCAGCTTTTGCTGGTCAAAAGATTTTATTTCACTTTAATTTAATTACACAATTCCATGATAGGCCTACTGTATGTTGGAGCCCAACAACAATGTTGCAATTCACAACTTTCTAATCAACAAAACGACTTCACTATCCACTTGTTTTCTGATGCACAGAAAGATAAAGGACGCAGTGCAGGAGGAGAAACCGAGGTGGACAGAACAGAGAGATAGTCCTGAGAGAGAAGGATGGGAGTGGGGGGTAGAGAGTTGTCAGAGCTAGTGAAAGCAGCTTTCTCCACAGGTCATTAAGCATTGCTGGATGTCTGAGATCTCCTTCAGCCAACCAGGGTCTATAAATCAGCCTTTTAATCAAGCCCCTCTGACTCACCACCCTTACGGTTCCATTTGGGTCCATTTATACACTTGAGTTAGATTAACACTGGGATTTTACCGTGCAGCCACTAACTTTGTGTGTGTGTGTGTGTGTGTGTGTGTGTGTGTGTGTGTGTGTGTGTGTGTGTGTGTGTGTGTGTGTGTGTGTGTGTGTGTGTGTGTGTGTGTGTGTGTGTGTGTGTGTGTGTGTGTGTGTGTGTGTGTGTGTGTGTAAGAGTGAGAGAGAAGGGGTAGTGCTCTTGTGTGCTTTTACTTTACTTGTCCTCAAACAATGCCCTCAACAGAAACGAGACAACATCCTCCCAATTGGGGACGCTTTGCTGGCCTTTACTTAAGGCTGTTTTAGAGTTGTGGTGTATAGGTTTCGGGTTAGCTTTAGCCTGACACTCAGCCTGAATTTTCATTTAGTTTCACTACATTATTCAGTCTAAAAGCCCTCTCAGTGCAGCCGTTTTCTGAGATGGAGGCGTGGCCAAAGTGGGACTCTTTGGCGATTGGTTCATACTGGATTATCCCGATCCCGATTGGGCCGGCCCGTCGTTTCGATTTTCAACCGAGAAAACCCTGCCTTCTACAGCGTCACCAGACCCTGAATGCGAGGCTAGCGATTTTAGGGGCTGTAGCCAGGCAGTTAGCTTACCTTACTTATCTTAACTATAAAACTACTATAAGTTAATGGTTTTCACAACTGCAAATCTATTTGTTGATGCAGCACCTACCAGAGAGTTAATTTAAGCCATTCAAACCGGGAACGTATCTTTGTAAACACTTTACCCATTATTTTATACTTTGGCTATTAAAAAATAAGCTCATTGCGCGGGGCTCGGTGTCGCTATGGGCTTATAGATCTGCTATTTTTTGAAAAATCGTGCAAATTTATATTTTTAAACATTTTCAACTCAAATCTTTGCTTCTGTTGGGTCCCTTGAACAATATATTTGGAGAAGGGGGTCCACGGCCAAATGCATTCATAATTTTGGGGGCCGTTGACATGAAAACATGTCATGATTTTTAAGAAAATTGCAGATGTACAAGCTCATAGCACGGCTCTCGGTGCCGCGCTATGAGCTCGTATATCTGCTTTTTTTCAATAGCCAAAGTATAAGATAATGGTTAAAGTGGTTAAAATCCGAAATGACAGATGCTTTCCCAGTCTTAAGGGTTAAGGACGGTAGCCAATATGACTGAATCATGATGGATGAATTGCACTGTTATTTGCACTGTTTTAGTTTTTTTTTTTTAGACTATGAAGTACTTATTTATTCTATTTGCCTTTTAAAGAGTATGGTAGGATATATGTAGGATTGTAGGATGTATGTTTTGTCTGTCTTGTCTGTATTTTTTAAATGCTGACCGTGGGAGCTGAGCAAATGAAAAATAAAGTCTGTCCTCTGTTCCATTCAAATCGATCACAAAAAGATTCCCTCGAGGCATTCGTGAGATATCACTTCAAAATAATAGGACAGATACTGTACATGTATGAGGTCACGGTGACCTTGACCTTTGACCTCCTCCTGCTATTCAGTTGAACCTTTAGTCCGAGAGGACATTTATGCTGAATGTCATGAAATTCACTCGAGGCATTCCTGAGATGTTAGGGTCACACTGGGACGGAGGGACACACTCGAATCACAACTACAGCAACCGTAAATGGCAAATGGTGCACTTGTATAGCGCCTTTATCCAAGCCGCTTTACAATGTGCAATGCATTCACCCATTCACACACACATTCACACACCGACGGCGGAGGAGACCATGCAAGGCTCATCGGGAGCAAATAGGGGTTCAGTGTCTTGCTCATGGACACTTCGACACCAACTCTGGGGGAGCCCGGGATTGAACTGGGAACCTTCCCGTTCTCAAGCGGCTGCTCTTCCTCCTGAGCCACTGCCGCCCCAATGCGTGCGTGTGTGCGTACGTGCGTGTGTCTGACTCACAACAATGGAGTTTAAATGAAATCCCCCAAACAACATTAGTAACCAAGTGAGACAGCATAGGATGGGCAATATGCCTCACTATCTCACAGCCTCTCTCTGAATCTGCCGCAGTCGGTCTCTACAGTGTGAATGTGCTGGCTGCACTTTCTGCCTCTTACCTCATCTCTCCGGTAACTTGGGAAAAGCGAAATGGTTATATTCATGTTATATTACCCTTGACGGCAGGTCTCTCGCGCAAAACAAAAATCAATAGGTCACCAATATTGGTGTAACTAGACTGACATAGGTGAAATACTGTAGGCGGGGTTAATGTGCCTTTTTATCTATTGGCAGAAACTGCTTTGTTTGTATGTTTATGTGCTGAAAGATTGTTTTATACCTATTTTGTCCATACAATGAGAATGCATGTTATGACTATTTCCAGTTCCTCACTCACAGAACACAGAAGCAACAGATAAAGATGATCAGCAGTATTTGGAATCATATATCATGGGTCGAGTTTGATCAAATACATCAAATATCTAAAGATAAGATCAAGCAACTTAAACATTGTCTGAGGTAGCCTACACACAAAAGCCAGAATAGATGTGAAATGACCCCCAAGGTTTTCTTTTTTTCTTCATTTTTTTCTTTTTTTTTTTTGTGAAATTCCCTTTTAAGTTATAGAAATGCAAGATCATGAACACTGTCTGGGATATGTCTGCCATTGGCTTCCCTTTCTGCACATGGCCTAATTGAAATTAATGTTTGAACACAAACCATGAACTTCAATGTGGCAGGGCAGGCCGTGTCGAAAGGTATTTTCGGACAGAATAGTGTGTCAAATTGCAGATGGTTGAGTCCACTGGCTCTGATCACGGCTTTGACATTTTGATCACGTAGTTTCTCTCCTCACCTGAAATGAAGGCAATAAATGATGTAACTTTGTCTTTTATTTGACTAATATCCCTAATGTGTGTGTGTGTGTGTGTGTGTGTGTGTGTGTGTGTGTGTGTGTGTGTGTGTGTGTGTGTGTGTGTGTGTGTGTGTGTGTGTGTGTGTGTGTGTGTGTGTGTGTGTGTGTGTGTGTGTGTGTGTGTGTGTGTGTGTGTGTGTGTGTGTGCGTGTGCATGCGTGTGTGTAGGTAGCCAAAATCATCCTGCGGGTCAGATTGGACCGCAGCATCAAAAGACAGCTAGCCGGCAAAAATCTTTTGATCATTCCTAAAGCAAGAGAATCACATAACAGGCATACATTATAACACAGCAGCTATTATTTAGAGATATGCATAGAGACAGGTACTGGAATAAAAAGTAATAGCATATCACTACATATTCAAAGAAAAGACCCTGGATAATATCATGGCCGGCAGACTTTGTCATTTTCTCTCTGTGACTCATCTACAACTCTGTTGGATCAGCCTAGAATAATGACAAATGATAAATGCCTCCAGGAGCCACAGGAAGAATAACTGGACGAACACCAGATGGTCAAGCCAGATCCGTTTAGTTTCTAAACAATCGGCAACATATTTCCATTCGTCGAGAGACCTCCTGAACTCGTATTTATATCATCTGCGCTGGGATTTAACAATGAGCCATTCATTCCGCTCGATAACGCGACAGAAACGCAGCTCCCCTTAGACTTCTGTAATTCTCACATTCTGTGAGTGGGTTTTACATAACGCGTCTCGAGGCATGAAATCATGCACACTGTTCTCTCCTAGTTGCCTCCTTTGTTTGGCTGTTTTGTTTGCGGTCTGTGGTGTGTGTGTGTGTGTGTGTGTGTGTGTGTGTGTGTGTGTGTGTGTGTGTGTGTGTGTGTGTGTGTGTGTGTGTGTGTGTGTGTGTGTGTGTGTGTGTGTGTGTGTGTGTGTGTGTGTGTGTGTGTGTGTGTGTGTGTGTGTGTGTGTGTGTGTGGACCACTCTGGAGTCCCTTGCATAGTGACCTCACAGCAGTGGTCATGTTAGAGGTCGTGCTAATAGTACCAGACAGACACTCCCAGAAGACCAGATTCACTACGCATCTATTTAAACACTGGAAACCTAGCATTGCTATTTGGGGGGGACATTCGCTGAAAATAGCCGATGTATCAGCCCACAAGCTTGTGAGCTTGTAGATCTGCTATTTTCTGCCAAGAGACTTGGCGTAGACTCTACGTCAAATCTCTTGGCAGAACATTTCCCTCTACGCCATAGAGGTAAAAAAAAAGAGCAGACCATAACTACAGAACTCATGTCAAGTTTATAGAGGGTTTAAGTTTGTAAAACTGTGTTACTTTGTTGATGTTTCTTTTGTTTGTTTGTTTGTTTGAGGAATATTTTCATGCTGTGTTGTTCAGGACGAGATTGAAATTCACACAGTTGCTCAGAAAAATCCCCAGGACTGAGTCCACCTGTCTATCCTTTCTGTCCATCTCTTTACCTGCTTTCTCCATTTGTGTGCATTAGATTATTTAATCTGTCCATAGACTGGTTTTGCTTTGTTTTTGTTGTTGTATCTTTTCACTGTAATCCCCTCAGGAGCTTCTACAGTAGTTGCTCTTGATGTTAAAAGATATACCCCTGTTGTGGAGGTTTCCCTCTGTATCTGTAACACCCCCCTTGCATACACACATACTGTGACACACATGCATGCACACACACAAAGGCACTGTGTGTGTGCGCGCTCACACACACACACACACACACACACACACACACACACACACACACACACACACACACACACACACACACACACACACACACACACACACACACACACACAGCTGTCTTTCTGTCGGCCACTGTCTTTCTCAAACGTATTGTCTGAATCTCGTTTTTGTAACGTTTACAATGGATCTCTGTGAAAGTTGTGAAATGCTGAGCTGGCCTTGAAAGTGTCCGCTGGTGTCTGAGAGAGAGAGAGAGGGAGAGAGGGAGAGGGGGGGGGGGAGAGAGAGAGAGAGAGAGTCGAAAAGAAAGAGATGGAGGCAGATATCCCTCGGAAAGCTTCAAAGTGCCTTTAGTGTCGCTGGATTAAGGTCACAGCGGAGTTTCATTTCAGTTTCGTAGAGCAATGTCAATTAGTGTAACACACATGCAAAACTGCACGGTGAAATCCTGAGTATTGATTAAACTCTGAGAGTATACATATGGGATACCATGGGTCTGGTAGGTCTACAAGTACACCATCAGAGTTAAATTAACAGGATAGTGCAGTGCACACCCCTAAAAATGCATTTAAATACATTTGCACACACACTCACACAGACCAACATATGCCCACTTCATAACCGATGTGGTAATCCATTCTGGACCACCAAAGATGACAAGGACAGAGGAGAGAGTGTCCTCTTTTCTTAAAGACATTGGCGAGAGAGAAAGAGGGGGAGGGAGAGGGAGAGAGAGAAAGGGACCTTCATGTTTCCATTCTTCGTGTTTTCCAAAAGCAGCAGCACTCTCTAAAGAGTGAAAGGGAAATCCCTACTAATCCGTGAATCAACTCTAGTTTCTACTCGATTCAATTTCCTTCTCATTGTGTCACATCAGGTCAGGGACTATAGGCACAGAGGCCATGGCTCATTTATGTGCTTGCGTGAATGCGTGCGTGAATGTGTGCATGTACGTGCGCATGTGTGTGAGTGTGTTTGCATGTGTAGCCTGCAGCAGTGTGAGTTTCTGCTCTTGTGTGTATGTGCTCATACACAAGCAATGTGTGTCTGTCTGTCTGTCTGTCTGTCTGTCTGTGTATGTGTAGCTTGCAGCAGTGTGAGTTTCTGCTCTTGTGTGTATGTGCTCATACACACAAGTGTGTGTGTGTGTGTGTGTGTGTGTGTGTGTGTGTGTGTGTGTGTGTGTGTGTGTGTGTGTGTGTGTGTGTGTGTGTGTGTGTGTGTGTCTACAGTGCTCAATGGAGCTGTCCAAGCAGCAACCATACAAAGAGAATGCTCCACAGCCTTTTTGACTGACAGCTGGGGGGGACAACATTTCCCCTGGTGGGGTCACCCCGTTACAAGGCCCAGTAATGAGTCAAATGACCCACGTGATGTTACATGCTCTGCCGATAGAGAGAAACTAGGCTTCCCGTTGGTTCCGTCGCTTAAAGACTGGACCAAAATCTGGAGATTATCAGTGCTTTGTGGGTGTTAGGCATCCAAGGCATCAAAGTGAATGGAAAACAAAAAGCTTGCATGAGAGGGAAAGCTTCTTTCCTGCTGACAGATAGCGATGGAAATGCATTTAACTGTCATACAATCTGAATCTACTTCATTTGACATGTGCACAAACTATAAAGTCACATGCCACATTGTTTGGTTTACATGTAGGCAGTGTACCAAAATACCAAAGATAGACTATTTACAGCTCATAATAAATGTGATACAGTACAGTGCACCCCAGTCATATTGTCACAAGGTGAACTGACACAAAATCAAATAAAAATCAAACCATACAGCATCAGTAAATTAAGTCACTGGCAAAATGTGCTGGTTATCTAGTTGATAAAAGCCACTGCTTGTGGGCGAAATCTTCAGGTAGCACGCTGACTAGGTCTTTATTGTCTGTAAAGTCCTTTGATGTTTTTAAAAAAGCTCAAAGGCTGTTTTTAATGGACTCAAACCTCAATTTGACATCAAGCTCAAGTCCTTCGCATAAAGGCATCGTCTGAAATGAAAAAAGAAAACTGCAGAAATACTGTCAGTATTCAGTATTTTAATTTGCAAACCATACATTCCTTTTCTCCTTTTTGTTCAACCCTTTTCAAACATTTTGTTATGCTTTGACACTTTTGCAATGTGAAAATGTGAACTGGTACATTCTGCTTTAGACACTGCCTTAAAAGTAATGTTACACAAGGATAGTTATTTTTTCATTATGAATCGTTATGAATAGACAACACTTGGATTTACTTTCTGTTTTTTACCCAATTCTAAAGTTTTCCTGACTTCACTTAATGCAGTAATTATGTTTTTGTTGAATTCAAAGCATGAACTTGTCACATGAAGGCTGCTTGTATCATTATGTGACACATAGAACTTAAGTGCACAGGTGACCTAATATGAATTTCAGCTCACCCACCTTCAATAATACTGCATTAACATATATAATGGTTTCTTTTATTTTGCATGCCTTTGAAAAGGTAGACGTGCACATTGTGAAAGTGTTTTATTAAACTATAGCTTAGATTATTTTCATATATTTTATGCACATCTCTTATGTACACATTATGTTATCTTTGATGTATCCTACTTTATGTCCCTTATTCTTGAAGTCGTTTTTTCTTGCTTGCTTTTATTATTGATCTTTATAAAGATTGTTTATAAAGGCTGCTATATAGCCTACACGAGAGAGTATAATATATAATACTACTATTCTAAATGTTTTACAGTAGGGCATTGAGGACTTTTGCAAGTCGACTTGCTGTCAGTAAAAGTTGAGGTCGAGTGGACTCGTCACATTGGGGCGGGGAGTCGGGGACAAAAACAAACCGAAAATGACTTACCTGCACTTCATAGAATAGCCTATCCAACATGAATGATAAAGGTTGCGGCTTCTGTTGTGGCTTCTGACACAGTGCAGTTCAGTCTGTCAATCACTGTGACAGAGTGCATGCAGCAGCAGGCCTCGGCACATCAGAGGCAGCACAGCTGGAAAGGGTTAGTTAATTAACCCATTAAGACCTGTGGCCGATTCTACAAAATGTCTTCTAAATCGTAACATTTTTTTGAAAAAAAAAAAAGTATGCTACTATGTCAGTGGTTCTCAAACTTTTTCATGCCAAGGAACCCAAAATGTATATGTATTTGCCCACAGACCCCCATCTCAAAATATTTTGTTCCAGGGACCCCCAGAAGCAAAGATTTGAGTTACAAAGGTTCGCTTTAAAAAAATATATATATTCAAAGATTTGCACACATTTTCACGATTTCTAAAAAATCGCAGATCTACAAGCTCATAGGGCGGCACTCGGTGCCGCCCTATGAGCTTGTATATCTGCTATTTTTGAATAGCCAAAGTGTAAAATAATGCTTTTTAGCTCAAATCAAAAAGTGACACAGATGCATTCCAGGTCTTGGGTTAATGGCTGAGACTGAGAACTCCCGATGCCTGGTTCCAATGAAAAAAACATAGGCCTAACACAGTTTGGAAAAGGAAAGAATCACTTATTTTTTCATTCAATCTCTTTTTAAATTATTAAATAAAAACACAACTTTTGGCTTCTCCTGGTGGGCGTCGACTTGTGTTAATGAAGTCGACTTGTCGACTAGTCGACTTTTTGGTTAATGCCCTAGTTTACAGTAAGTAAGTACTGTAAGTAGGTTGGGGGGCTTATTGTCAGTATCAGCCGAGAACACGGGAGTCTATCCCCGTTTCAATGCACTAGACGCCTGGGGGATGGATTGCAGAGGTGCAGCGCAACACCTACCATCAGTTCCCAGTACTTACCACACTACTTGCTGCATCTAAGCCGTGCCACTCATGCAATGATTTGGCGGTGCCTGAGATCAAATCCATGACCCTTGTGGTCCAAAGGCGAGAGCTTTACCGACTGAGCCACCCGGACACAAATGTAATGTTTTACAGATTGTTGAACTTGATGCTGGTAGACACAGCTGAAATACTCACTGTATTTGACAGTATACGAACCACTGAAAGGTACTTTATTATGGACCGTTAAAGCTCTGAGGATTCCTCTGTCAAGAATGTGAAAATATTCAGAACCGTCTTCCCCTCATTTCCTACACAGCAAAATCCTTATTTAACTCTGAAAGCGACACTGTCAGATTTAAATTCATACTCAGGATTTTATTGTGTAACTTTTAGTCCGATGCTGACACATGAGTTAGTAATCAATACCAATAATCATCAATTATTACTACCTTTGCTGAAAGCAGCTGTGGGGTAAGTACACTTAATGAAGAGTAATTGATGCTACTTAGAGTCAAATCACCATCATTTTGTACTCATTAGCAGCCCCACACCTATAGCCCCCTTTGACCTGTGAAAGTGCCTAAATTGAGCGATTCGCTGCGGGGATCAATGGCAGACATATGGTTCCACTCAGTGGCCATGGTCCACTCAATAACACTAGTGTAACCAGAGGAGAAGAGACAGATGGGACAGTTCAAGGACTATGGCCCGGAGTGGTCTATGCCAGCATTCCTCCTTCGTTTACATATTGTGGTAGGCTAACCTAATTCAAGGAGCAACCATCCAGCCTAATAGTTCGCTAGTTGTATTTATTTATTTATTACAGTGGAGTTGCAGCATTGCATGTTCTGAGAGCCTGACCTCATGGCAAATGTGTAGTTCTATACTGACAAAAAGCTGTAGAATTGTAGCATTGCTACAATTCACAAAAGCCCCACTACAATTCACATGATATTGTGCCATTCAAATGTGGACCGTATGGACTCAAGCAGACAGTATTTTGACATTAAATAAACCCTATACCCACGACCAACATTTTACCCTAACCTTAAATGTAACCTAAATAACATAATGCTGGCTTCCTACAAAGACAAACTGTAAAAAAAAAAAGTAGCAATATGACAGGCTTTTATTTTATTTTATTATTGTTTTTTATTATTATTTTTTTATTTTTTTATTTTTTAATGACAGGCAGTGGAGAACACCCTGCACCCAGTACAGCCAGGATTTAAAAGTAGTCAGAGTTGGCATAAGTCTCATGCGCTCGGGAAGTTTTTGTTCTAACTATGTGTGGCATAATAACTCAACTCTGACCCACCGTGTTGGGTTTTAACTCTGGGTACATTTAAGCCCCTTTCCCACATGGAATCCCACAGCATTGATGAATAAAAAATGGCCGACAAAGGCAAATAGTCATTCCCACATTAGATGACTGTTAGGGATACAGTACGTAATGTTCATGTGAGAGGTGTCTAAAGCACACAAGACTTGTCATTTGGGGATGATAAAATATGTATTTGGGTCGAACAGAAATCCTCCCCAGGACCCAGTCGGGAAGAAGATCTTTTTTTTTCGTTTTATTTCTTTCCGCTTGGAAAATGTCAACTGAGCCAACTGTCAGTGTGCATATCACTCTCACTGACAAACGGTGCACATCATGTCTGTGTAAAACCAGGAAATACCATCTTGAAAGTAGCATTGTAGTTGATAATCTATGTGTCTAAAAATATATATATTCTTCAGCGAATCGCTACACAAACATTGTTGTAAAGTCATTCTTATTGGTAGTAGTACTTAATGATGAAGATTATAATGATTGCATGTCTATTTAGAGACAAAACCTACTGTGTAAACTGGTCACTGCCTGACGCACAAAGCAAGCATAAGCACACAGCTGTTCTCTCTTGTTAATGAATGTAGCCGTTCTCAGTGGCCGCGCACGGATGCTCCATTCAAGCATGTTGAGATTTTTTTCTCTCGCTCTGGGCGGAAAAAAAAGACGTGCGTATCTGCAAGCGTTTTCTCATAGAAATACATTGTAAATAGAGGGTGACCAGATGTCCCGGTTTGGTCGGGATTGGCGAGAACAGTCACGCGCAAACATACGCAATAAAGCAGTTACCGTATCATTTCACCTAAATGTTTCATAAGAAAAACATATATGACTGTTTGCATACAGTATAATCAACTATACACTGCACTGAGGTTGTGTCTCTATGCATGGGAATGTTTTTCTTTGTTTCCAACAAATCTCTTTTATGTTCTTATATGTGTGTTCTTATGAAGAAAGTGCATTCATTGCTACTTCAGCTGCGGGGACAAAATCATTCAAAGTCAGGAGTGGGGAGATTTGCGGAACTAAATAACATCACCAGCTCCTGTTCTCACATGACGTCACTATGTTTGTGCAAATGTATAGTGACAAATACCCAGACAACAACAACAACAACAGCAACAACAACTATATGGACCATTGCCAGTGGATTAGTGGCTTTATGTGCCAGTGTGAAAAGGGCTTTAGAAGACCTGGTGGGGATGTAAACGAGAGCGGGGGGTTAGTGGGGGGGTCACACAACCTCACAAACTGCCAAATAAATGGTATCTGTCGTAATTAATAGTTGCTGAAAGTACATGCATAGAATATAAAATTCGTTCATTACGAGTTTATTTGAGTTTTTAAAATGTAATTTTAATTGTTGACATGAAGATCGTCGTTACCATACCGAAAAACTGTGTTTTCTGTGTGTGTCTCCTTCAAAATGGATCTTTTCACACTTGGCAACATAAACATTCTAAATGGGTTTATAAAGTTTATTTCCTGTTGCAGTGTTTGTGAATACCAGTAGCTGACAGGAAATGTACTTGGACCACAATCTGTTCCCTAGCAATGCAGTTCCACTGACAAGGTCTATAACAGTTAGCTATAATGTTGTTAAAATATATCAATTTGACAGACTGTTGTTAAACTGGAATCAAAGTCCCATTTTTCAGTGCTTCCTGTGTGTGTGTGCAGTTCAGTGCTCAAATGACTTTTTGTCAGTCGTGCTAATATGCTCATTAATCGTCCTTATGTTTTATTTGTCAGCGACATACTCCCAACACTTAATTTAACCCTTTAAGACCTGAGGCCGATTCTACAAATGCCTTCTAAATCAGTAGTTCTCACACTTTCAAGATGTTCAAAAATAGCAGATGTACAAGCTTGCATCGTGGCACGAAGTGACGCGCTGTGAGCTTGTATATCTGCTATTTTTGAATAGACAACTCAAAAATCGAAAACAGATGCTTTCCCGGTTCTAATGGGTTAAAGTTAACATTCTCCATGACTAAGCGGCTATCGCGATGCAAGAAAATGTGTTACTGACAATTTCACTTTTCACTTTTTTAATTTGTTTTTTATTTGAGGGGGTATCACTCATATTACACAATTTTTGACAAAAAATATATTTTTTTTTCTTTTGCAGTTTAATATACTGCTACCCACGTGTCAGGTATTCCATTCCCTGTAGAAATCTGTGTTTGGTCTTCAGTGCTGGAATGTTAATAGTTCATAATAGCGCGCTAAAGATGACCTTTCGGTGGAGTGTAGAATGACTCGAAAACCCAATGAGCTGCAAGGCATGATTCCACTTAACATTCTAGTGGTATGGTGGCGTTAGTCTGAGTTTTGTTTTTTACTTTAGTACTCTACACAATATGATTAATACCATCTACAAAATGTGGTTAATATAGTCAACACAAAACGATTGCCAATATGCTCGACTGTGTGTGCGCTGTGACGCTTAAAAATGATATCATCAATTGGATTGTAATGAAATGACTGAAGTGTGTGTGTGTGTGTGTGTGTGTGTGTGTGTGTGTGTGTGTGTGTGTGTGTGTGTGTGTGTGTGTGTGTGTGTGTGTGTGTGTGTGTGTGTGTGTGTGTGTGTGTGTGTGTGTGTGTGTGCGCGTGTTTGTGTTTGTGTGACATTTGTTTTTAGGGAGCTGCCAGCTAGTTTTACAACCTAATTAAAATAAGTAAACCCATAAAGGAGGTGGTGTTGTTGTTCTATTCCTATATCCTAAATCTAAATTCAGTCGCAGAATCATTCATATACTTAAGTACACACACTGTTGCAGGGGAGTGATGAATGGACAGACAGACATATGGCTCCACATATAAATACTTCAGGTTTTTACAGACAGTCCATTCTCCTGAGTCCAATTCACTCTCCACAATGTATGCATGTATTGATTTATAACGCCACCGAGCACAAACACCTGCCTGCATCCGCACACGCGCACAAAGGCAAATTGCATGCCCGGAAGAACTCAAACAAACGCTCACACACACACACACACACACACACACACACACACACACATGACATGAGCACATACAGTACGAGCGCATGGCCGCCACGCGCACACAATCACATTCCTCCAGTAATGGCGCTTCGGGAGTAATACGGTACATAATGACTCATTTGAAGCGGCTTGGCATCGGGTGTCAACATCATAGAGATTGCATAGCTCATGTTTGCTATACTTGCAGAGGAGGGAGATAGCTGATTAAATACATATACCTGCAAAGTGGAGGGAGAGAGAGAATGCAGAGAGGGCGAGAAAGTGAGAGAAAGTGAGTTGATTAGATAATACTGTAGGCCCTGGCAAAGAAGCGAGAGGGATAAAAGGGGAAAGAAGGAGAGGGGGGGTGGGTTGATTAAATAACAGACGAATGCCAAGTAAAAAGGTAGAGCACAGTGAAATAGATTGGGGGGAGATAGAGAGAGAGGGGGAGTGAGAGAGAGGACAAAGTGAAGACAGCAGGCTGGAAAGGAACGGAGAAAGTGGGAGAAAAATAGACGAAAGAGAGGAGACGGAACAAACATTCAGGGAGAGAGAGAGAGAGAGAGAGAGAGAGAGAGAGAGAGAGAGAGAAACGAGAAACAGGTGAAAGGGACAGAGAAAATAGACAGAGGAAAGAGAAAGCAGGGAGGGGGGAGGGAGGGAGGGAGAGAGAGAGAGAGAGAGGACATTTGGATCATGTTCCATTGTACAGTACAGCCATCTGCTGAAGACAACCTCCCTTCACTTGGCTTGACAAAGCTGCAAACCTGAAAAGACATAAGGTGGGAAAGAAAATAGATGGAAAGGCAGCAACATCCATCATTAGATGTGTGTGTGTGTGTGTGTGTGTGTGTGTGTGTGTGTGTGTGTGTGTGTGTGTGTGTGTGTGTGTGTGTGTGTGTGTGTGTGGTGTGCGGTGTGCGGTGTGTGTGTGTGTGTGTGTGTGTGTTCCTGCGTGCACACGTCTCACTGTGCCAGCACACCTGTGTGCATCTACCTCCTGCATTTGTACATACTTTTGAGAGTGTGAGGCGCGTGTGAGTGTTTGTGTGCGTGTGTGTGTGTGTGTGTGTGTGTACACGTGTCCGCGCACGCACGCGCGCGCGCGTGTGTGTGTGTGTGTGTGTGTGTGTGCGCGCGCGTGCGCAACTGGAGGTATAGCTGCTCCTCACAGCCTTGTCTTTAGAGCCATCTGTTCAACCAGATGCATTACCTGGCAGTTGGTGAAGATTTGAATACAGTTATTTAGATGGATGACACACGTGGCTGGGCATATTCAAGGCCCTCTGTCTAGAGAAGGGAAGTGAACTGAAAGGGCCCTTGCATTCTTTCAAGCTTTGGCTCAGTTTTTTTTTTCCTTTCCCCCATCTCCTTCTGGAACTAAGTTTTGCTGCTAGACTCCGTAAACCGCATTTTTTTAGCCAAAGTTCTGCTTGTTACCTGCAGACATGAAGTGTTCACTGCCTGGCGGTTTTGAACAGTCTACCAAAGTAGCACCAGGGATGACAAGTGTCTGTATCTTCCTGGCCTTGTGGCTTATCATAATTTCATTTGAAAGGCTGATAGTGTCTGCCCTCAGCCCTGTTATGCCTAAACCTACCATAAATAAATATGGAGAAAAAACAAGAGAGTCTATCTCTCACTCATACAGGTACAAGCAGCTAAATGTTGGTGTGGCATGTTCTGCAAACAATAAATCAATTGTTGCGGTAGTAAATATTTGAAGAATGAATCATCGTCTAAAGTTCATTCAAGAATCATGAACGTCTACCCATCCGTTCTCAAGTTAAGTCTTGTTAACACTCATACACGCACGCACCGCATGCATTCTTGAATGCTTTATTTGAGCCCACAAATTAGAAAACTGGGAATCAAATATAACAGGGAAATATAACAGGGATAGACAATTCATCAACACCTAAGGCTATACATACTGTAGCACCTTCTCCTCCACACAGACAGGATGACAGCTGAAACAGAGCACTATTTGGCAAATTGTTTTGCTTTGTTCTTTGTCATGCCAGCAATCTTTAGACCACTCGTGGTAAATCAATTTATATACATGGTCCAGGCGTCCAAATGTGAGTATGCAGAGTCTACATCTGTAAGTAATGGCTGGTACTAGCCACGTCCATGTACTGTATATGTAGTGATTTAGACCCAAGCCGGTATCGAACCTCGGCAAACCGACGCACAACCTACCGTGCCAAGAGCTGAGCTCGATTGGCAGAGCGGTCGATGGCCGGGTCTTGTCTGGGGCACTACAGTACATCTACCCCCTCAGTTTTTGGGAGAGCGTTCAGAATCATGATGATTTAAAACAGAGCAGATTATTCATTTTAGGATACTAGATTGACAGATTGTACTTAGTTGGTAATACTTGCCGTCTTTGTCAGTTTATACATTGAATGTGAGACAGAGTAGTCAGCAAAATCAACACAAGCTACCTTTACATGCAGTCGAAGTCCACAGTCTCCTCACATGTTGTTTGGCTTCAGTCTGTTTCATATTGAGCAGAACCCCTCTTGCAGTGTCTTTCTGTTGTCCAACGTTCCCTCTGTGCTGGGTGAGTGTAGCCTCCACAGCCACACAGGGGGTCGTGATTTATCCATCAGAAATGGGCACTTCAGCTGGTGTGCTTTTGCCCATTTCTGCTCATTTTAACTAAACTACTGTCCCGTTGAGATCATACAATCAGACCAGACTCCAAAACCCTTGGCTTATGAGTGCAATTTTCCAAAGTCTTTCCCCCTGAAGCCAAGTAAGTTATCTTGGTCTGCGGTAACCCTTCAATTCCACCTGATTTGTAAGATGTTTATAGAAGCATAGTTATGTATGTACACATGTGTCATGGGTGCTAATATTCCAGCCCAACAGAGAGAGAAGATACATAAAGTGGTACTATTGCTCGTTATGCAGGGCTTTGTACAGTAGATAAAAACATACCAATGCTAATCACATCTCATACAGAGAGGGCCAGCCAGCCTAAGCACTATAATGATGAGAGTTTGGCCTTGAGTTGTCTAGGGATAGAGAGGCTGGTTATTAGAGTTAGTGGATCCTTTTGGGTGCTGCAATATTTTAGATGTTTTCTGTCTCAAGCTACATAACCACTGCTGTAAGGATTTAAGTCTGGACCGCAACAGCAGGGCCAGCCCCATGAATGTCTGATTGACTAGGCCTATAGTGTGTGTGTGTGTGTGTGTGTGTGTGTGTGTGTGTGTGCGTGTGTGCGTGTGTGCGTGCGTGCGTGCGTGCGTGCGTGCGTGCGTGCGTGCGTGCGTGCGTGCGTGCGTGTGTGCTAGACTACGCCACCCTTTTGTTTCACAGTGTTAAACAAGGAAACAGTAGTGGATAAGTGGATGGTACTGTTCTTTCGACATGGAATGCTATCAGAGTATACTGTATGTGCAAACAGAGCTGAAACTGGGTGACATTTTCTTTTTCTTTTTTTATGAGCTAGAAAGGACTACTCTGCAAAACATGTTGCGAGGCCAAACTTCTAAGCAACTTTTAAAAGGGGAAGGAATGGAAGCTGGATTACCTCAAGCGTCACGTTCAGCAAAAAAGGCATTCTAATGCCTTTGCAATTATACAAAGACGCAAGGCGTCTCTTGGCGTTTGCTGTTTTCTTCACATAAGAAAAACTGTAGATGAGAAGTTTTACTTGCTCGCAGTCAATGTTCTACATGCCATCAAAATGAATGCATCAATGCTGTCTGTTCAACAAATCCATGATCATATGGCAAAATATATGAGTCTATACCAGAAAACTGAAGCAAGAATGATGTCTTTGAATTTGTGAACTCAATGAAATCGCACAGAGTGAGACGATGCGCGATGTTCGAATTACCCCTTGGCATACCCTGATAGTAGATGAGAACACAGACATAACAGTGCACCAGGAGAAAAACCATGTCAGTTAGAAAACTGTGATCAGCAGCCCCATTAAGTTAAAAGCACGTAGCCCACATGCTCATATATTGTAAAGGCCATCACTCCGTTTGACTCTAACCATGGACTAGAATTGCAGAGGTGCCTCAGTAATTCTAGGATTCATTGACACCATAGCATTGATGACGCTTGGAAAGATTTGATGTGAAAAGTGGAAAGAAGTGAAAAGAAGTTCGATGACTGACTGTTCTGAGAGACGACACTGTTCTCAAAGAATAATGCAGGACAAAATACAGTGATCACGGAGATCCTGTGGCAAAATACTGCGACTAAAAGGTTACTATCACTGCTCTTCGAGATGCGTTGGGCGAGTTGGCAAAACTCTGCCTTTCTATAAAGACACAACCTGACTGTGATGGAAGGGCACTGCTTCACAAGAGCAAAGATCGAGAAGTTTGTGTTGACCAGGCAAACTGTCCTACAACAATGTCTACTGTATGTTGCTATACTTTTGGGGACATTATACATTACAAGTATAGTAATACAATCCATTCTCAATTTCCCACTACTTATATGAGTTTAGTTTATTTCAGCACATTTTGTGGTAACATAGTAAAAATTTCATAGGTTATAAAATAAATTAAAACATTTATGAAGAAAAGATAACCACTATATGAGCACTCAATAAATATCAGATACAATGTCTATTCTTTATACTGGGTGTTGATGGTAATTTCAGTCATTATATTGCATTTCCATGTAACCCGTACCACCCAGGATTTATAACACAGACAAAAGATAGAGGATTTGTGGTGAATTTGCGAGCAGTGAGCACATGAAATTATTCAGGCCAGTCTCAGATAAATCAATAGGAGCTTTATGCAACTATGCACGTTGCTTTATTTGCTTAAAATTATTTCAGTCTGTGTTTTAATTCACCAAATTGAGATGCAGAAACATCCAAAACTGTAAATGTTCAGGAAATGGAAAAAATATATATAAATGTGTTACAATTAATACATTGTAGTTACAGTCACAAGCTCTTGTTAATACTTTTCAATGGTTAAATATTTATAAAAAAAAAAAATACAATACATATCCACTTTCAAAATGCCGTTCCTATTTTCGGCATGTCATTATATCCGAACAATTCCAAATGTGTCAATAGCTAAATTAACAGATCTACAGTACAAGCTCATTGCATTGTGATGCTAGTAGAATGCCACCATTTTCTGTATGAAGCCATCAGCAGTCTTATTTTGAAACTTGACTGAAGCATTCATTATAACTTGCTAAAAGTTACAATATTTACAATGTTATTTCGCTGCTTCTTTCCCAGTGAGTCCATCTCCTCTGCTATTAGAGAATAAACGATTCAATTTGACCCTGCAGACAGAGTGGGTGAAAGTGTCATGCAGAGAGGATGGAATTGTTACACTTGAGGCAGACAAGGTTTACCTCCAGGGAGAATATAATAGAGAATTCACTATCGTTTGGAATCTAATGGATTTATGGACTGCTGAGAAAGAAATGATGCCGTTTGTCAAATGTGTTGTTGAACATTATCTAAGCAATACATTACATTGTAGGCACATTTAGACTTGTTGACAACCATTAACATGGATCACTCACGGCATTAAAAACACTATTTTATAACAGTTTATTGTGCATGGAAATCAGCAAACATATAGAGCATCAAAATCAATTTAAATATATAAATATAACTGTGGGCAAGACTTAGAACCTAGAAACTTGTGTTATTTATGAAACCGGTGCACAGGCCTAGAAATGCCATTTTCTAGTCATTTTAAAGGCACTTTGTGTAGCAAACATTGGAGAGAAGGAGCGCACTCCAGTGTTGAGGAGGCGCTGACCTTAGGGCTTTCACGACTAGAGATTTTTACAGGTTGACTAATTTGACCCAGTGGTAGTCGACTAGTCGAAATTTAAATTAAAAAAAAAAAAAAATACAAAAGAAAAAAAAATTATATATATATATATATATATTTTTTTTTGGGTGGCACTGTTTTAATACCATCCTACTACTATATTACTATTATTATTATCCTCCTGCCCTTATTTTTATGGCGTTTTAAGGGAAGCGCTTCTGGCACAGCAGCACAGCACCACAGCAGCGTCTCCAAGGATCCCCATTGCCCAATAATAGGCTTTTATTGGGCATGCTTTTGACCCTTTTGATAAAAAATAAAGTCAGGAGGATAATAATAATAGTAAGATGGGCCATTACTATAGCATTAAAATTTAAATTAAAAAAAAAAAAAAAAGTTTTTTTTTCTTTTCTTTTTTTTCCAACTATTCGACTAGTACCAACAAGGTCGACTAGTGGTTATACTTGTCGACTAGTCGACTAGTTGGTGAAAGCCCTACGGTAGATACAAATGGTAAGAAGGAGGAGCCCACGATGCAAAGACTAATTATTAAATCATTGGAGATGAGCTCACCTGGGTCCCACTCCCTATATAGATGATGTGTGTACTCCGTTTTGTTAAACCATTAGGAATATCCTGTTGAAACATTGGTTTCTTGTATGTTTTATTATATTATTAATACATATGTTTTTGCATCATGGCTATGAGTTGTGCGGCCTCCTCCTTCTTACCACAGGCACTTTGTGTGACATTGCAAAGTGTGCCTCTATCCTTTATGCAGATACATTTAAGGAAGGATTTTACAGTGTAGTGATACAGTAGCCTACATTAAGCTTCATAATTGATAACACCACACTGCAAGACCCAGATTGCTCTGATATGACACACTTAATCACTCTTAAGCTGTATAATCATATAAATACCGGTAATGTGTTTGTGTATGTTTTTTTTATCCTTATCACATATCAGCGCTGTCGTGCCTTATCACTTATCAGCTGTATGTGCTTAATAAACTTCAGAACATGCCATGTAACACCACCTTGTTGTTGCTCGCCGCTTGCTTGTAGAAGGGTAATAAGTGAATGAAGTCACCACCTTTAGTAGGGAGAGCTATTAGTATCACAACATAGGACTCTACATCACTAGTTTGATTAGTAGTAGTCAATAGATATTGTTTGTACAGGTATATATGAGAAACTGGTTATAACCACTTGTAAATCACGATGAATTCCCAAACTTGCGTATTTGGGATAACTCAAAAATATTGTAGAAACCCATGAAGATTGGCAACTGTTATGGTTGCCTTTAGTCTATCTCTCTCTCTCTCTCTCTCTCTCTCTCTCTCCTCCTTTTTTCCTTAAAAACAGATGCATGAGGTGTGTCACATATAGCACTGGTTGACACGCAGGTGCTACAGAGCTTAAGATATCACAGGAAGGTATTTGAAAGTCAACTTACAGTAATATACCTCACCTTATCTAGGTGAATTGTGTCGATGCCCTCCAATGCTGCCTGATGCTCAAAGCACGTTAAAATGCAAGGAAATGTTTGAAGCTAGTTTTTGAACAGGCTGTAGTAGGGCCACTTTAATAGGTACAGCTGTTAAGACTGCTTGTTAATGCAAATGTCTAATCAATCAATAAGGTGGCAGCAGCTCAGTGCGTTTAGGCACGCAGGCGTGGTCAAGTTTGAGTATTAGTATAACCTACTGGGACATGCACAGCCATCTGTAGGGTTTGCAGAGAATAGTCAGAAAAAGAGAGCAGCAGTTCTCTGGGCAAAAAGGTCTTATGATGGCATGAGGTGCAGAGCAGAGTGGCCAGACTGGTTAGTCAGTCTATAAACATTTCATTCAACTATAGACTACAGTCTATGTAGTACAATCTCCCAGCTTTTATTGCTAAAACTGGTTGGAAACTATTACAGTTAAAAGAAAAAGAAAATAGGGGGAAAAAACTGCATTGCAGAACCAATCCAAAACCTTTAGGCTGGTCCTTCATATTGGGGCAGTGACATGATTGGTTTCCAAACAGTAGGCGTTTGTCAGCAGCCATTCTAGCAACTACCTTGGACTTTGAAGTCCCCAGATGTATCTGTAGACGGTCTCTGTTGGCTCTGATCGTGTGGTAATGTGAGACTATAGGTTTGAGCTGATAGAAAGGCAACAGTATACTCAAATAACCACAGGTTAGCACCCAGGCAGAAGACAACACCAGGTGCCACTCCTGTCAGTGAAGAACAGGAATCTGACATTACAATTACACCAAATTTGGACAATAGGAAATTATAAAAAGGTTGCCTGGTCTTATGAGTCTCGATTTCTGCTGCAAACTTCACATAGTGTCAGAATTTGGCATAAAGCATCCCACCTGCCTTGTATCAATGGGTCAGGCTTGCAG
Source organism: Gymnoscopelus microlampas (assembly GCF_963454915.1). Classification (NCBI taxonomy): domain Eukaryota; kingdom Metazoa; phylum Chordata; class Actinopteri; order Myctophiformes; family Myctophidae; genus Gymnoscopelus; species Gymnoscopelus microlampas. Next base: position 29,918,195 of record NC_139942.1, on the reverse strand, counting down.
TGGTGGTGCAATGATGCTACCATCCATGTCCCTCCCTTTCTGACCACGGTGTTTCTAAGGGCCACTTCCAGCAGGATAGCATGCTGTATGTCAAATCACTCATACTGTTTTCTTGAACATGACAATGAGTTCACTGTACTCAAATGTCACACTCACCATATGTCAGTCCAATAGAGCACCTTTGGGATGTGGTGGAATGGAAGATTTGCATAATGGATGTGCAACCAACAAATCCAAATAAATGTCAATATGGACGGAAATCTCTGAGGAATGTTTCAATAACCTTCTGCAGTATAGATGTCATGAAGAATTAAGGCAGCTCTGAAGGTAAAAGGGTCCAACCCGGTACTAACAAGGTGTTGAAGTAGCCACAGAGACGGTGATGTGTTACAAGATTGCATAATCCAATCCAATCCAACTTTATTTATAGAGCACATTTTTAAAAAAAGAAAAAAGAGTTGACCAAAGTGCTGCCCAGTAGGCATAACAAAAATAAAAACATAATGCAATACAAAAGAACACATAATACAATGAATACACATATCGATCAGGGTTTAAAAGCCAAGAAATAAAAACGTATTTTAAGATGGGTTTTAAAAACAAGTAGTGTGGGAGCCAGCCTGACCTGATGAGGTAGCTGGTTCCACAGTTTGGGAGCTACAGTACAACTGAAAAGGCTCGCCGCCCTCGTTGCTTGAACCTCATCTTAGGGGCGTCAAGCAGCAATTGGTCAGCTGACCTCAGTGATCTCGATGGAACATATAATTTAAGAAGATCAGAGACATAAACTGGTGCTAATCCATTTAAGGATTCAAAAAGAAACAATACAATCTTAAAATGGATCCTAAAACATACTGGGAGCCAGTAGAGGGAGGCTAGAATGGGGGTGATGTGTTCACGTTTCCGGGTTCCTGTTAAAAGGCGTGCAGCAGTGTTTTGAACTATAGCTGCAGACGAGAGAGGGCGGCTTGGGTGATGCCGGCATAGAGGGTATTGCAGTAGTCAAGGCGAGTCGTAGAAGAAGCATGTAACCACCCTTTCAAAGTGACTAAAAGACTAGAAGGACTTAGCCTTGGATAAAAGCCGTAATTGGAAGAAGGAGGGTCTTATAACAGCATGTATCTGCTTATCAAATGTAAAATCCCTGTCCATTATGACACCAAGGTTTTTCGCACTGGGCTTCACATAGGGAGTCAGGGGGCCTAAGTCAGGGTGAGGCGACTTCCCAGCAGTACCCGGTGTAAAAATTATGACCTCGGTTTTCCTTTCATTATTATTATTTTTTAAAGGCCATCCAGGCTTTGATACAAGACATTCAAGCAGTGGCTTCAGTGCATTGGCGTCATCTCTTTTCAGATGTATATATAGTTGGGAGTCATCTGCATAGAAATGGAAGGTGATGTTTTTTCATGATGGAGCCTAAGGGGAGAAGGCAGAGAGAGAAGAGAATAGTCCCAAGGATTGATCCCTGGTGTAATCCAGGTGTAATGGCACCCGAGTCCCATTGGGGGAAGATTGAAATCAGAATACATAAATAACCTCTGAACATGGCAGCACGTTGTGGCTTCAGGCTTAGTGTAAACAGAATTGTCTCTTCAAGCCACATACATATATGTCACCTCTCTTCTCCCAAAACATTACATCCCCAACGACATTAAAACAAGAGAGTGTATAAACTGTGAATCTCTACAAAAGATAAAGCAATAATAATAATAACGTTTATTGTCCCCGAAGGGATATTTGTCTTCACAAGTCTGTTCAAAAACAACAACAAAAATAACACATAACCTTATAGCACAGTATAGCATATCACCACCACAATACATGAGGTCCATGTGATAGACAGGAAGGATTGCTAAAAGCACAGTCAAGAAGAGGGACTTATTTTACATATTGGGTGGGAAAGCATGTGAGAGGATTTCTATATGGCTTTATAACATTTATCTAAGTTATAAAAACGCCTGTTTCAAAAAATGTGTCTCACAATTCTATATTAAAAGGTGCGTAAATTGCCGGGTGTAAATGGGCCAAGCATAGTAGTGGAGGTGTTAGGACCCAAAAATAGGCTGTTGACTTCAAGTCATGATGCAAAGGTCCCCTTTGGTATGGAAGTACCTGAGGGCCATAGGAAAACATTTATCCAAAGAGACGAGTTAGATCACCCTTCATTTCTGAAATATACATGTTTTAAAAAATGGCCGCCACCATTTACAGCAATACAGCAAAAACAATATCTTTGCTTCTGTTAAAGCTATAACAATAATATTGGTGTCAAAGTGTACATTTTTGGGGTCAAGTAATCCAATTCAATAGGTTTCAAGGCAAAAAAAATTATCATTTTCTCAATGCCATGAAAACAGGGCTAAAATATGCTAATTTAATTGGAAAATGTTGTTTTAACAGGGTAACTTTCCATTTTTCCCCACTCTAAAACCTTAATTTAGTTTCCCCTTTGGCATGGAAGTACCTTAGGACCATAGGAAAACATTTATCCAAAGAGACGAGTTAGATCACCCTTCATTTCTGAAATATACACGCTTTAAAAAATGGCCGCCACCATTTACAGCAATACAGCAGAACCAATATCTTTGCTTCTGTTAAAGCTATAATAATATTATTGGTGTCAAAGTGTACATTTTTGGGGTCAAATAATCCAATTCAATAGGTTTCCAGGCAAAAAAAACAATCATTTTCTTATTGCCATTGAAAACAGGGGTAAAATATGCACATTTTATTAGAAAAATACGTAAATAACGGGTAACTTTCCATTTATGTCCCCTCTAAAACTTTAATTTAGTTTTCCAGTTGGCATGGAAGTACCTTAGGGGAATAGGAAATAAATTATCCAAAGACACAAACTAGATAAGACGTCATTTCTAAAGTATTTGTGTTTTAAAAAATGGCCGCCACCATTTACAGCAATACAGCATAGCCCATATCTTTGCTTCTGTTAGGGCTATGATGATAATATTGGTGTCAAAGTGTACATTTCTGGAGCCAAGGAATACAATTACATAGGTTCCAAGACTAAAAAACCCAATAGTTTTCTCATTACCCTCACAATGGGGGTAAAATATGCACATTTCATCAACAAAATAAGTGACATTAAAATGTTCCCCCTATTAAAAAAACTTTAAGAAGTACAACCTCTTATGCACATGCCATATGCTTTATGTGTGTCTGTCCAATCTAGGAACCCAGTCAAAAAAGGAAAAAACAGCACCCTCTGCTATTTTTTTCCTTAAGATTTGAATCTGGGGGGGACCTCCCAATAGAATGTGGATAACAGGATGGTGGCCATTAGGTCCGCCCTCAGCCCTCCACTTCTGGTCTACGTGTCTTTGTTTACATTCCTAACATTCCTAACTATACACGTTGTATCAGGAGCTCCCGACAGATTCAGCTGCAGAGCTCTGAATCTGTCTTGAGAGATTAGTGTCTGTCTGACTGTAAGTGTATATGTCTGACTGCTATCACCTGAGAGTTACACCTGTTGCTGCCACAAAACATTAATTCTGCACAAGGGACTGCGACAATTTGATTAAATAAGAGGTGACAGAAAATCTGAGACACTTTGAGGTTCAATTTGAGGTTTGTATTACTTTCTCATTGAATACAGAATGTTTTTTATGTTAACTGTGCCATTATTGGACAGAGTCGACAGAGCAAGAAGAAGACATGAAGAGTCTGTGAGCCCAGTAAAAACACAGTGCATGAATGGTGGTGGCAAGTTCACTGCACAGGCTATACTCTCATGCTCATCATCATCCTCATGTGAATAAACCACACCGTGTTTCTTCTGTGGTGAAGTTGGCAACAGAAAGGAACTAAGGACGGCTTCCACCCTGGGATTGGATCGAAAAGTGAAATAATGTGCTCAGGTGCTGGGTGACAAGTGTCTGTTAGCTAAACAAGCTGCTGGTGACATGGTAGCTATGGAGGCAGTGCATCATCGTGCATGCCTGACTAGGCTCTATAGAAAAGCAGAAACCGCCGTTGTGACACGACAGAAAATAAGGCAACACAGGTCATCAGAGCACATGTCCTCAATGAATTGTTTGAGTCAATCAATTATTATTAAATGTAACACCACGCGCCTTCGAGAGGATATTGACATCAGATCTGTGCGACTAGATCGTGGCTGGTCCCTGTTATGTTGTTTGATGATGACCTGAAAGCTGTTGTTGGCATGAAAAGCAACACATTTACTGATGTCTCCATCATCTTCAGAGCAGCTAAAATCCTCATCGGAAGAATATCTTCCGATGAAACAATAATTTACAGGTTCCTTCACAGCCTCCTGATTCAATCCCTCCCCTGCTGCAATTGTTCCTAAAGATGCTTCTGGATGGATAAGGTATTGACCAGCCAGCCCCTGAACCAGAGAAGTGCCAGGTTGCTACATCAATTGGGCAGCAAATGCAGATCCAAGAAATGTCCGTAGTGTTAGTTGTCACATAAGAGAAAGGGAACCACAGCTTCACTGTATCTGGCAATGAATCTGCACCTGCATACTGGCAGTAAACACCAGGTGGATACCATGCATAAGCGAGGTATGGTGTATCATGTGATCGCTTGAAAACATTGAGTACAGTGATCAATCAGTGGGAGCAGATCGGTGTGGTGGTCCCACCTCAGGCAGTTAAGGGTGTCTTCACTAATGGTGGTTTTGACAACATTGACCTCAACCCATCGTCAACAACAGCAAAATCAGCCCTCCACGGGACATGCATAAGCATTCAGCAGCACTTCCCGTCAGATGACCAACAAACAGCCAATCTCACTAACATCCTAGTTCCAGCTAAGATGGGGAAGAAGCATGTACAATCCTTTCCAGCTTTCTACACAACAATGGATCTGGATGTTTCACTCCAAACTGATGTTCCTGCCCTTAATACAAACAGTCATCCTCAGCCAGCCTCTTGTCCTCTCAGCAACATACTTGAAGAAGGCTGCCAGTGGTTGGAGAGAGTCACCGACACCTTGTGGGGAAAGACAACCTTGAGGATGAAGAATGGATCTCATGGGGTGCATATTATGCAAGCATTGCAGAGCCTTGTTCAGCCCCCCCATCCAGATCATACATACTGCCACTGTTCACAGAGTCTCCTACCAGTCCCACTATGGCTTGGCTTGGCATGCAATGAATGTCCTCCTTCAAGCAATCAACTACCTACATCCAGGTCAGACACCAGTCATGTTAGCTGATCAACCCCTATTCACACTTGCCAAAAAAGATGCTCTGGAGTGTGTCTGGAGACTGGCTGGATGAATGGCAGTGGATGGACTACAGCTCTCACCAATAGTGGTAATTCAACTAGTGGCAAAGCTCAGTCTTTCATTGGTGTTGACCACATCTGCAGAACCTGGTACATGCATCAGGTGTCTGTAGCTGCTCTGTATGTGATGAAGGCTTATGAGCGATATTTGGAAAAGGCTGTAAATGATGAGTCGAGCCCCCTCTTCCTTTTGCCCTTTGATGAATGGCTTCAATTTCAATTATTTCAAGGGACTTGCCAGAACTGGTTATTTGCTAGTGCAAGACTCAAATTACCACAACAACCCCAATGTCATGGTAGTAAGAAAATTATTGGGGATTTGTTTTGCCTTGAAACCTAATTAATTGGATTCCTTGACCCTAAAAATGTTTACCATTATAGCTTTAACAGAAGTAAATATGGGTTCTGCTGTATCACTTCAAATGGTGGTGGCCATTTTTAAAAACGCATATATTTCAAAAAAGAAGAGTGATCTTATTTGTCTCTTTGGATCATTTCTTTCTTAGTGCTCTAAGGTACTTCTATACCAAAGGGAAAAGTAAATCAAAGTTTTAGAGGAGGGGGGGTAAGTTACCCTGTTAAAACGTATTCTTCAAATGAAATTTACATATTTTACCCCCCGCTGTCATGGCAATTAGTAAAGCATTGGGTATTTTACATTGAAACCTATTTAATTGAATTCCTCAACCCCAAAAATGTACAATTTGACACCAATATTATTACTATAGCTCTAACAGAAGCAAAGATATGGGGTCTGATATAATAGTGGTTAATTGTCGTCAGCCTTTTTTTTAAAACGCCTATATAAAGAAAATGAAGGGTGATCAAACTTGTCTCTTTGGATATTTTTTTTCCTATGGCCCTAAGGTACTTCCATGACAAAGGAAAAAGTAAATACAAGTTTTAGAGGGGGTGGGGTTAAGTTACCCTGTTAAAACGTATTTTTTTAATGAAGTTTGCATATTTTACCCCCCGCTGTCATGGCAATTAATGAAGTATTCGTTTTTTTGCATTGAAACCTATTTAATTGAATTCCTTGACCCCAAAAATGTACACTTTGACACCAATATTATTATTATAGCTCTAACAGAAGCAAAGATATGGGGTCTGGTGTAATAGTGGTTAATTGTCGGCGGCCATTTTTAAAAACGCCTTTAAAAAAAAAAAGAAGGGTGATCTAACTTGTCTCTTTGGATAATTCTTTTCCTATGGCCCTAAGGTACTTCCATACCAAAGGGGACCTTTGCATCATGACTTGAAGTCAAATGTTGCTTAGCACCTCCACTATAGCCCTTGACCTGCTTAGCAAAACAAGCAGGTCTTGTTATCAAACCATTCTATTTTCCTTCTCCTCTCTCTCTTCCCTCTCTCTTCCTTCTTTTGTGCTGTAAGTAAATTCACCTGTTGTGATACATTTTGAATGATTCACACTCACACACTCACCATGGCTCATTGTGCAGGAGAGTGAACAGAATTCCACCGAATTTCCAGACGTCTCCTAGGAGAGAGAGAGAGAGAGAGAGAGAGAGAGAGAGAGAGAGAGAGAGAGAGAGAGAGAGAGAGAGAGAGAGAGAGAGAGAGAGAGAGAGAGAGAGAGAGAGAGAGAGAGAGAGAGAGAGAGAGAGAGAGAGAGAGAGAGAGACAGTGAGGGAGAGAGAAACAGTGAGAGAGAGATGAGGGGGTTTGACTGACAGAAAGGGAACTGTGGAAAAAATATATGTTTTTGAATGATGACTTTATTGGTTTGTGGATGTGATTACCATGTCCAGTTATGAAAGAGAGGAACAGAAGGGGAGATATATAATGCAGAGAGGGTGAAAGCATCACAAGCCATGGGAGGGAACATGTATGGCAAACTGCCATAACGTGTGGTGCAGGCAGTGGAATTCAATAAAATACAATGTTAATGAAACCAATCTCTGTAAAGTTCATTGGGTTACAGCATTATCGATTTTTGGTCATTTAATAATTCACCGGGGGATAGATCTGAGTAGAAATTATAACAAATGATCATTTAAACCAGCCATACGCCTAGTATTTTTCCATTGAATACTTATGTGTTGTTGCTGCTGTAGCAGCAGCAGCTATAATTGCTGCAGAGTTCTTCTACGGATTCCCTTTTTGATTTGGATGACTTGGCTGTCAGCAGGGCTGTAAAGAGTGCAGGGGAAGTCATGTTGTTAACTATAGTGTTGTCTTCTATAGCACTGTGCAGGGGGGCTCTGGTGAAGGACCGCTAGCCTAGACTTAACCATGGTTAAAATGTGGTGTTTGTGTGTGTGTGTGTGTGGGGGGGGGGGGGCATGATTGTCTATGCACCAGACATGTGTCTATGTATGTCTATTTACATATTTGCCTGTGTGTGTGTGTGTGTGTGTGTGTGTGTGTGTGTGTGTGTGTGTGTGTGTGTGTGTGTGTGTGTGTGAAGTGCAGTCGTAACTTGTATTGCTGTGGTAAATACTAGCCTAGTGATTTATTTTTGGGCCAGTGCCCCTATCCAATATCCAGGTGCTCTATATAACCCCCTACACACACACACACACACACGCACACGCACACGCACACGCACGCACACACACACACACACAGTGGAAAGAAGCCATTGGCTTTCTTTGTGTCATCCATTTGGTGTGTTAACTCGTTGCACTGCCTGATCTGAAAACTATATTGTTTATGCTGTGTTTATTATGCTGTGTTGCTTATACTGCGTAATTTAGATTGCTTCTCATTGAATGGCGAATAACAGATTTTAAACTAAAGCGAACTGTTAGAAATTATGATTATTATTCTACTTCCCAGGCAGAATAAAAGAAAAGAGAACCCTGTGACTTTTAGACATCGAATTGTGTAGCCTTAAAATTGGCCAGGGATACCACATTATTATTATTATTCAGTGTTACAAAAATAGGAAATTCTAACGTTAATTAGGTGTTCTTATTGATCACAAACCATCATGACAAGCTGATAATTTGGTGCAGCATGCTTATTAACGTGTCCTCCTGTAAAAAACATAACAACTTTATGGACTCAGTTGAACTGCAGTTTCCACATCTGTGTCTAGCCAGCCAGCCGCAATGCAATTCCTTTTCAGATCACATTATACTGTTTTTACATAACATATCAAGGCTTTATGTTGTAGAATTTTTAATTTGTTAAAATCACCCCCAAGATTATTATTATTATGCAACTTTGCCCTTTATACACACAGACCTCGCTGAATCCATTTTGTCAACAAACTATTGAAAAAAAAGTGTTTTCTTGCCCAGCATTAAGGACATTGTCAAACCGCCGTAGATAAGTAACCTTGTGGCTGCTGAATAAGAAGCAAAAGAAGAAGAAAAAAACTGTTGTTATGGTAATCGTTGACCAAATGAATTGATATTCCAATGGTGCAGTCATGAAGATCTAACAAGGAACAATTTCAATATGCTGATGTTAAATCAAAAGCTATTACTGTAAGAATAGCACAAGGCTAGACATGGACAGAAATAAGAATTGAGTTTCATTTGGGACAGTGAAATTACAGAAGGCAGTAGATCATTAGACAGTGGAGCTACAGCAAATGAAAGAAAGAACCCTAGATACTTTGAACTATAAAGCCAACAAGGCTGGAAGGTCCAGTTTAGCACTGTGTGTGAAGTTGGCTTCTATGGAGCTGTCCACGGCCAGAGGGTTAATCGATCATGGAAAAGGATTACATTTGACCACAACAAAAGCTTCCCAAGCAGCCTGAAGCCTCTGTCTAAAACACAAAGTCAGCCTAACTGTTAGAATATAGGCCCACAATTCATTCACATTTAACCCAAAACCTTTGGTGTGGTAAATGTTCATCCACGTTAGGTAACAGATATTATGAAAGACAGCATCGCAATCTGCCATCAGTAGCTAATGAGTTCATTTAACATTACATGCCTATCACCTATTTCATCAGAAGCACTTCATGGTTGCGCCTGCACAAATATGATTATTCCTTTTCATCTACTTTAGTGTTAAGATAAGATTTTAGTCGACTAAATGTACAGTTGATTTTGTCGACAAAAAAGTATTTTGGCAGGCCTGGATGCTTGATGTAATGGCTGATTTTACTCTTGGTTGCATGCTGAAAATAGTTGCATGCTGAAAATAGCTTGTAGATCTGCTGTTTTAAGCACCCCGAGCGACCCCAAACATAAAATGACTTGTCTTGTCTTGTTAGTTCTAGTGGATCTCTTCTCCACTAGTCTTTCCCGAACATTTTAGTCTAGTTTTTATTTTTTGTCATAGGTTTAGTCGACTCAATTAACACTGGAACACGCCCTATTCTGTACATGTCATAATAGGTGAACAATCATCCAAAATAGGTGAACATTTGGCGAAAATAGCAGATCGACAAGCTGCCACAATGAGACATGTTGTGAGCTTGCGGATCTGATTTAATCTGAGATCTGAGATCTGAGATTTAAGTTGTGTTTGTCCACCTACAGTTTCTAACTTTCTGAAAAAGCTTCGATAGCTCCAAGGACTGCTAAACATGTTGGCTTCATAACAAAGAATCATGTTGGTTCTTTATAAAGAACCCTTTTAGTGGCTGTAACTGTAAGAGAACCGTTTCTGGCTCCATTTACTGTACAACCTGGTTATGTAAGCAGTGTCGACTCGCCTCAGTGTTTGGTTGTCCACAGTCTGTTGATAAGATCTCTTTCACCTAGAGCTGTCTGCTGCTGTACCAATATCTCTCTCTGTGGTAAATCTAAACCATTCCATGGCATCAGCGTTCACGCCTCAGTTTCATTACCCATTAATTAAATTCAATTTTGCAACGTCTCTGTGTCCCGAAGGTGAGCTCACAGCAGAAACTCATCTGTCCTCCTGGAGTAGGTGGAAGGGTCAAGACCATTAGGTATCATGGGAGATGAGATGGTACCGGCTAAATGCAACTGTACTGAATGGACGTATTGAAATGATTCATTAGTAGAGCTTGAGTTGAAGGCTAGAGTGGCTGAACCAGCTAGACCACAAAAGTTTTTTTTTTCTTCTGACTGAATGGCTTAAGTGTTAAGTATAGTATAATATATAGTAGTATAGTATAAGGTATAATACTGTACATATTGTGAGTGTCAATATTGTGAGTGTCTTCACACAAGCTGATCCCATTATGGATAATGGACAACCATTTTGTAAAATATGTTTATTTTTCTCAACAACCTTGAAAACGTGACTGAATAAATGGGGGCCTACACGTTTCTTTTCTTTTGTTTTTTCTTTTTAAGACATTGAAATTGATGGTGGATGATGGTGTGATTTTTGATTATGCATATACTGTAGATATACTTAATTTCCTTAATTTTAAAGTTCCCTTAATCGCTGCCCAAGCGTAGCCAACACAATTAATAAAGAAAAAGGTGATAAACCATGTTGACGGCACGAGCCAGCACAGACACGGTCAACAGACGTACAGATATACTGTACAGTAGATAGATAGACTTGAGCTTCCTGTTTCAGGTTGGCAGGAAAGTTAGCATCTGCCGCCTGACGCAGAGACATAGTGACTCAGCACTGGTGTTCGAAAACTTTTTATATTAAAAATATTCTGTTAAGTAAAATGCATGTATTCAAAATTTTACTTGAGTAAGAGTAAAGAAGTATTGACATCAAAATATCATCTGCAAATAACATTTTGGACCATTCATTTGGACCAAGTGAGTTGCGAGCCCCCGCTTTGTTCACAAGCTCACTGCTTGTAGATCAATATTTAAGTGGTTAATGTGTGTTTTCTAATAATAATCTGCGTAACTAGTAACTAAAACTGTTAAAACAAAATTGAGTTAGAAGTACAAAGTATACAAAAATAAATAAATTCTCAAGTAAAGTAAAACATTTGTACAGTATTTGAGTAGATTAGTCGATTTTCCAATGCTGCTCACATTGCTGCACACAGAGTCACCTTCAGTCAAAGCTAGTCACAGATGGGCTGACTACTGTTTGATTACGTGCAGAGTCTTAATGAAGAGACTTAAGAAGGTGAGATCAATAAAGCGACATGGCGTCCACCTACATGCTCAAAAAGCTTCTATCGCTTCTACAGTATGTCCTCTTACTAAGTTGCTAGTTTTTTATATTAACCCATTAAGACCTGAGGCCCCCGGTTGTAATGGGTTAAACTAAGTATAGAACATTGTTCAACCCTTTTAGTGGCCATAGGCTACTGTAAGTGAAACTCAGGCTCAACATACAACCTGATTTGGGGAACTCACCTGTTTCAACGTAGTTCCCAGCATCTGGAGCAGAGCAGGTGGTGTGGTGGTACCCAGTCTGTTTGTTAAGATGTCTTTCATGTAGCCTACGTTGAACTGGCTGCTGTTGTAGAAATCCCTCCCTGTGGTAAAGATGGTGCCCAATAGAACAGGACTGAATAGACTGTATTGAAAGTAAGAAATAATTAATTAGGAAAGATCGAGTTGAAGGCTCAAGAGACTGAGCCAGACCACGAAAGCCGCCTCACCCCATCTCCCCCATGAATGGCTAAAGTTTGGTGTTTTGTTCAGTGTCTCTTTTTCTCAATAACCTTGAGAACATGGAGGCCTACTTTCAGCTTATAAAATCGTATTATATTTTGTTAAAGACTGCGGTTTTAAGTAGGCAGACTGACTGACTGACTGATTGACTGACTGACCGACCGACCGACCGACCTTTATTGTCACATCACAGGTTTACAGGTGGAAAACAGCAGGTGGAATTCCTTTTTTGTGCAAGCTCCATTGTTTTTTGTTGTTTCCAGAAGGAGAAAGAAAACATGAAGGGGGGGGGGGGGGGCAAGGCCGAAAAGAAAGGATAAAAAAGCAAATAGCGTTATAGATACTGTATACTTAATATTGCACACGTTGCTACACTGAATCATCTTGTGACAACTAGTCACTCAGGGGTCCTCTGGCTGACATGCAGTGTGATTACGTGGCATAATCTGTTCTGTATGAAGAGCCCTGGCACTGTAGTCGGAGTCTAGTATAAGGTTAAATAGGTTGCATACTTTATAGTCACTACGTAGCGGCTTCCTGTCAGATTACAGAGTAATCGCTATCTGAATGCTATTGACAAACTTTTAAGTGCGACAGCCCATGTGTGAAGAGGGGGCTGTGGTTGTTTATGGCTGAGAATAGCCTCTAATTAGAGATGACATTCTCTCCTTGAGCCTCACAACAACACTGCATTATGTCAGAGCCAAGATTAAAGAGAATGGAAGAGACTTGAGGGGCCATATTTTCGCCGGTGCCTCACCCATTATCCCTAAACTTCTTTGCCATTTTTACTATTTTTAAAAACATTTTCAAACCGTTGAACTATTTGAAAAGGTTTTTAAAAAATATTAAAAACTGGCAAAGACATTTGGGGATAATGGGTAAGGCACCGGCAAAAATAGGGCCCGAGATAAATAATAAGAATATATGTATGAATATTCAGTTAATATGTAGTGGAAGTGGAAGCAAGATGTAGCGGTTAATTATTTTCGGTGCCTTATATTCTTCAACCTTTTTACCATTCTAACTTTGTATTCATTCTTCTTATTTTACCTTTTTTTATCGTTAACACCGTCTACAACCCAAGTTTCCCCTCCAGGTTTTGAACTGAACTGAGGTGTAATAGCATTAGCATTTGGACTGGTTACTAAAACATTATAATAGCATGGATTTATGGATGGATTAGCCTGGGAGGATAAACTGCACGCCTCGCTCTCACGAAGGAGTCAGGCTGGGGATAGCGGGAGCATGGTACTACCCCTGCCACGCTATTGAACTGGAATGTCAGAGGGTTAGCTTCTGTGCTCCTTACACTGGGAGGAAGTTACCAAGCACTTTAAAAGGCTGATACACTTTTGACCTCGGAGCACTGAATCATTGTAGGTCTATAAATCTTTTATATTGTTATGTTTCTCTGTGGCTGTAGTCTGTTTCTTTGATCTCTGTTAGTTGCAATAACCAAGGAGATCAAAGAAACAAAGAGACACCGTATCGTAGACAAACATATTATGATTTCACCATCATCAATAAGGTTCTTTTCACTTAGTAGTTCCCAAATTCCCATGGGTTAAATTAACTTCTCAAAGAATTTATGAGCTGAGAGGGAATCCATTCCCCTATCACGTGCAATATTAATTAAATTCTTGAAGTTATTTCAGGTAATTAAGGATGTTGTTCGTTTGTTTGTTCTAGAAACTAAATAAATAGCTGATATTGATGTAGTGAAGCCAAAATGTACTTTCTTTCACTGTTGAGCGAAAGAACAAAAACAAAACAAAAAAAACTACTAACAAGACAAGTCTAATAACGCTGTGGCCTCCCTGTCCAATTAAGCTTTAGTTATTGATAGCATCAACGTATTCAGTTTGTGAACGAAGCTTCACAAATTACAATGTGCTCTTCAGTGGTGAACAAAACAGAATTGATTCGTTTATCAATGTACCTGCATTGACAAACTGCCTGTTTGTGGTGCAGTGTGTGTCGACTAGTTTGGTGACTGACGACACTATTTGTCTCCTTCCAAATGTAAGGTAGGTGAGTGAGTGAGTGAGTGAGTGAGTGAGTGAGTCAGTCAGTCAGTGACTGAGTCAGTGAGTGAGTGAGTCAGTCAGTGAGTCAGTGAGTCAGTGAGTAACTGCTGTGAACCTGTGAGCCTTTTGGCGACTGAAATTCCCCCGCAGGATCAATAAAGGTATCTATCTACGTACGTCAGCACAGACGTCATAGACTGACACAGAACTCCAACACGTGTGGCATAAAGCGGACACAGGAAGACAGGTAGACAGATACAGAGATCTCCATATATGGGCATAAAACTGACACAGACTGCCCACCTGCCTACTGTGTGACACTACTGCCCCGTGTGAGGTTCGAACTCACGGCCTTCAGCTTATGAGACTGACGTGCTTGCCTACTACGCCAACGAGGCTACTGCCTGTGTGTCGTTTTTATAATATAAAAAGGACACAGACAGCAGCCCTGATGTCATCAATATGACGTAGAGGTGTAACAATATAGTAACTGCATCGAAAAATCGTTTTGAATTTTCAACAATCTACTATATCGATATGCAAACAGCTAAATATCGTATTGTTTGACTTTGTATCGTATCGAATCGTTTTGCAATGCAAATAATCATATCGAATCGTTTTGCAATGCTTAGTATTGATAAAAAATATTTTTTATCAATACTAAGTACTTTTAAGAAGAAAAATGAGAAAGAGGGGTTTATATCCATTATCCAGGTATTTATTTTTCACACAGAATGTTTGGGTAAATAAATAGTTACTATATCGATTTTAAATCATTGAATCGAATCGTATCGTTCTAAATTAACCTGTCCTGTATCGTTCATGTATCGTATCGACTAAATCACTGAATCGAAATGTATCGTATTGTTCTAAATTAACCTGTATCGTTCATGTATCGTATCGACAACCAAGTATCATGATACGTATCGAATCGTTGTTAAAACGTATCGTTACACCCCTAATATGACGTCATAGTACTGATGGCACATACTGACCTCCAAGCAACTATGCTAATTGGTACTGCAGTACTCTGACAACAGATACAACGGGAGTGGGTATTGCATAATCAGAGGTTCATGCGTCCAAACAGGCATGGGCCTTTGTCTTTATAAATACTTAACCTGTATCAGTACAAGTACCTGTACGAGTGCAAAAGTGAGTGCTTCACAGAAACAATAGTGGTGCAGCTAAGAGTTTCACTGCATGGGGGAAAATAGGTTTTTACATGAAAACATTATCAACTGCGATCCAACTTTCACACTCTTCATGAGTTTAACTCAGGCAGTTGAGACAAATTCTCTGCTGTTTGGCCATGCATGCTGTAAAAAAAAGAAAAAAGAAAGTGAAACATGTGCAGGTGAGATAAAAAAAAACGAGGCAAAAAAATTGCAGGAGACAAAGCAGAGACAAAATTTGAAAACTGCAAAATAGGAATGCATTTTGGATAACAGCATCCACTAAATCACACTGCTGAAGTGACTTTCTCCTCACTAACAAAAGCGTTGGTTTATGGCCCAGCGGGCAGAATGGGTGTCTGGATGGTGCTGAGGACTGCGCTGGGTTTGTTTAGAACGCCGCACTGCAGCGCTACAGTAATGTGTGGCATTCCCTGCTGGTAAGTAGCTGCTTCACAGTCAATACACTGTGGAGCTGGAGATAATTGACTAGTGAGGAGTCAAGCTAACAACAGTTGTTAACATTGTTAGGAAAAAAAAGACAATGGAGAGGAAGATAGAGCGGGAACAATTGTCTCAGTGCAACTGTGTGTGTGTGCGTGCGTGCGCGTGCTTTTGTGTGTGTGTGTGTGTGTGTGTGTGTGTGTGTGTGTGTGTGTGTGTTGGAGTGCGTGCGTGTGTGCGGATGCACTTGTGTGTGTGTGTGTGTGTGTGTGTGTGTGTGTGCGCGTGCGTGCGTACGCAGGTGTGTATGTGTGCGTGCGTGCTCGTGTGGGTGTATGTTTTCTATACAGGTTTCTAGTTGATGGAAAGCATGTGTGGGTATGTCCATGAAGGTGTGCATTCACCTGTTGACAGACTATACAGTACTTGTGGCTGATGAGAGATGTGCAGTTGATGAGAAGTGTGTGTGTGTGTGTGTGTGTGTGTGTGTGTGTGTGTGTGTGTGTGTGTGTGTGTGTGTGTGTGTGTGTGTGTGTGTGTGTGTGTGTGTGTGTGTGTGTGTGTGTGTGTGTGTGTTGTATCCAGGAGAATAGGTGCAGTGTTAGACAGTGCTAGACAGGAGCAGTGCTCTAATTGGAGCCTACCAGGCCTGCCAGCTACAATCACATATCCTCTTCCATTTAAACATGAGGTCTCTCTTCAACTTACCTGCCAAGTGTGTGTGTGTGTGTGTGTGTGTGTGTGTGTGTGTGTGTGTGTGTGTGTGTGTGTGTGTGTGTGTGTGTGTGTGTGTGTGTGTGTGTGTGTGTGTGTGTGTGTGTGTGTGTGTGTGTGTGTGTGTGTCTGTGTGTGTGTGTGTATATATGTGTGTGTGAGTGAGAGAGTATTCAGATATGTATCTCTGTATAGGCTACAGTATTTATGTGTGTGTGTGTGTGTGTGTGTGTGTGTGTGTGTGTGTGTGTGTGTGTGTGTGTGTGTGTGTGTGAGACTCTTTTATCTCTTTAAAAGGTACAGCAACTTGCATAATGTATCCTCTTGCTCTACGGGTTTGCTGGCCTAAAGAAGGGTAGTAATGCATTACATACAAAAAGAAAAGAAATACTGCTTTCTTCGAAGAACCCAACTTTTAATAGCCTCTGAAGAAAAGGGGAAGAAATCCCACGAGTCTTCAGAAACTTTCTCCGACATTTGAACTGAGCAACCTTTCAAACGAAACAGAGGCCGAGGCTGATAATTCAAAGTGGCAGGGAAGATAATTATGTCTTGAATGCATCTCTCGCAATATGACGTCTACTCTCTGTGGCCTTGAAACTATGCGAATTCTAAACTTTTTTTTCTTCTTTAGTCCTTATTCAGCAGTGAAGGACCACATCCAATTACATTCAGCAAGCAGAAGGACTGGCAGGTGCACACACGCAAAAAAAGTCTATATCAATAACTGTGAACCTAAAATTGTGGCATTCATTCTGCAATGCTGTTGCTTAAATCCTGTACAGGCTGACATTAATCTGACGCTAATTATATCCTCTCTAGAGGAAAGCGTGCGCGTCCACGCGCATGCACGCACGCACACACACGCGCGCGCGCGCACACACACGCACACACACACACCATCCTACAATCTCTAAAATGTATCGAGAAATTAAAATGGCTTTGCAGTTTGCACACACTGCAATAGCTGAATTCATTTCCTTTGGGATGTCACCGTGAGCGGTCGCGTGTTTGAGGTTGTATGCTATCAACAGCATGCACGCATGCACACCTGCATGTGTCACTCGCCCTCGTGGGGGGAAACTGCCATAAATAAATAAATAAAACACATCAAAGTGGTGGGAGTAGCGTTTCCCCTCTGTCACTCACGTGTTGACCTCCGCGCTCTCGCCCCCTCTCCCCTCCCTCCAATTTTCACCCCTCCCACTCGCGCCGTTTGCTTCTCCCTGGCGGTGCCGTTCCCCTGCGGTAGCCATTGGTTGTGGCATTAAAAAAAGGAATGTAAGCGGTAGCCGCGAGTCATCAGAGGTCCTTCCACCCGCTCAGCAGAAGAGCCGAAGAGGAGATTAAATGCGAGAGTGGGAGGAAGAGAAGGAAAGAAAAACAGACAAAGGGAGGGGAGAGAGGGAAATGAGGAAAGAATTATGTGGGGAAAACATTATGGAGGGAGAAAAAAATAAGCGAATGGAAGAGAGGGAGAGTAAAGAGAGAGAGAGCTATGGGGTTAGACGGGGAAACGGAGATGAGAGAGGTGATAGAGAGCTGCTGAAGAGGGAAATTTGAGAAAGACGTGGGAAGGAGGTAGAATGGGTTGATAACAGGAGGGGGCGCGGAAGGAGAGACGACTGATTTATACTTACTTACTTGTGGATCGGCTATTGCCGGACGCGATGAACAACCAAATTATAAATCTGGTGTGTGGGGAGGTAAAAGGTTAACTGACCTCATCTCGAGCCCTGATGAAAGAGACGTGTCCTGCCGGTCACTGAAGCTTTGTTCATGCTTCCCCGTGGACCTGTTGTCACAAGCTTGTGATGTCGTCCATGCACTCCTTGACTGGTCGCCATGGAGTTCATGTGAAAATGAAGCTGGCTTTCTTGCGCACATTCTCAACACGTGAAACTTTCAACCGTGCTTTGGGACCTGGCCCTGGAAGAATGTAGTGTGAAAACAACAGGTTCCAAAGTTAACTAATTTATAGCACATAGAAATGGTCTTGGCTGCTTGCATGGCTAACAGTTATAGATGGCTCAACTAATTAACACAACTGACCTCAAGTTTTACTGTATAGCCTACCTTCAGAGATGATCTTTTTTTTTTTTTTGTGAGCTAAATCAACTAGCTAAATTTCAAGCATTCGATGACCTGCAATTACCTGGTACTAAACTCAGAGAAAATAAAAATGATTGTGATTAGAAACACATTGTCCAATGCCATTCATACTCTGCATGGCCTCGAGAGCCACCGTGACGAACCTGGGACCAGGATTTGTCCTCGCACCCCACACAACATTGCCACAACAGCATTTTCATCTAAAATACATAACATTACTAAAATAAGCAACATCCTCTCTCAATAAGAGGCAGAAAAATGTGACCACACATTTGTTACTTCCAGGCTGGATTATTATTGCAACTCGTTAGGCTATATTATCAGGCTGCCCCAACAAGTCTCTGCTCCAGAATGCTGTTGTGTGTTCTGACAGGAACTAGGAGAAGAGATCATTGGCTTCTCTACACTGGCTCCCTGTATAATCCAGAATATAATTTAAAATTCTCCTCCTCACCTTCAAAGCCCTTAATGGTCAGTCACCACCATATAAAGAGCTCATTGTGCCTTATAAGCCTGCTAAATCATCAATGCTCTCCCAGTATGTAGGTTTACTTATATGCGTCCTAGAAATTCTAACAGTAGAATGGGAGGCAGAGGCTTTAAACTATCAGGCTCCTCAACTATGGAGTCTTCTCTCAGTTTTGGTCCGGGAGACAAACGCCCTCTACATTTTAGAGTAGGCTAAACATTTCTCTTTGATAAATCTTATAGCGGTTTGTGCTCTGGCTTGCCTGTAACTAGTATAGCCTTGTCTTCAGACTGCTGGGGAACTTCCCATGACTCACAACACTCTCTCCTCATCCTTTTTCTTCTCTTCTCTTCTCTTCTCTTATCTTCTCCTCTCTCTCTCTAACTGTATGCATTCATGTCACATCAATGCTCGTTACTAACTCAACTTCCTAGAGTTGTTATGCTTTCTCATCTCGCTGGCTCCCGTGGATGGTGATTGCAGACCCCCGACTGTGCATCGAGGGTTTACATGGAATATGGCTGTGGACTGTTATCATAATTATTATCGTAGCGATTTTCATTATAGTGCCGTTATTATTGTTGTGGTTGTTATTCTCTCTCTCTCTCTCTCTCTCTCCCAACACGGTCGAGGCAGATGGTTGCCCACCATGCGGAGCCTGGTTCTGTTCGAGATTTCTTCCCATTAAAGGGGAGTTTTTCCTTGTCACTTTCGCCAAGTGCTCGCTCAGGCGGGAAATGTTGGGTTTGGCTGTACATGTAAAGTGTCTTTAGACAACTTGTTGTTGTATAAAATGTAATTGAACTGAAATTACATTTTAATGATATGACTTGGGTTTTGGACCCTAATAAAAGGCAACTTTTTACATTCTGCTCAGAGTTGCAGCTAACGTTACTATTGTTGAAAAAGAAAACAGCAACTTGGATTCATTGATTTGTGTTGCTCGATTGCATTTCTACACTGATGTTTAGGTGTTTCTAGGCTTTGTGTAGCATCGTGGTTCTACAAGGAAGTCGGTGCATTCATTATGTGGTTCCAGAGAATGACAAGGTTCTGTAAAACAATACAGCAATGCATTAATATGCAAAAAAATATATACTTTTCATTTTTTAATACCTGAGTGTTTGTTGTCTTTTTGACTTAGGACCAGGAGTATACTTTGACTCAAGTACTGGGGTTGAGTACTTTGTCCACCACTAAGTTTGTACACTTGAAATTTTAATGATTAAATCTTATGTTCATCTAAACTTTAGATTGCTAGTTGCAAAGCTTCCTTCTAAAAGGAAGCTTTGCAGATAGTAATCTAGCAGCTTTTAATGCTTTTTTCACTCTTTTATTTTTCTCTTCCTTTTTAATGCCTAACTTCTCTGAAGTGAAAGAGCATAAATCCTTATTAATGTGTACAGTATATCTTCATATTATATATATTATGTTATACTCTAGCGTCAGTACGCTAATTGCTGTATTTGTTAAAATGTTTTTTTGACCAATACATCTACCAAAATAGTATACTTTATTATCAATTAAGTTTGGTGACATGTGTATGTGTGAGTGCATCCGTGTGTGGCGAGGGGTGCTCAAACAACGCTGCCCGGGGCAGCAATTAGGCTAAAGCTGGCCCTGCTTGCGAGGACATTTGGTTACAGAAGAGTAGTCACACACACACACACACACACACACACGCACGCGCACGCACACGCACACACACACAAGCACCTACACACACACACACACACACACACACACACACACACACACACACACACACACACACACACACACACACACACACACACACACACACAGACACATACACATACACACATACACACATACACACATACACACATACACACATACACACACACACACACACACACACACACACACAGGCACCTGTGGTCTTGTTAATGAGACAAGACGACATGGTGCTATGGGAGTCAGTAATTACAGAGCACCAAAATGGCCTCTCTCCTCTCCTCTAACCTGATTAGTCTCCCCTCTCTCTCTCTCTCTCTCTCTCTCTCTCTCTCTCTGTGTGTCTCTCTCTCTCTCTCTCTCTCTGTCTCTCTCTGTGTGCCTGCAATATCTCTCCAATCACCTCTTTTTCTTGTATAAATTAGCCATTTTAAGTCTATTTTTCCCTCTCATTCCTCATCTGGCCCTGTCCTGTGTGTCTGTCTTGCCCTCCTCATCCTGTCGTCCTTCACTGATATCAAAATGAGTATTTTTTCCACCCTTGCCTCACATCGGGTCACAAGTAATGACATCTTCCTCTGAGACTGCGGTCGGGTTAATTGCCAGCACAGTTAATTGCCAGTTTACTGAAGTCAAGCCACCACACCACAGTGCCACTGCCACAGGTCAGCTATTGACAACTGGCAGCAATCACCATTAGGGGTCCCTCGCAGCACCCAAGAGTGTCTCTAACGAAGCGATCCCTTTAATCAGCCCCTTTCACAGTCCTCATCCAGAAGGCAGTGGCAGTTGTTAAAAAGTTAGAACACTTTAGAACACTTCCCATATTAAAGGCTTTTTTAATTTTAGTTCCCTCTGTGTGGGAGATATTCTCTGCCTCAGCGATTTTGCCCATTCTTCCCCTTGTGCCAGAGAGTCCTTTGCCGCTCGCATTCACACTTCTGGCTCGGCTCGGCTGACTTCTTGCGGGGGAGATGAGGGGTTGTTTGCAAAAGATTATGAAAATATTAATGTAGTGAAGAGGGCTTTGGAGGAGCTAGGGGGAAAAGCATATTTGCATTATTACCTTTGACTGTGTGCGGCCTGGAATGGATGATTTGTGAGGCATGAATTGCTGCTTGGTACTCCTCACTAACTCTCTCTCTCTCTCTCTCTCTCTCTCTCTCTCTCTCTCTCTCTCTCTCTCTCTTTTCCCGTTCTCTCTCTCTTTCTGGTTTTGCTGGCTCTCTAGAGCTCCTAATAACTCTCTTAAGACTGACTTATACTTAATTGTGTGCTGGTGTCGCGCAGCGGAAATAGCCGATCTACAAGCTCACAGCGCGTTGCGGCGCGACCCGCATGTGGGCTTTTAGATCGGCTATTTTCGGCGAGCGACACGACGTGCAGCTAAGTATAAATCACGCATAACTCTCCTCTCACTCTCCCTTCCTTTCTCTGTTCCCCCCCGTCTCTTTTCATGCACACTCATGGGCTTGAATATAATCTCGGCTCCCTTGGCAGCTGGCTGTACTTTCTTCAAGGGGAGTTTTCACTTGTTCATGCAGACTTTCAGGGCCATCGGAGCATCTGGTGTAATCTTTATTCTTTTGCCACAACAGACCTTTTGGCCAATATATAATATATGATGCCAGGGTCTTTGGGAGTGAAAGTCACGCTGGCACCGCTCCTTCTGCGAGGGGAGGAGCAGGCTGTGCTCATTCCACATCTAAGACATTATCACTTTGTTATTAACAAACACACAGACTTAGCGAGCTGCAGGCAAACTTAAAAATTCGAAGACATTTTTTTCTAGTATTATTTGTAATTAAACAAACTACTTAACTACATAACCGATTGGCCTTTTGGAATGGATCCACATGGCTGGTCGATCTCATCAGATGTCAAATATTTTCTGATGTGTTCTAACATTTTAATTTGTTTAGGTGTTAAATAACTGTTACATCGAAGCAACTGAAAAAGTACTTCCGGGTAGATACCGCCGGCAGCGTTGCATTGGAGTAGTAGTATTATTGGAGTAGTAGCATTATTCATTAACCTTATTTCTGGAACAACAGGACGCTTATGATATTGTTATTGACTACTAGAAATATATAATTTTGTTCTAAATATCCACACATTTACAAACTAGACAAAGCTAATGTTTGGATCATTTATTTATATTGTGAAAATGTCTATAGACATTCTACCCAGATATACCTGTTTGCTTACAGACATTCAAACATTCTGATCTGGTCTATTAATATTTCTCATAATTTAGATATGGAAAGCTTCATTGGCTCAATTCAAAGTGAATGAAAGCCTACCCTTAATTCAATTTGTACTGTGTATAAAATATAATTCTCAATTAAACTAACCTGAAATGACTGATGGACAGTGGCCAAGTCCATCTCTAAATCATCCACCTCTCAAGCTGTAAGCTGACAAATCATTATTAAAAAATGACATTCCTGCGCAAGAGATAGTGGATAGTATAGTGGATAAAACTCCCACATTTTGAACCACTTTTATCCTCGCTGGTCTAGGCTTGAACAGTGGCGGGAAAAGTTCTCAATTTCTTTACTTAAGTAAAAGTATCAATACTGCAATGTAGAAATTCTCACTTTCTCACTCCCACTTCTGGTCAGACGAAGGAGGAGCCAGGCCCGGAGTCAACCCACAGTGTCTAGAGCCTCTCCAAGTGTCGCCAACACTTGCTGTTAACATCTCACCTGCCACCCCAAACCCTAACACCCCAATTAGCACTGTCTCTTACTCCCCTCAAGAGACAGTGGGGGCTGTAGCATGCCACTTGGACACAGGCCGGGGTCTGATCAGCCTCGGTCGGGACACCTGGAGGAGGGTGTCTGTTGTTGCGAGACCCGAAACACCCAGTGACTCCAGGTAACAACACTGATGATGTGTCCAAGTTTGTGCATCAGTAGATGTTTTTATTTACTGTTACAAGTGAAAGTCCGTAATTAAACATTTACTTGAGTAAAAGTACAAAAGTATTGGTACTGTATCAAAATGTACTTAAAGTACCAAAAGTAGAAAGTACTCATCATGCAGAATGTCCCTTTTCAAATGTATAAAAATCTTTTGTAAATAGCTGATCTACAAGCTCACAATACGTCGCCTTGCGACACATTGTGAGCTTGTAGATTGTCTATTTTCAAATGGCCGAAATGTATATGGCTGAAGTGGTTAATGTATGTTTTGTAATAATATTCAAAATCTACAAATTAACTAGTAACTAAAGTTTTCAAATAATTATAGTGGAATATATAGTGGACAATATTTGCCTTTGAGATGTAGTGTAGTAGAAATTACATTATTGGAAATAATCCATCAAAGTAAATATTCTTCAAAGTAAAAAAATACATCAATAAACAAGTACAGTACTTGAGTACATACTTGGTTACTTTCCACCACTGGGCTTGAATTCCAGCAAAGCCCCCCCCCCCCCCCCCCCCCCCCCCCTCCTCCGCTTCCCTGCGCTGTCTCTCCCCTCCTTCCTTTCTGCCTGTCTGTCTCCATTATGTCACAAAATGCCAGGCAAAGTAGGCAAACCCATCTTTTTGTGGAAACAAAAGTTTTACCTTCAATTTAATGTGTTGGCAGGTGTCTCGCAGGAACAGGTGGTGCATATCACAAACAAATCAGGAGGCAATCTGGAATAAATAAGTGCAGTGCCATTATAGAGACATTACTAAAAATGTATTGTCTGTGGACAGCTAAACACGATTCATTTAAGGCTTCTGCAGGACTGCATGACACTAGTGGTTTAGGGAAACATATTTCATTACAAAACGTGCCCCGAAGTTCTGGGTGTTTTTAGGTTTTTAGTTTTATGTTACGTATGAAGGACTGACGGTGAATCTCTCAACTCTAAATACACTGTTTGTCAACAGTATTTCTGAAGATCACTTTGCATGTTATTCCAATTTCCTGGTGCGATGGGGAGAGGGATTCTCAGAGGGCTGTGAAGGACCACATTCATTTTGTTGCTCTGTTTTCAAGGGTTTTTGAGATTGTACATTCCTCCCAGACCTGCAGCTGAGAGCTTATGTCAGGACAGAAATTATGATGAGAAATGTGTCCTTAAAGGAAATGATTATGCCCACACACACTAGATCACCTATGCATTGAATTCATTTGAAAACATGGGAAACATAGTGTGTGCACACATGTTTATGAGTGTAGATTCTTCTTCTGGTTTTACTGCTTTTTTTTTTTACTGCTTTAGTAAAAGTGTGTGTGTGTGTGTGTGTGTGTGTGTGTGTGTGTGTGTGTGTGTGTGTGTGTGTGTGTGCGTGCGTGCGTGCGTGCGTGCGTGCGTGCGTGCGTGCGTGCGTGCGTGCGTGCCTGCGTGCGTGCGTGCGTGCGTGCGTGCGTGCGTGTGCGTGTGTTTGTTGGGGGGGCACATTTTGCCTTAATCAATAATGAGACCTTGATAAATGCAATGAAAAAGTCTGCCTTAGCCTGAACCCAGTCTCTGAGAGTGGAACCCCAGGGTGGTGATAGTTGAAGGTCAAATATTCCTGTACTCCCTTGGATGAGTGTGCGTGTGCACACTAATGAAAATGTCCAATCAAAGTACCACCATGGCATTCAATAAACGTATCTCCAAAGCATCTCTCTGGACTGTAACCGGCAGTCTTGGCATTAAACTATACTCCTAACCTTATTACCCTAACCTTAACCATACAAATAGTACCTAACCATAACCACATAATAGTGATGTCACACAAGCTGGCAGTTTGAGGCCATACACTCCATATTTCTAGCCTGACATCCAGACTGATCGTTATACATCTTTTGGATTTTTTCAGTCCCCATATTATTATAAAGTGAGAGTGAAAAAAGGTGAATGTAGCTATTAGGGCTGTGAAAAAAATAATCTAATTAATTTTAGGCTTTGTAATTAATTAATCAAAATGAATCACATTTTAATCGCACATACATTTTTGACCTGAAAAGCAATTTTCACAGAATAAATACATGCTTAAGCAACAAGATGTTGTTTATTTTTTATCAAGGTCAGTGCAATTTTAGGAATATATTCAGATTCTGGTAGCCTATATAAGGACCTTCTGTAAACTCAAGCACACTCAAGCACTCAAGCACCTACTAGGAGTCGGATTGACACGTTATCATTATCCGCGCCTACGTTAACGTTAGCTCTGGCTTCCACGCTAGCTGCAACATGTTTAGCATTGAGGTGATACTGGAGGCTTGACTTGCTGCAGTGATATGCAAATTATTTGTTGCACAATTTCCACACAACCGTGTATTTTTCCACACTTCCGTCAGAGAAGGCTACCATTTCAGACTTACAGTCTCAAAATTGACTTAAGAATAAATGTTGAATTCTGATGACTTTGGCATGACCATGTGTGTAGGTGCGTATATATTTGTGTGTGTGTGTGTGTGTGTGCGTGTGCGTGTGCGTGTGTGTGTGTGTGTGTGTGTGTGACCATGTGCGTGTAGGTGTGTATATATTTGTGTGTGTGTGTGTGTGTGTGTGTGTGTGTGTGTGTGTGTGTGTGTGTGTGTGTGTGTGTGTGTGTGTGTGTGTGTGTGTGTGTGTGTGTGTGTGTGTGTGTGTGTGTGTGTGTGCATGTGCGTGTGTGTGTGTGTGTGTTGACAAGGTGAGTTGTCCGACAGTAAATCTATTGTCACCACAGATGGTTCCTGATGGGGGAATGAACATCATAAATTTTCCAACGCTGACCAAAACTAGCCAAGGACAACATCACTGAGTGTGCAGACACACAAGTCCGACCATACACGGAGGAAACACACACACACACACACACACACACACACACACACACACACACACACACACACACACAGAGAACCCACCACATACAAACACACACACACACACACACACACACACACACACACACACACACACACACACACACACACACACACACACACACACACACACACACACACACAGACACACACACACACACATGATGGCTACAATCCACCCAAGTTACAACACAGCCCTGGCTATAGGCAACCCAGCCTGGCGTAGATGCATGTATTCACCTGCAGGGAGAAGTGAGTGGCGCAGGGCGCGGTTTGAGACCACACGGCCACAGGCAGGGTTGCCAGATCTGCTTATTATAATTTGCCCGCAAGACTTTATTTGAAAATAGACGATCTACAAGCTCACAACGCGTCGCATCGCGACGCGTTGTGAGCTTGTAGATCTGCTATTTTCAAATAGCATGATGTATATGTTAAAGTGCTCATGTGGCCCATAGTTGCTTCTTTTGGGCTGGTTTTCCTAGACCTGGTTGCTTGATTCTCTCACAGAATCTGGCAACGCTGGCCACAGGGCCCACTAAAGGTGAGCAGTCAGTCTGAATGACTAACAGACTGACCTAGATTCAAACCAACAAGAGAGAGAAGGGGGGGGGAGAGAGAGGAAGAGAGGGAGAGAGAGGACTAGAGGGGGTGACAAAGAGGGAGTGAGAGAGAAATGGATCAAGAGAGAGATGGATAGACAGGGAAAGAGAAACAGAGAGACCAGAGAGGGAGAGAGAGAGGGAAATGAGTCAGACAGTGAGGCAGAGATCGTGCCCCCACCTCTGTGCTATTGTCCCTGTGTGTGAAACATCATTCTGAGTTGTCATCTCAGACACCGTTCTTATTTCACGGCTGACGTCCTCCATTTTGTCATGCCGGCTGCCAAAGGGGGGGGGGGGGCAAGGGAATGGAACAAGGGAGAAAATGGCAGGCCACCATCGACGATGAAACCATCTTAAAGCGCAGGTCACATCGCTCGCTCCCAACTGCCTGACAGAATGACGCATGTGTCCACATGATGGCTTTGTTCAGCACATCTCTGCTTCAGCTGTGAATCGTACGTGGATAAAATTGCATTTACTGTACCTAAAGCCCAACTTGGGTTTTGAGTCGGAGTGCGTCACCCATCAATGTGTGATGGGGCTGATGTTGTGAGGTGCAACTGCACGGTGTAAACTGTTGAAATCGCCTCGGTCGATCACTGGGATTGGATCGTTTTCAGGCAGTGGACTGGATGAATAAATGTCATATTTGATTTTCATGGACACGGGACACATTTGCAGGTCATGCCAAACCTGTGGTGAACGAAACCTGAGCTGCAAGTGCCTGCACATGGCCATGTTACCGCCATCAATTGCATAGATTGTTAAAGGGTAGGACTTGCCGACGGGGAAATGAAGCCTCCAGGTCTTATTTGGTTGCCGTTTTTGATGTTAATGAAAATATATATTTTTTTAAATATATAAAAAAATAGAAAAAGTGCTCCTCAGAGCACAGTTCTCCGCCAGGTCAGGTTGGTTAGTGTGGGCCAGCAAAGTTCGGAATTCGCCAATCAGGCTGGAATGTGAAAAATCAGATCGGACGGATCCGTCTTGATCACTTCATTTAAGAGATAATATGTGCCTATTTGCGTGATGTTTGGACAACATTTGAAGGAGTAATATTAAAACAGCCTCCTGGTGGCGCTAACATAGGGCAATGTTGAAAGGGTGGCATTTGTTCCTCAGCGTAAGGCGAATGTGCGTGGCAAGTTTCACCGCAATCGGACGCTGCGTTCATGATTTGCGGCATTTTGTTCAAAACGGGCCACTCCTGCAAACTAAGTCAATCAGGATGGAATATGAAAAATCAAACAAATCCGTCTTGATCACATGACTATAGAGATCATGTGTACCGATTTGCGTGAAATTTGGATAAAATCTGAAGGAGTAATATCCAAAAATGTGTTTTACGTAAGTCGGCCTCCTGGTGGCGCTGTAAAAGTCAGATGTGAAAGATGCAGGGAAAAGGGCCTCCTTGGCCTCTAGGGAGTGCACATACAAAGTTCTACACAGATCGGTGTAGTTAAAGGTAAAAACATGAATCAGCCACCATGAGGCTGATTTGAAAACTTTCAAGTGGCATTTCTTCCTCAGCCTAGTGAGAATGTGCGTGCAAAATTTCACGGAAATTGAATGCTGTGTTCATGATGAGGCATTTTGTTCCAAACGGAGCCCTCCTGCAAAATTTGTAAGCCATTCTTAGCCAATCAGGATGGAATATGAAAAATCTGAAAGACCTGTTTCGTTTAATGACTACAGAGATACTGTGTACCGATTTGCGTGATTTTGGCGGTATGTAGTTGTTATGGTCGAGAGTGCTCAATGGAGAAAGAATAAGGCAGATAGCCAGAGAGAGAAAGAGAGCTCTACTGTGGCCATGTGTGTGTTTTTCTTCCTCTTCCCCTCAATAACCCCCTCCCTCCTCTCCTCTCTCCTGTCTTTCTATTTTCTGCATGACATTTAAGTGTCAGGAAGAGAGATGGGAAGGCGAGGTGGTAATGAGCCCGTGGGGACTTGCTAAGTCACCGTGGAACAACCTGAGGGTGCAGCTGCAATTAGAATAGTCTTGAGTTTATTGATGGGTTTCTTGTTTACAAACATCACTGGATGGCCGCACATTCCGGGGGCAAAACCGCTTTGGTAGCCGGTCACAGGATTGCAGTCAGCTGTTGTAATCAATGTAGGTCTTTGTCAATTCTTGTTGACTTGATAAGAAAATGCCATTTCAGGGCTGGATCTGTTTGTTTATATTTCATTTGCATATCATTATGTCAAATGTTAACAGTAGTTGACTATCACTATAGTCATCTGGTCTCTAAATTACATTTGCCAATTAATTTGCTATTCAAATAAGAATGTAATAGCAAATAAAAACCATTATGGATTGTTGACGTGTCAGATGAATTTATTGATTCTGTTGGTTGTTGAGCCTGTCTATCCTCTGCTTATTTGACAATATCAGGAGCATGGAGGTAACGTTAGTCTCGGAGCTATAAGTCAAGGTAATGTTTACGTCAAGGCTACTTTATGACATGCTGCAAATGACAGCTACTGTAAATAAGACATCAGACATGTATAGTGTATAGGACTAGGACAGTTAGGAAATGGCTGGTGCTGAATAAATTGAAAGCCTACATAGCTCCGACAGTGGCAATTACTGTACATCAATAAATTTGTTCTCAGTAATGGTGAGAAATAACAATATCCCTGTGCTATTCCAGAACGCAAATGGGTTTTAGATGTATCCAGGTGGCCAGCATGGCCCTATACTGTATTTACAGAGACGACCAGTGTTTATACAAAGATCTGTGTGCATAAATCCTTTGATTCATATGATCATGCAATTTGTGCAAGAGATAAAGAATTATGCCATGGAATCAAAATAGCATTGTGAGGATCCACAAATGTCTGTTCTTACCAAAGGCATGTTGGAATATTGGAAAATGTTCCATCCTTTTTTTTTTTATGGACTCTGTGGAGAGTAATCCTCAAAACAATATTGCTGTCTTGACCAAGACAGCTACAACAAAAAGTTGCCCTTGTTGTTATGACCATAGACTAATTGTATAACTCCATGGATGGATGTGTAATGTTATGGTTATACCTCTATGGTCATTAATAGTTCGGCGCAAAAATGCTGCTGCATGTCGTCAACCACTTCCAGCTGTATACTGCATGTCTGATGTTCTTCAATCATAGGATATGATTCCATAGTAATACTGCAGGGCCCTGGAACTGATCTTATTTAATCATCCCCCCCATGGTGTCAGTAAAATGTGTAAATTGGACTGTCTAGGTATATACTTGCACATACAGAGTTAACCACTTTCAACCCTGCATGTCTATTTTGGTCATGTCGGCAAAAAAAAAACAAAAAAAACAATGTTTATTATTTTTATAAAAGCAAAAATAGCAGATATACAAGCTTGTGTCGAAAATGACACATCGCGGCACTTTGTGAGCTTTAAGATCATAGATCATCCATTTTTCACTATTTGTCAACCCAAGTTCAATTGTATTGTCACATTACACGTTTACAGCTGTAAAGAAGGTGACATTCTATGTAGGGGTTAAGTGTAGCTGGAAAGTCCTTTAGTTTGCAAGATAAACATCTTCCAATTGAAGATGTAATAATCACGTGTACATCTTTGAAAGAATAATTCAATGACTCCGTTTGCCGTTCCTGCCAACAGAACACAAGAGATTAGATCAATAATACTGTAGTTGCTGATGGACAATATCGTGCTGGTTCTATTAGTTGTACAGGCTGAATGTAGAATTATGTAGAATTGTAGTGAGACTGCTCATCTGCTAAGGGCTGTTTCAGATTGGCCAACTATTCATGATGAACATATTTCAGACTTAATAAGTGATTGTCAGGGACAGACCCAGATTTCAGTCTTTCACTAATACAAGCTAAGCGACTATATTTGAGTCAGCCGATTGGGAGTTGTTGGGGGGTCTTGAGCCTTTTACACTAGAGGGTGATTGGATCCTTACTGTCGAACTCCACTCCTGTCGGCTTGAAAATGGGGGAATTATCACCATGTGAGAAACTTAATGTTACCATGGGGGTGAATAAGATACCTACCTTACCTACCAAGCTTTACTAGGGCTATTACATTGCAAAACCTTTAACTTCTTCTAAATGGTAACATTTTTTTGATGCCTCTCTCATTAAAAGGCAGTCTAAGCCTGTAAGTCAGCAAGCTAAAGTGAAACTAAAGGTGTTTTTTCTTTCTGCCGTTGTTGAGGATAAGCGACGGCAGTCAGGAATCTGTCCAGCTGAGTTTCAAAGCGTGCGGCAGACATCTCTGTCACGACTTCAGTAATGCGACTGACATACAGGGGAACATCGGTGTCCTTTGGTTGTAGGCTACACACCAGCCTCCGACTAATTAGCTTGTGTCAGACAGTGAAGCAGCTCTGAAGTCCCTCATGAAAGTCTGCCATTCATCCCATATGCTCTTAGTAGTGCCCCAACATTGCAGACGCGTGCACAATCTTTAAGAAGAGGTCGCTAATAGGGTAAAACACAGCACAGGGCACCCACGGGCCATGGGGGAGCTGTACATGAGTGTTTATGGGGGCACACTGGGAAGGCAAGTGGGGTCATATAGGACACCACACTAAAGAAATGTCCATCTAACAAAAAGAGCTACACTAAGATACTAAAAGCCTTGCTAGCAGCCACTTGAGGCCACCCTGCTCCTTATACCAAACTGGACTTGAATTATGCACTTTACAGGAAAAGTACGGGGTCAACAAAATCAGTTGGGTTCTTCCTGATATCGCCCTATTAGATTATGGTACAGTATCTTGCGTGCCTGATGTGATGCGCTGTGAGCTTGTAGATTTACTGTATTCTCTACTTGTGAGCGAAACTTGTACAAGAAAGTAAAAAAGTGAATGTAAAAAACTGAAACATTGAAATGTGGAGATACAAGGTTTATGCCCAGCATCAACAATATATAACCTGAAAAGCAAGAAGAAAAGACAGTTGAAAGAGGGATTGTGAAACCCTGAGAGGAATAAATACAAATTGGTGAGCTAGGACTGTGAATTTAAATCGTTCTTACCAGTCTGCCCACATAAATGCTTTGATCAGCTCTGCTCAAGTTGTAATTATCAGGGAAGATGTCAGAGGTGGCGATAGCCTTGAGAGATATCTGATTCAGTCGCTCCCTCTCCCTCTCTACGGGGAGCAGAAGTGAGGAGGAGAGAGATGACACAATCAAAAACTCAGCATCCCTAGTGCCATCAGAGGCAGCAGCTCCTCTGATGGCACTCAAGGACAATGGAACTCGACCATCACATCGCCTGAAGATGGAAGAGGAGGGATGCCACTGAGTTGGAGCAAAAAAATAATTGATTTGTAAGCCTAACTTTTTCTGAGCATGCATTCAAAAACAGTAACTCAAGCGGGAGCTGGTAGAGCTGAGGACTTTTGACTTGTTAGAAAGTAATAACTACTCCACCACCAAGTTAAGCTCTTCCATAGTAGGGCCGAACAGTTCTGATCACGATAAGTAACCGCACCAATACAAATCTTTTTTAGTTTTTTCAAACAAGACTTAATTTGTTTTATTTAGATTTTTTATTAACGCAAGAACAATGGCTTCAAATAGCATGCTAGGTTTCCAGGAATAGAAAGCCTGCTGTTTCTATTAGCTTGGATTCCCCATCGATGATGTCACTGGTAGGCGGGTTTCTGAACTGTCCACAGCCCTCCACTGAGACAAAGACAGAGTAGAGACAAAAGTGGTACCCTATTATAATGAGCATTAGTGAGGACCAATTATATGAGGATAGGTTGAAAATTTGCAAAGTCGTACTTTAATGATGTATTCCATGGAATTGCTGAAAAGTTTAAAGGACGATTGCTGATTTGTTGTCCATCCTCGAGGTGCAATGCACGTGCAAGTAGTTCAATAGAGGATCCAGAACACATTCAGGCTGCAGAAAGACAACGCGGTTTGAGGCTAACAGCATGGACGCTAACGTGACAGCTGGCATGGCCCGGGGGCCCGGGGACCACTGCTGAAAGGATGTGTTCCACCCCTGCAGCAGTAAGCACGCTCGTCCTCTCAAAAGCAGAATGTGAGGAGGCCGGGCGCTAAAGAGGTTGAAAGCAAAACCTTGTGATTCTTGATTCTTGAAAAGCAGGAAAGCCTATCGTTTCTATGACGTCGTCCCCATTGTGATGTACCTGCTGCTTATGGGTAACAATTAAAACAATATCACAGGACAGTTCAAGAAAACAGTGGGTGCAGGAGTAGTGAGTGGAAAAGATAGCTATGGCATACAGATGTGCATCATAAGTTGTTAGGACTGTTAGGCACTTAACTGGACTTCCTTTAGTTTGAACAGGGATTTCCCAGCTCTTTTCAGGCTTCAGGCAAAAATCCTTATCATTGTATTTACTGTTCATACAGTAAATAACAAACTAATGTACGATCTTAGGGAATTACAAGCATGAATTTTGCATTTGGTGCACAGACCAAATGAAACGAAATGATGTTAAAGTTGTTACAGTCCTGTATGAGGTGAGAAAGGGGGATATACATTGTTTTATATTAGTAATTAGATTCACAAATCTGATAACCACAACTTGTAATCTTCCTAGCCTTCACCCTTTCAGTTGTTACATGTATTTGGAAAGTGTTTGTCTCTCCTACTTTTAATCTATTTTGTTTTATCATTCAATACTCCGTAGGGGCTTTTTGTGACAATTTGGTTTGTTAAAGGAACTTACATGTTGCATCATTAAAGGGCACGCTGATTGGCAGCTTGTTTCACAACAGCAATTTGATTAATGAGATGACCCCCTAGCTAAATCACTCTCTCTCAGTCAACCTGGTAAATACTAAAAAACAGACAAACTTTAAGAACTGCTATAATCCGTGGCGCCCGGGTGGCGCAAAAGCAAAGTTCCTCCCCACCACCTTTGAGACTGAGGTTTGTAAAATGTTACCACTTGAAAAGCTCTAGTGTGATGGGACTGTACAAGATCTCCACAAAAGTTTAATCAACTATCCCAAAGCTGGCTCTAACCACAGACGCAATGGAATGCACTCACCATATAAGAATATAATAGTCACCACGCACACAAAATGCACCTACAATGTAGCTAATTATTCCACTTTTGAAAGAAGAAGCTGGTACGGTTATAAATAGTTCAAGTAGTTTTCAATCCAACATATTATGCTGTAACTGTGTTTAGGCTACATTTATGCATCTGATTGTTATTCATTCATTGGAAATTGATATGGCTGTTTTTAATATCAGAGGTCTGGTAAACTGTAATAGTTTTGGACATTATGGTTGGCGTGTGTGTGTGCGTGTGCGCATGCGTGCGTGCATGCGTTTGCGTGCGTGCGCGTGCGTGCAAGTGTGTAGGTGGGAGGATGTAATTGTATTTGTTTTCTGTAATGTTGATAGTGTTAAGAGTGCTGGGGGATGAGGTTAGTGATGTAATTTTATTTATGTATGCATGTATATGAAAGCATGTGTATGTTATGTTATGTTATGTAATTAATACCAACCCCAAGGAAGAGTACCTGTTGACTTGGTAACAACAAATAGGGATCCAAATAAACAATAAACAACAACCATTAAGGGGAAGAATAGACAAACGATTCGGCCATGTGCCTTCATCAGTGTAATTAAGCCTTCTCATTAAGGCACCAGCTTATAGAGTCACTCATCAGTCTAATTGCATAAAGATGTTAACAGATTCACATATTGGGAGTGAAAGCATGCGCAACAAAAAGACACGCATGGGTTAACAAGTTCATTTAAATTACATCTCATCTATGGGGTGTAAACACAATCAACATTCCTCAGCAAAATGCACTGAGATGCACTGTGTACTAATTAAGTCAATGTACTGTACATCCATGCAAATTCCACAACTGTTGTATTAAAACCGTGGGGGGAAAACATCAAGCCAGGTGGGCTGCTCATAAAAGAACTGAGGTATGTTACCACTAGGGGTGTGCACTGCCGATATATCGGCGATATATATATCGCCGATATATCACGATATATTGGGATACGTTTTCATGACGATATGTATCGCTTTGGCGTTTGAAAATAATACTATATATATAGTATTTATTTTTGCAAAAACAGAAGTATTTGTTTGCATTTGCCCCCCCCCCCATATATTTTCATAATAAAAAAGTGCCATATATCGTATCGATATCGTGAGCCCAATATCGTGTATCGTAACTTATCGTGAAATTAGTGTATCGGCACACCTCTAGTTACCACTAAACTTACTTAAGTCCTCTAAAACTAATAGTGAAAATAGCCAATCTACAAGCTTGTTGCAATATGACATGAGAGCTTGTCAAACTGCTATTTAAAAAAAAGTCAAAGTTCACTTGTAATGACATGCCCAGAATAGTGATATCAGGTTTAATGTGGTTTTAAAAAATGATGCCTCTGTGGGTCAAGTTCTTTATTAATGTCCTGAGGATATGAGAGCGTAATGTGAGAATCCAAAATTACTCTCTCCGTAAGATCAAACGAGTCCATCTGTCTGCCAGAAGGTACCGCTCTGCTCCTATACCACCCCTGCAAAAGGGATGATCTTTATTTTGAACCAATAACATTCCTTTTGTTAATAATTAACCCATTCAATCCGGGAAAGTATCTCTGTCATTTTAGATGTATTTGGGCTATATTCAAAAATAGCAGCTCTTCATGCTCATAGCGCGGCACCGAGTGCCACACTATGAGCTTGTAGATCTCCTATTTTTGAAAAATCATGAAAATCTGTACAAATGTTTGATTGTATTTTTTTTAAGCGACATTTGTAACTCAAATCTTTGCTTCTGAGGGTCCCTGGAACTAAATATTTTACAAATGTTCCCACAAATGTACACGATTTTTCAAAAATATTTTTGAATAGCCAAAGAAATCTTAAAATTACACAAATGATGCTTTCCCGGTCGTAAAGGGTTAAAGAGTAACATGATTAGCTTGATTATAATTATACAGTGCAACTGCAGTCAGTTATACAGGCCAAAGCATAGCTATGTTAGCCTCTGCCACAAAGTCAATGCCACCTTTTGTTTCAGGATAAGGAATTGGATTTGAAGGCAATTTATTGTTGAACATAGCAGAGATTGTATTTCTTATCTTCCTTCCCATCATGAACTTAGAGACAAGTTTGGAACTTCCTCTGTTGGACATTTTCATCTCTACCCCTGTCAGTTTAAGTGCTTTTCACTTTCTTGTCGCATAAATTTGTGAAATGATAAAATGTTACAGTGTTTTCGCTCGGATTGAAAGAACATTGCGTTCATTTTAAATGTCCCAGACAGTTGCCATTATAGTAGTATTTAGCTGTATTTTAGCATTTTACCGTATGCATTTGTGACCTCATTGTATGCATGGTAAATCAAACATTAATTGTGTTGAATTTTTGTTTAAGTGTAGCCTTCAGAATTTAACCACTTACTTCATTGACCAGGGCTTCCCAGGGGTCTATACGTGTCGTAAGTATGAAGTTGAAGTATGAAGTTTGATTATGATTATATGAAGAAGCGGAACTTGGTGTAAAAAAAAAAAAAGCAATGGGAAAAAGCACTAGCCTATCTATTAACATTATAGCTGATACAGCTTTTAATAAGCCACTCATGTCCTCTTTGCATCCCGATTCCCCACCACATCATATACAGTATGGGTGCTTGTTACTCCACCACTCTGTGTCTAATGAAGGCTATTTGTTTGTGCTCTCATGTGAAGCCTGTACAGTAGATCAGTGGTTTTAGTTCAAAACAGCAGCATTTTGAAATGAATGCATCATGGCTTTAGTTAATAATGCAATTTGCTTAGTGAACAAGTTGGTTGAAGTGAATGTCAAGTCAAATTTATTCATAGCACATTAAAATACAGCATTATATGTGATTATATGTACCGTATATGTATGGAATGTCAGCTCATACTGACCACACACAATCACAGACAACCAAGCACAACTCTAACCAGCCACATGCTAACTCCGCCCACGTGCCATCCCCTGATCACCAAGCAATTGACAACTCCTCCCCATGCCAACCACTCACCTATCTTCAGTCAAGCTGATGACAACTCCTCCCCATGCCAACCACTCACCTATCTTCAGTCAAGCTGATGACAACTCCTCCCCATGCCAACCACTCACCTATCTTCAGTCAAGCTGATGACAACTCCTCCCCATGCCAATCAGCGTGGTATTTAAACCCAACTTTGCCAAAATGGCGGTGTGCATTGTTTTCAGTACAACCCTCCCTCCCTCCCTCCCTCTTCTTTTTCTACTTCTGTCCTCTTCTCCGGGTTCCAGGCGGGGTCCCTTAACCTTCCTCCGCCAGGCTCACGCCTTGGACCCCAAAGCCTGTAGTGCGCCCTTAGATGACCATTTTGCACTTTTTTGGCCGTTTATGCAGCACGTCTCATGCCACGCATGCGACGCGCCCATACGACCATACTCCCATGTTTCTTTCATTATTTCAATAAATAACTATAAATCTATTTTGTTGAAGGCTTGGGGAGTATGGTCCTATAGTGAAATCAGTGTTCAGCGATATGATGGCCAATGAAAGCAGCTTGTAGGACCTTGACTGACATGTAAGTCAGAGGTTCTCAAACCTTTTAATTTCAAGGACCCCCAGTTTGTTATGCATTAGCTCACAGACACCCATAATTATGTGAGTGTGCAAATGGAGACAATTGTGGTCCATTTGGTTCCATCTGCACACTCTCAGAGGTATACAGACTTGTAAGCGTCCATTTAGCTGGGGACCCCCTGGAACCCCCTCAAGGACCCCTGGGGGTTCCCGGACCCCACGTTGAGAACCACTGATATGATGATTATGTGGAGAGAGTCCCATAGAGGTATAATATAACTAGAGGGCGGATTGCCCCGCCCCCAGCTATTCATTTCAATGAAATTGCTCAGTGGCGTTTTGAAGCACCCGGAAGCCTGCTGGAAGTAGAATTATTGAGACGTTTTTGAGACGTTTCGAGCAACCATAGAGTTATGAGCATGCGCACTAGTGTCCCTTTTGCGTCCTACGTCACAACCTACCTCCATGAACGAGCCTGTGTTTATATTTATATTTATTAAATACACTTGAGATGCATATTTATATGTAAATGCATATGTATTTATGTATAATATGTTTACATATTATATTATATTATATATATTTATATATATAAATATCTCAGTATTTTTTACTCGTGCTTGTATTTCGCCCCGCCTGCAGTTCCAGCTTTGGCCACTGGGGCAGCTTCAATGTTTCTCAGCAACTCAGGGGGCTTGTTTGGAGAGTCCCCCTCCCCTCTGCAGAGAGTACCCCTCCCCTCCCTCCCGAAAAGAAAGGAAAAAGAAAAAAATTAACTTCACACTCAGAAACTGAATTAGGAAAAAAAACACTATAAAAGAAGGCGCTAACAGCGTATTAATTACTGGAGATCAGTAGTAGAAACATGAGAGGCTAAAAAACCTAGACCCAGGCTAACAAAGGTGTATATACATGGCTGGTAATGATTAATAGATAAGCCCTAAGAATTCTGACCTATTAAGCTGTTAAAAAGCCTTTCAGAACCTAGCAAGTCCACACTTCTACTAATATGATAGAGCAATAAAAGGCAATCAATCACCCCGATTTCCTTGTTCTTTGTTTTGCAGAGAGACTGGAGCCTTGCCACTTGGCTTATATAAATACTGATTCCCTGCAAAGGCACATAAAAGACTAACTGAACCCGCCTGCAACAGCTCGGCTGTGTTTTATTTTATCTTAATGAGCTGCCTTATTCTGAAGGACATTTCTGCTGAATAAACTTGTAATGTGGCTACAGCTACACTGTGCGAGAATTGTATCCAGATATTCATCTCTTCTAGTAACTAATGTGTTGACGGGTAACATCCATGAATGCTTCCATGTTTAAGTCGTGTTCTTTAACCACATGAATGAACCCTATAAAATCCCTATAAATTATCTTCATGTTATGATAGGCGGTGAACATTGCTGAACATTTGCTGAAAATATCTACAAGCTCACAGCACGTCACAATGTGATGCTTTGTGAGCTTGTAGATTTGTAGATATTTCCGGTGAAGATATTTTGTGTAGAGGGGGAAAAGTAGGAGGCCAAGTGTAGAATCCTGAGGGACTTCAGTCAACCAACGTATATTGTTTAAGTGATTATGTCTCAGATCAAGACAGTAACAATGAAAGATCAAGCATGTCATGAGAAGAATCAGTTCATACAGTTGCAGTGGTTTAAAATGTTTAATTCAACATTTTGTGATATGACTAAGATTACCAACAAGTCCTTACGGACATTTACAAGAGCACCCACAGGAGTTATTTTGGGCTTGAATTTTCACATAGGGTAGAACAGTGGTTCTCAACATTTTCAGGCTGTGACCCCCCAAAATAATCATATTTGAACTGGGGACCCCCCACACCGACACGCACTTAGAATTGTAGGAGTTGAGACATTACATTTAGCTTGACTCGGTTCCACAGATAAATATTGGGAAAATAGCCAATCTACAAGCTCACACGCGAGGCGCTGTGAGCTTGTAGATCAGCTATTTTCACAATATTTGCCTCTTTCTTATATTTTTTGACAATTTGGCCAATGTTTGACCAGTTTTTATAGTATAGTTTGATTACTTTTGATGCAGTAATATATATATATATTTGTTTTCTTTTATAGGTATTTGTCCCCCCCCCCCCCAAAAAAAGAAATCATGTGGGGACCCCCCTGGGGGTCCCGACCCACATGTTGAGAACGGATGGCATTGCCCCACCGACTGATGACGTGGATTGACTCACACGTTCCTCCTCCACGGGAGGAGGAACGTGGGAGTGAATCCGCATCATCAGTCTGGCAATGCCAGGCTAAGATAAATCACTGATATGGGAGATCTTGACTGGAATGAAATTACATTACAGGGCTATAAAAACAAAATGGAGTGCGTGCCAGATCAGAAGATAACAGGCTAACGAGTTTGTCAACGGCTCTCACACATGCGTTTGATGTTTGATGTGTTTTGTTGTCTGTGACTTGTGGGCAGGCAGCGTATAGTTGCATAATGTTGCATAAGAACAATCAATGAATTCCCATGAGGAGTAAATAAAAACTGTGTTGAATGTGAACATCGTAATGGGAGCTCGTTCAGAGTCCTGCGTACCATCAGCTGTGCGATGTGACTGTATTTCACTAAAAATAGAAAGACACAAAACTAAGACCTAACCAGTAATGGACAGTAACTAAGTACATTTACTTGAGTACTATACTATTTTTTGAGTATCTGTACTTTACCTGAGTATTTGAGCTTTTGGATACTTTTCACTGAATTTACTTTGCGATGGATTAAAGCAGAGTTGTGTTTTTGTTCGTGTTGATCCAACAGCGAAGGCACAGCCATAATGAAAGCAACCTTTGACCTCTCTCTTCTGACACTTTGGTCCCTCGCTCACTCAAATCTACCCTTCCTCTCTTCACACCACACACGCACGCACGCACGCACGCACGCACACACACACACACACACACTAACTGATTAGGTTTAATAAATAGCGGAGCAGATAAGTGCTACGATCTTTCAATTTATGATAAAAGCGTGAAAATTGGCGTGAGCAGTCTCCATGGGTCACTTGACAAGAATATTGTCTGAGCCATTTGTAATTTCAAGATGGCGGCCATTTTTCAAGATGGCCGACACCTTAGTGGGCAGTTAAGTGATATGATGGTTTATTTGGTGATACAAGCATGAAAATTGGCATGCGCAGTCTCTGTGGGTCACTTGACAATAGGCCACCCACAGCTATTTGAAATTTCAAGATGGCGGCCATTTTTCAAGATGGCCAACACTTCAGTGGAGCAATTAAGTTATATAATGGTTTATTTGGTGATACAAGCATGAACATTGGCATGAGCAGTCTCTCTGGGTCACTTGACAATAGGCCACCCACAGCTACTTCAAATTTCAAGATGGCGGACATTTTTCAAGATGGCCAACACTTTAGGGGAGCAATTAAGTTATATAATGGTTTATTTGGTGATACAAGCATTACATTTGGCATGAGCAGTCTCTAAGGGTTGCTTGACAAGAAAACACTCCCAGCCACTTGAAATTTCTATTTTCAAGATGGTCGCCCCCTGGATCCTCAAAAGATACATTTTCTCATAGAAATGTACGTTTTTTTTTTTCCATTAAGGACGATTATTATTATTATTATTATCATTATTATGCTAAAACAGTTGTGTTGATTTGTTGATCATAGATAGATTAGATAAGAGTGAATATCTGCACTACCAGGGCACACTGGTGATATATCACTGCTGTTAAACCTCAGAGTGGGGTTCAATGTCAGCTAATTGAAAGTTAGTATCCCAAATGCTGTCTAATTTACCCCAAAACAGTTAGATAGCCGCACCTGAATTGACAGGTTGTGCCAGCGCGGGAGAGCCGAGCCAAGGTTAATGGGGTTTTAATTAACCGGATGGTGTACAGATCGCATGGGATTTAAATGGCATTGGATGAACGATCGGACTAAGTGTTGGGTTAAGGCACAAACTTAGTTGTATCCCATACATCAAAGTGCTTGGTAAAAGGTGGTAAAAGGATAAACCCTCTGCCTCTGCCTATGCTGCAGACATGGCAGAAGCCATCATAACAGTTGTGAAAACTAACTGGGACAGATGTTTCATTTGTCAGCAGGTCACCAAGGAAAAACTCATTCAGCCAAGTTTATTCAACAGAGAGCACGATCGTACTGGTCATGATACCATTGCAAGAAATGTTCCATTATTTCATAAGATTAATGCTCTGCCTATCTTACTTAGTCCAACCCGACTAGATGAAGGTGATGGCATAGAAAGCACATTGACAAGAAACAGAGCAACATATCATTCAAGCTGTTCAACAACACAGAGCTGGAAAGGGCCCAAAAGAGAGCATCTACATCTGCTGAAGACACTGAAGATACCAAAGATATCCATGTCAAGAGACTAAGAAGATCTAATGTATGACCGGTCCAGTGATGTCACAACTGTGAACGAGGCCAGGCTTGATCTCTTTGCCAGAAAGCAAAGACGATATGACTTGATCCTGCCAACTCAAGCAGCACTCAAAGAGCATGCCAAACGTGCTTCTTATGAGGCTGGATACGTGTGGGGACAGGCATTGAAGCGACCTCCACAAATGCCGAGCCCATCTGACTGGGGATGGGTGGAACAGGACGAGAAGTGGAAAGTCTTCTGGACTCCACTTCCACCTATTGCGGAGAGTTGTTGGGAGTTGACCAAATGTGGGTGCACCAAGGCATGTACTGGAAGGTGTAAGTGCTTCAGATATGGACCCAGTTTCACATGCCTATGTAATTGCCCCTGCTAGAACCTATTTGCATGTTTATTTTGCCAGAGTTATTCCCCGTTGTCCTCTGTGTTTTCAAGTGTAGGCCTATGGCTCGGCTTCCCCTCGCCACATCGGCGCATCATGTTTTACTTTGTATCTAGTCTATTACTGTGTAATTTTCAGTTGTTACTTTGTAACATTGCTTCCACTACCCTCCACTGCCATATCTAACAGTGAAGCACATTTTCAGTTTAGTTCCTTAGTATAGTTTGTCATGGTTCCGTGGCTATTGCCATTCAGTGTTAGCCATTGCTCATAATTTTGGAGCACTGTCCGTTCAGCACCACAACTGTGCTTATCAGCACCACAACTGTGTTAATTTATTCATCTTATTTTTTGTTTCCCCACCCCTTAGTATGTATTTGACACATGTAATGGCTGTTAGTTTAAAAAAATATATATATATATATATTATCGTCCCTTGTGACTGTTACCTTGTCGTGGTAAGGGAGCTTGTGTAAGCCTACCTCAGTGAACCCTGAGAGCTATGCCGGTGGGAGGCAACTCATGACAGGTTTTACCAAACTGGACAGCTTGTGGGCGAGGAGTCAGACAAAACACAGTCAAACAACCTCTCTTGACAGAGCTTTTTGAGGAACCCAATACATTTCTATGAGAAAAGGTATCATTTAAGGATCCACATGGCGGACGGCAGACATCTTGAAATTTCAAGTGGCTGTGGGCGGTTTCTTGTCAAATGACCTTTTGAGACGGCTCATGGCAATTTTCATGCTTGTATCACCAACTAAATGATTTCTTAAGCTTAACTGCTCCACTAAGGTGGTGGCCATCTTGAAAAATGGCCGCCATTTTGAAATTTTAAGTAGCTGTGGGTGACTTATTGTCAAATGACCCACAGAGACTGCTCATGCCAATTTTCATACTTGTATCACCAAATGAACCATTATATAACTTAAATGCTCCACTAAAGTGTCGGCCATCTTGAAAAATGGCCACCATCTTGAAATTTCAAGTAGCTGTGGGTGGCTTATTGTCAAGTGACCCACAGAGACTGCTCATGCCAATTTTCATGCTTGTATCACCAAATAAACCATCATATCACTTAACTGCCCACTAAGGTATCGGCCATCTTGAAAAATGGCCGCCATCTTGAAATTACAAATGGCTCAGACAATATTCTTGTCAAGTGACCCATGGAGACTGCTCATGCCAATTTTCACGCTTTTATCATCAACTGAAAGATTCTGCCAGAAAAAAAGCATTTAGCCGCTCCACTAAAAGGCCAGTCTTTACTCTTTACACTGTGGGGTTGGTTTAATAGCCTGTCCTCGCCATTGTTCTCGTAGGATTAAGATAGAACATTCCTAATCAATATGTGTACGCTGAAACAGATAGAAGCGGCATTTCCATTTAAAGCGGAAATCTTCAGTTGGCATTTGGGCTGGAACCAGTGTACAGTGTATGATACATGATGAGAATGGTGACAACTTCAGCAAAATTTACTTATGGGTTATGTCTGTGCCCTTTGAATATGATCGCCATGTTTATGCTGAAAAAACAGACACTTTTGACCATCAAGGAACATCAAATTGTTACGCCTCAATTTAGTTTGTTTAAAATATATTAAGGAATTCATTATGTGTTTTCTGATAGTTAATTATAGTTGCATAAACAATAATGTGGATATTGTCCCATATTGACCCAAATTGTCTTCTAGACTATTGAAAATCTATATTGCACTTTACTTGTCTATAGGCTGTAGAGAGTGTATACGTAATCCTTCTTTATTACTTGAAGTCACTGTGTGTGGATGTTGCTTGTGTATACATGTGTAAGTAAAAACAAACAAAAAACTGTATGTGTGAAATACATGGTGTTTAAATCAGGCTCAGGTGCAAAGAAAAAGTTAAATGAGGAGTCTGTTTCATTTGAGAACTTTTTATTGTTTTCTCTTTCCTAATTGCTTGAATAAACTGTCTTCCATCCTAAATGTGCTTTTTGCACGTTTTATGCAACAACAGCAAAAAAACGTGTATGTGTGACAAATCTATTCATTCCCATGAGGGGTAAGTAAACATGTGAACATCGTAAAGGGAGCTCGTTGGGAAGAGCATAGGTTCCAACTCCTACGCACCATTAGTTCACTTTCCTAATTGCTTGATGAAAGCCTTTGTTTTAGAAGAATCCATCCCCCACCCCGTCTGCGTCTGGTTGCTTAGTCATGAAAACGATATTATTTTTTTGGGAGGGCTTTGAATGCCTTTATTTATAGGACAGTAGACTGACAGGAAATGGGGAGAGAGATGGGGAGTTTTTTTTATTTGATTTGATTTATTTGAAAAGCAAAAACCACTTGCAGTTCGAGGATTACCCAAGAAAGTCCTGAGACTTATTTCCGTTGAGGTCCTCTCACATATAAC
Organism: Gymnoscopelus microlampas; assembly: GCF_963454915.1. Taxonomy (NCBI): domain Eukaryota; kingdom Metazoa; phylum Chordata; class Actinopteri; order Myctophiformes; family Myctophidae; genus Gymnoscopelus; species Gymnoscopelus microlampas. The sequence continues at coordinate 29,873,623 of NC_139942.1, read as the reverse complement.
AGACATAAATTAAAAAATACATTACAGTACAAAAACACATGTAACTTACGCAACAATACAAAACACATTTAACATACACAGTACATACATACAAACAAGTGCTCCCCTATCTTTCCCTAGTCTAATGACCCTCTATAGGGGAACCTTTTCTAATAGACATGCTTTAGTCTTCTGCTTAAAAGTCCTCAGATTGGTTGTCAGTTTGACACTAGATTGACTAGAGTGACATGCAGAAAAGGTCGTCGGGATCGGGACTCAAACCTGCGACACACAGCCAGGCTGGCTTTGTAGCCTAGGGTGCCTGGACCGCCACGCCCAGGCACAAAAACAATATCCACAGGAATATCGTAGCCGTCGGGCAGAAACCTCTTATCCCCATATTTAGTTTTTCCGTAAATGAATGCTCTGCTTGATCATACTACAGCGTCGCACACAAGCTTCACAATTAGCAGATCTGCAAGCTTGTTCGCGCCACATTTTGAGCTTGTAGATCTGCTACTTTTGCTACTTTTGAATTTGAATCCTGAAAAGTAACAGTTATTGCCCCGTGTATGTAGAAAGGGAACATGACATCCCACCATTGAAAGTAATAGTGACGAACCTCACAAGATTGTGCCACCTCAATTGGACGGAGAGGCGGCCATGTTGTGAGGTTGCTCCTTGATTGTCTCTGTGTCTTCTTCTTTTTCCCAACTGCCCACTATAGGAAGAATAAAGTGAAGGAACCTCTGCTAATTGGTGCTATAGTATCGCATAGCCATTTGTTTTTATCATTTATGCTTACTCCACTAGATCTCAGAGGTATTGTACATTTTACTCCACTACAATTATTTGACAGTTTTAGTTATTAGTTACTTTGCAGATTTAGATTATTAATACAAAACACACATTAGCTGATAAGTTATGATGTTTTACGCTACCCAGCAGCACTTTATGTAATTAAAATCATCCCCACATTTACCGGCTTATACATTAAACAAAACTGAATGAATGCATTACTATGATCCAATAATATGATTGCCAAATGTGCCATTCTATAATGAGTACTTTTATGTTTGGTACTCTAAGCTTATTTTGATGCCAATACTTTTGTACCTTTTCTAAAGTAAATCTTTGATTGCAGGACTTTGTCCTGATATGTAACAGCATATATCTACTTTGTGGTGTTGATACTTTTACTTAAAATCTAAGTACTTCTTCCACTCCTGTCCCACAAACACCTTAAAAGCTTGATTCTTCAGTTGCCACTATATGCAAATGTTAACTTTCCACGCTATAAGAATAGTGGTGAATGGTCCCATCAAGTAGTTTTGTCTCCTGATAATACAGGAGGAAGTATTAGCAGAGTCATCTGGGGGGGCACAGAGCTAATCATTGAAGCTTTACGTTTACGGCATCAGTCTTATCACAGTAAGCCTTGTCTGCTAATCAGTTCTCTAGCGCTCTCCCTCTCTCTCTCTCACACACGAACGCACGCACGCACGCAAGCACGCACACACACACACACACACACACACACACACACACACACACACACACACACACACACACACACACACACACACACACACACACACACACACCTGTGTTTATCTCTCAACCCCGACCATATCTGCTCAAACACAGAAATAAATGTGCCTTTTACAGTTTCCTCAGTCTGGAAGGCTTGGCAATATCTTTCTTCTTCTCTGATCCACAATAAAGGGGGCATTTAAAATAATGTAGTGCTAACTGTTTTCCTTTTTTTTTTGGGGGGGGGGGCAGTCTTTATCTTACAAAGCTTGCACCCTATGTTCTTATTGATTTTTAATGGGACGATGGTAGTTGTGTTGAGAGAAAGAGAGAGAGACAGACAGACAGGCAAGTGAATGGAATTATGATATGGCCCATTGTATAAGTAACATCAAAACAATATATACTATATTAGGAGTACCATGAAATACACTGACATGGAGAATGTGTGCGACACTTGATTCCTATAGTTGCTTTCACCGATTTCAAGTCATGAAGGGGAGGGAATTTTCATTCACTGTGACACGATAATAAGGACAGCACAAACCAAAGGAAGGTGGTTGTGATGTTATGTAACCTATGCAGCTAAATCAATTAAACTTAAAACCGCGATTTTGGGGCAGGTCACAGCAGTATACTGGTGATTCAAATCTTAGTGATGGAAAAACACCAATCGGTTGAATCGAAGCATGACTAATACAAAGACAGCATATATGTTTTTCTGTTGGTTTATGCGCGCACACACACACACACACACACACACACACACACACACACACACACACACACACACAGACGTGGGGCATCAAGGACACGCTTTGGGTGGAAAAGCACCAGATTCAGGAAGGATGGCCGACAGAGAGCAGTAATAATGACCAGACAGAGACAGACAGGACGCGAGAGACAGGAAAAAGGAAACCGTATAACGGAGCGAGGTGATTGGCGGAGAGAGAACAGAGGCGTCCTTGGGTCAGTCCCACAGAGATTGAAAGGATGGCGTTCCGTCCAGATGGCTGGGTCTGATAGGTGCTGTTCAGATCACCTTGATGACTCAGTGTGTTGTACGCTTACTCACTGGAAACTCACTGGTGGCGGGGTGGGTCACTTTAATGTATTATTTAAAGGCCCTACTTTTTTGGACGACGAATAGTGAAAATAGCCGATCTTCAAGCTCACGACACATCGCATTGACCACAACACGGAAGCCAGGTTGAGAGTGTATATGGTTCTCTACTGTTTCACATTTCGAATTGAGAGGAAAGGGAGCGATTATAGCGATTAGGTGTGTGCTTTTACTATCCGTGCATAACTAAGCCACCAGCATGCTCGTACTGTAGTTATCTTTTATAGAGGCTACCTTTCTCTCAGTCTGACAGTTAAGCCTTGGCTTGCCATCAAATCTCTTTCTCCATGCTAATTCCCCTCTCATTATAAGAGCTTCCTGGTTTGATCACTGTGATTATATTAAAACGAATGCCGATTAGTTCAACTACAAAAAAGAACTAAGGCTTGCAGCATGGCAGGTTTCTGTACCACGGCAACCCAAAAACAGGAAAATGAGGAACATTTCACCAGACTACTGAGACTGAGCCTGAACTCACCATGGAGGCTCTTGTTTGTCACACTTAATTGTGAAGGGCTGTAAAAGTTGCTGTAGCGTTGTAAAAATTCCTGTCATTGTGTGTCTGTCTCTCCTCTCTTTGGTGTTTTCTCGTGGCTGCCTAGGGAGGGCTGGGGTGGGGGGGGGGGGTTACCGAAAGTGCGAGAGTGAGCGAGGGAGGAAAAGCAGGGAAAAAGGAGAGTGAAGGAAGAGAGAGGGGAGGCAGCAGGGGGCCGCAGGCAGCCCGGGGCCCAAGAAGGAGTTGATAGTGGGGGGGTCTAGACTAGAGAGAAGGAAAGAGGGGGAGAGAGAGGAGGAAGGGAGGCAGGGGGTTAATAGTGGGGACCGAATGGGGGGATTATCCCCCCCTCAACTCTGGATTTAAGCTTTAAGCCAGCGGGCCACCTGAAAGAGCTCACGCCAGGCTTACTGTTAAAGAAACGCTGCCCAATGATGCAACATATTCAAAGAGCATCCACTAGCTCTCTCTCTCTCTCACACGCACGCGCACGCGCGCACACACACACACACACACACACACACACACACACACACACACACACACACACACACACACACACACACACACACACACACACACAGTGCTAGCATGTGCGTGCACTAACTAGCATGTGGGCATGCATGTGTCTGGACACGTGTGTGGATTTGTTCACTTGATTCTGTGAAGATTTCTGAGGATTTCTGTGTCGTGGATTGTCAGCAAAATCCCCTGCAGTCAGTCTGACACCCTTGTCTGAGGCAAGGGGAGAGAGAGAGAGATAAAGACAGAGAGAGGTGTGTGCGTGCGCGCGTGCGTGCACAGGGGTCCTCATCAACTTATGAAGTAAGGTGTTTGCCATCCATACATGCTGTAGTGGCAGGCCCTGTGTTGATTTTGACAGGAATAGACTGGCTGACGGTGACAACGTCACATGTTTCACTTCTCTAGGAAGACTGTCGTTCAATAATCCATCCTTGGCTGTGCCAAGCATGGATAGATTAATGGCAAAAGCTCAGATATTGGGCTTATCAAAATGCGAGGGGCAAAGTCACTTAGACCTGCTGTTTTTTTTTTTTTTCTTCTTTTTTTTTTGCGGAGCGCGATCACAAGAGTGTTGCCGGTTGCTTAAGCTGGCAAAAAAAGCATTTTCCCCTTGAAGCTGAAGTTCGGCTGAGTGGGATATGCCCCCCCCCAACACACACACACACACACACACACACACACACACACACACACACACACACACACACACACACACACACACACACACACACACACACACACACACACACACACACACACACACACACACACACACACACACACACACATGCTGACACATACATCAATATTACTAGGCCAAAAAACTGCAACTCAGAGAAGAGTACTGATGAGCACTTTTTTTTTTGCAATCTGCATCCACTTTAGTGCCAACTGACCAATTTGTTTGAACTCTTTCTTCACGCGGGCATGCACACACACACAAACACACACACACACTCACACACACACACACACACACACACACACACGTTTGTATTACTATACTTGTGAGGACGTCAACATTTTAGGACAGAAATTGTATAAATGTTTTTTTTTACCTTTTTAACCCTAACCTTAAAATAATTTGCATTAATTCAGACTGTTGATTGTGTTATAAGTAGCCCCATATCCAGACAGAACGCACATTTTATGAGGTGATAAAGCGATGTCATTATTATTTTTTAAACCAGGTCAATGTTTAACCGCAACTAAAAGCATCAACCTGTTTGAATGAGGCATGAGGCAAATGAATAGTTTGATGCTGAATATTGGCTGGTGCATTTTCAGATTGTTTATTTGTCCCGCTGTACTGGTGTCTAAGGACCTTCACTCTGATTCTTTATTTTTTAACCTTGAAACAAAAATCTGTCCTCACAATGTCTACTTCTTCACATACTTGCCTGTGGGGACGTTTGGCCCTCACAAATAGAGCATTGCACACACACACACACACACACACACACACACACACACACACACACACACACACACACACACACACACACACACACACACACACACACACACACATACACTTCAATTCAAAGGGGCTTTATTGGCATGAGAAAACATGCGTTTACATTGCCAAAACAAACACACACACACACACACACACACACACACACACACACACACACACACACACACACACACACACACACACACACACACACACACACACACACTAAATCACTGGTTCCCAAACTTTTCAGCCCGTGAGCCAAAGGAGAAATTCTTCCCAGGACCCAAACTAGTGAAAATAGCAGATCTACAATCTCTGCTATTTTCATTACTTCTTAATAGAAATTATTCTATTTTTTTAATCTTTTGAAATAATACATATTTCTTTTTAAATGCAGGAAACAAAAAAAGGGGGATATTTACTCACGACCCATAACAATTATGTCCGCAACCCACAAATGGGTCCCGACCCACTGTTTGGGAAACAGTGCACTAAATAGTGTAACTTACAGCCTTACAGTCTGCTGCCTGACCAGACTGCAGAGTATTGTGCACCATGGAAGGGGGATTTAGCATTGGTGGGATGGCAGGGTCCATCTGTGAAGACAGAGGGAGGGCTCTAATCTCTGTCTCTGAGCCGGACGGGTGATTGACAGCACAAAATACATAGAGGAGGAGGAGGAGGAGGAGACTGATATTTAAAATGACGGCTGAATTTGACGGCTGTGTGTGTTTTTCCAGGGAGCTTAAGGATAAGGTGTCTGGATTTGATATCAGTAAAGGGCAGACGACCGTGCAATGGCTGACTGGAGGTGTGAAATATTTAATTCAAGTGAGAAATATTGAACCCTTGGGTAATGAAGCTCATTAGAATATACAGTATATATATAAGGGGGTGGGAAAAAGAACGTCCTTGTGTGATTCACATCCAGTCAGTTATCATGTCACTCTCTCTCAGTCTCACTCTTGAGAATAAAGCTCATCATGTCATGTCTTCATGACACAGTGTAACTGAACTTACACTGTTCTGTACGTGGCAACTCATTATCACCTTTAACAATATAGCATTCAAGTTGTCAGCACTAATGCTTGATAACTTACTTTTGGCAGAGATGCTATGCTGCAGAAAAAAAGTTTTTGTACTTTATGTAATCCTTGTTCATTCAATAAGTCCTCTATCATGTCCTTGGAACATGCATTAATCCTTATTGATGAAGTTCCACCTTTATTTCTTCACATGAGATGGTTGATATAGAAATGTTCTGCAGTATTTACCAACTTACAGCCACTAGCTATTCTGCTATAACACAAATGAGCCATCAATAGAGCTATGCTGAGCAGACCACTATATATATCTATATTTTTATTTTTATTTTATCCCACTATTTTGTAACCCCTATTCTTCACCCAGTGCCAATGCCTAATCTTGTAATCCTGTGATCTACAAGCCCACAACAGGTCGCAACACATTGTGAGCATGCAGACTGACTATTTTTGAATTAGCTATTATTGGGGGAAAAAATACTTTTTATTCAAGTAGCTTTTCCTTCAAATTATTTTTATTTCATTTTTATTTTACAATATTTTGGTCAAAACATGGGTAATCTAGGACCCACAAAAAAATCTGGATCGGCATCGGACCAAAAACCTCTATCTGTAGCTGTCAAACTAGGGGCTGAAATGAGGCCTGGATGTCAGAAGAAAGCAGCGTGGATGAGAGCAAAGTGTCACTGATGTTATCAGAGGCGCACCTCCTCCCCTCCCGTTAGTGTTTCCTGCCATCCCACAACCCCCCTGCTGTCCGCTGCTCTCAGCAATGCAGAGATCCACAGACAACAGCACACACACATTGTGTAGTAGAAGACACACAGTGAGGAAACAAACATGTACACACACCCATTAAGACCTGACGAAACACTTGAAATCACGTCATGGGCACGGTATTTGAAAATAGATCAATGTGTTATTAAGAGCCCTTCTGTCAGTGTCAGACACTGCTGGAAATATTTTAAAACCATACAGTATCTTATGTTTGCACTAAGTAAATATTTAGAATACTACATCTCATTACAAGAGCCGTGTTACAACCTAGAAAAAATTAATCCTCCTCACAGGAATCTATTGATTTGCCTCAGTGTCACACACAAGGTCTGCTGCATGTGTTCTATTCTCAAGTGGAAAACGACAGAGAGAAAATGCATGCAGCGCTGTTGACAAACTTATTAGGTTACCTTTAAAAGCATTCTCCACTCGCAGCATGCCACCCCCACATTTAGCTCCAAGCTTCAAGCACAACATTTCCCATTTGATAATATTTACTAAAGATTAAAGACTTGTTGCAATCCTATTAAACCCAGACAAACAGACAAAAGTCAAGATTGACTTTCTAAATTAGTTTCAATAATATCCACACTGATTGCATTCGCAATTACCATAATTGTATTTACACTTCAATAACATTTCCAACTTTTTTTTCCTTTTCCTGCATTTATTTCTTTTATTTGTATTTTCTTTGGTAGTAGTGGTAGTGGTAGTATTACCAATAGCCTCTATGCACAGCAGCCATATTGGACAGAAATTGGGCCCCTTACTTGCTTCCTTCACAGGTGTTACCAATGACACTAATGAAGGCTCTGTTCCATTTAGTGTAGCACAGTGGTTCTCAAACTTTTTAATTTCAAGGACCCCCATAACTCTGAGAGCCGGGTCCATTTGGTTCCATTTGTACACTCTCAGAGTTACACCCTCTCAAGGAACCATGAGGGTCCCTGGACCACACTTTGAGACCCACTAGTATTTCTAGTGAGCCAACATGCACGATAACAGCACCCTGACTCTGTTTGACCAGAATGGGAGCCTTCATTAGTATCATTGGTAACACCTGTGAAGGAAATAAGAAGAGGCCCAATTTTTCTCCAAAATGGCTGCTGTGCATAGAGCCTATTGTAGGCTAATGATTGGTAGCAATACTCATATTGTAATATGTCCTCAAACACTTGCCCTGTTGTTGGTTGAACTGGGTTCATGATGCTTACTCCAACCTTGCACTTTGTCACTAACCACAACTGCTAAATCAGTAGATTGTAAATTGGATCTACCCAGGCCTTGCCAATACCATGCTGAAATCCAAAGACCTGTGTTTTTACCCTGGGAAAGTTGATTGAATTGAGAATGTTTGTTTATTCATGCATGACAATGCCATACCCTCACACAATCAACCCTAGAAATCATGGGCAGTACAACAACTACTCTTAACAACTCGTTCACAGTTCTGTGGTCAAGTGCTTTGCTGAAAGGCCGTTCATCTCAGGGTTAATTATTGAGGAGGGTGATGGAGATACTTTCAACTGCACTACAAGAATGGATCTTTGTCTTTTAGGCTACCTTCATCCAAAAACAAATAGGGTGGTATCAGTGCTGTAGTCTGTTTTTTTTCAGATGGTATACCATAATTATTCCCTCCTGCACGCCACGCGCACGGGCATACGCGCACGGTCACAGAATTAATTCTTCTGGTTACAGAAGGCTGCACTATTTATTTGTATTTTTGGTTTGAGTACATGCTTATATAGAGTATACTGGTAGAACACACGACTGTATGCATTACTCTATAATGAATATGGCTATGGCTCAACAGTCTGTTCTGCCCTAATGAGGTTCAATTGGTCTGAATATCCTGGTGAGTTATAACAGTTAATTAAGTGGGTGATGTTTCCTACCTTGTTGCAGATGTGATTCAGACTCTGGCATTGCCAAACAAACATTTTTCTTTCACTTGTCTTTATTTAAAAGAATACTTACTTTATTATACTTTTGATCACCTTGGAAAATCTATGTCATAACGTTCTGCCTAATTTATTTGGTGAATCAAACATTTGCGGTTTAGTTAGGGGTGAAAGAAACAAACAGCCTTTAAATGACCACAGAGCAGGCTTTTCACAGCCAGGGTACATGCAGACATCTGGACATGCGTGACAGTAGACGCTGGGCTGTGAGCTCAGGTGTGCCTGGAGATTGTGCATGGGTCAAATAAAAGTGAAGGTGCCATAAAATTAGATCAGCTTGATGCAATTTCAACCAAATTGGCTTGGGATCACATAATCTTTTCCCTGATGAGTGCTTTTTTGGTAATTGTTCAGAATGTCTTTGCATATAATCCCCTAATTATGGAATTTGCATAAGGCCCTGCGGTTTACGCGCAGACCAGTCAGCTCCAAATGGTCCGTAACGGGAGGATTTAGTGTCTGACCTGTGTGTGCAGAAACTCCAAAATGGTATCCTCTGATCTGAGCACAGCTTGTAGGCAAAAGCAGGGAGCAGATGGGCACTTCTTTAGTTATATATAAAATAAAATAAAAACACTTTTATGGGGTTTAGACTTTAGAGTCTAGACAAACGCTTGTTTAACTCTTTAAGGCCGGGAATGCATCTGTGTGTCATTTTTAGATGTCGTTGGGCTATTCAAAAATAGCAGATCTACAAACTCATAGCGTGGCACCGAGTGCCGTGCTATGAGCTTGTACTGTAGATCTGCTATTTTTGAAAAATCATGAAAAGTTGTGCAAATATTTTGTTTTCTTTTTTTCTACATTTGTAACTCAAATCTTTGCTTCTGGGGGCTCCTGGAAATAAATATTTTATTTTTTATTTTTTTTAAAAATATATCATTCAAGATTTTGCCATGAATTTTCACGATTTCTCAAAAATAGCAGATATAGCAGAAAATAGCAGATCTACAAGCGGCACTCTATGCGCTATGAGCTTGTATATCTGCTATTTTTGAATAGCCAAAGAAATCAAAAAAATTACACACGGATGCGTTCCCGGTCTTAAGGGGTTAAACCTCCCCTGGTTACCCACCTATGAAAGTCAGGTTATATCCTCGACTGGCCTCATTTAAATAAAGTAGGGCAAATTTCTCTCCAAAACCCAGAACTTTAACGTACATACACAATACAAATGTGTCTCCATTTACATTTTAGGTGGCTGGGCGCCGCGGTGTGCTTACCCAGGACGACTTGGAATGAGTGGTTCCGGTAAGGGTTCAGTGGGCTTGCTCAAGGACACCTTGACAGGAAACACAATGAAGTGGCGACCTTTTGCCATCATTTGGGCCGTATCCTGGGACCCGACTGACAAATGAAAGTCTTTAATTTAGTTACATTCCTCCAGTAAATAATTAGAACTGCAGTGACACTCCCCCTTCGTTAGTTGTGAAACAAGTCTCCCCAATTTACCTATTCATCTGCTGACAGTGTGTGTGTCGCTGAGGCAATAGCCAGATCATAAACGAACGAGGCAGAATGCAGTGACAACTGTTAAAGAATTAGCATGCAAAGGCAGAAAAGCTGCTGCAAACAACACACACTGTGTGTTGACAGTCACTGTGTTTTGTATCACTAAAAATGTGGTTTATTTTATGTATGTAAATCATTTTCAAAATACACAACCTTTTTAACAACACAAACCACAACTGTCACATCACAGGTTTACAGGTTTAAAACACTGGGTGAAATTCATTTTTTGTGCATGCTACATCGTCCATAAAAAAGAAAGGGAAGAAGGGGGGGGGGCAGGGGGAAGAGTCGCCTCGGAAACCCATGCCTTTTTTTGTTTGTTTCAAAAGAAAAAAAGCCTGGGGGAACGTTGCAGGAACGGTGGTTTCTAAACCTTGTTATCTCCTAACCAATCAGAGTGCAGAGGGGCGTCGCTCTAAATTTGGTGACGTCAGCTTGTTCCGTGCACAGGCCGGGGGTGAAGCAATAGGAAGCGGCGCTGGTAGGGGAAGAGAGATCGATCGATAAGAAACTAACACATTATCTACAAATGTACACATAGTAACTGAGATAAGGTGCGGTAAGTACCTGAGGTAAGCTTCCATATTCTGGGCATGTTATATCATTCAACAAAAATAGCAGATCTATAAACTCACAATCAGCTGTTTTCGTCGAAGATGTTTGGTGTCGAGAAAAAAGGAGGCCAAGCTTAGGGGACCGTGGTCAACGCCGGTTAAGTCATATACTTTGTCTAAAAAGTAGGCAAAAACTCAACGACAACAATATGAGTAAATTAAAAGGACGTAATTTGAGTCAATGGTCGAATGGTTATTCATTTCACTTGGATGAATGATGTTACATTATCTGAAATAGTACCCCAGGAATATGAGGCTGGGGAAAAAGAGAGCCAGATTCATGTCACAAATTTCCCCAGTTGACCATAGAATCCAAACTGGCCACGTTCTGATCGATAGCTCAGTCATCTAACCGTTGAGTTATTTAGAGGAACAGTCATCGATTCCATTCACTTCGTGAAGTCTTGGTATCATGGACATGATGAAGTCATAGTCCTGCAGCTCATTTGACCACAGATTTAATTCAATCAACTAGGCTGCAACTATTGATTATTTTTCTAATCTTTTTTGACTAATCAAATAATCAAGAAGCACAGTTTTTTACTTTTTCTTCTTTTTGTTATATATCAATGAAACGATTAACCACTTAAGCATTACTTTTTACTTCGTATCACGACGGGGTCATGCAAAAATAGTGAAAATAGCCGATCTCCAAGCTCACAACACGTCTCATTAAGACGTGTTGTGAGCTTGTAGATCAGCTATTTTGACTATTTCTGTACATAAATAATTTATTATAGTGTTTTGTTTTGCAATTGATTCAATCAATTACAGTAGTTCGATTAACTGTTGCACCCTATATACAGTCAACATTCATTTCATTTGCTCATGGAAACTAAGCCTTTGGCGACTTTAATAACCCCTTGTCCCACAAGTATTTATAATGCTTTGAGCGGCTGGCAAAACAGAATACACAACACATTTTCAGATGTGACACGCTGTCAGGCGTTGCATCATGTGTGGGCGGTAGGTTGGTGAAGTGAGTAGCCAAAGCCACCCGATAACAGCAGGGCCTGCATTCCAGTCTGCCTCGCTGAAGAAGAGGCCAAACTCGATCTTCACAGTCGAACTCAGTCTTTACACAGAAGATGGTGAACAGAACAGCAAATAAGAGAATTTTATTTATCAAATAAATCTAATGAACAGATCACTCAACAAGGCCTACTGTTGAGTAAGGCTGCTTTAGGGTTTTAGACATTTTTTTTTTACAATCTACAATGAAATCTACTGCGTTTTGCAGACAGAACAATCTCATTTCTTTACATTTAGTTGGATATTTCATACATTTTCTTCCAAGTAGAGTTTGTGTTTCAGTCTGAAAGTTTCAAAAGAGATTATTTCCTTTTCATTTCCATCATTGTGGTCTGCCCTTCTAAAGTCTATACTAAAGAATTGGTATTCTATAAGTCCAACAGAACGGAGTCCCTGAAGGAGCGTGCCCAATGCCGTTCTAACTCCTCTGCTGGATTGCTGTGGGCCTCAAGGGACACAAGCTGGTTGGACACCATGCTGGTGTGTGTGTGCGCACGCGCGCGCGTGTGTGCGTGTGTGCGCGCGTGCGTGCGTGCGCGCGTGTGTTCTCAAGGCCCCTGGCCATTTCTCTCTCACTGTGAGGGGAGATCTCATTGGACATCAGAGGGTTCTGAGTAGTTCTTCACACTCACCGATTAGCTGTGCTCAGCAAGACATACAGGGAGCAAGTAAGTCACAGTCAGCCAGGCACACACGCATGCACGCACGCACGCACACACACAAGCTGACAGGGGGCAGGCAGAAAGATAGACAAACTTGGAGGCCCACTCGTCGCTGGTTAAACTGATGAGATGACGTGTGTGTGTGTGTGTGTGTGTGTGTGTGTGTGTGTGTGTGTGTGTGTGTGTGTGTGTGTGTGTGTGTGTGTGTGTGTGTGTGTGTGTGCGTGCGTGCGTGCGTGCGTGCGTGCGTGCGTGCGTGCGTGCGTGCGTGCGTGCGTGCGTGCGTGCGTGCGTATGTGTGTTTGCTGGTAGGCTTGCATAGTGGGGGGTCCAGCGTGGCCAGAGGGTTTAGTCACAGTCTTTTAGAAACTGACGTCCATTAAGCCAGCCAAAGCCTCAACAATGACCTACTGTGATCGGCTTCACATAACTAAGAGAGAAGAACTTCTATTCTCCTATTTAGTCGTATTAGCATGGATCAGGCCGACTGGCGACTGAATAACCAAATGTATGACTGTACCTCGTGCTGTTTGCATTTCTGTCTAATAAAAGTCTTCAATATTCAATCAATACTTCAATACAGCATCCAGAATTGACCTGGATCGATCTACACAGGTTTTGCATTCACAAATTGAGCTTCGATAAGGTTTCATAACATAACAAAACTCAAATAGTATACAGATCTGTTGCTCTGAAATACTGATCAGAAAATTGTATTAGGACTGTCAAATAATCCATTCTTAAAACTGTGAATAATCTCAAGACTCCTATTAGAAATCATGATTCAGGTCATGATACATCGCTTTTACAAAGATTCCGTACACGCACAAAACCAATCGGTCCCACGGTGCACCGATGCTTGACCAGTGACTCACTATTCTGCTGGATACCAGATCTACAATACCAAATATAAAGGGTAAATTTGGTCACACTTGGTTGATACCGTAAACCACACTTCTTATGTTTACAGAGGTAATAAGAATAATCATCACCAGCGACTATCATTGATGTTTGCCTTGATGCTAAACTAAATAGTACGTGCTGCATTTTTCTATTTAAATAAGTAGCTAATATACTCAGTGCTGTGGGAATCGTTGGTTTTGGCTGTCGGAAAGGCTTTTAAATAAAAAGCATTCAGGAAAAGAGAAGATGCTGTCTGCACACTTCAATCAGTCCCAAAATAAAATGTATGTGCTTAGCTTTCAGTCAATAGACTTCCATCAGAGCATGTCTACAGAGAAGCAAACAGATAACACACATTCAAACGGTGGTTCGCTAGTTTCCCCACAACAGGGCCCTGAGAGTGTCAAATAAAGGAGGCCAAGGCTATATTTCTGCACCCGAATGTGACCAAAATACAATTCATGGCAAATGTTTTTAAGCAGAGAGCTGTTCCCCATTGCTAACGTTTATGACTGATATACAATATTGAGTGTGTGTTTTGCACAGAGGATTGAGAATGATGAGATTTTATCCAATTAGTGATCACATTGTCGTCAGCAGACTGAAAAATCTCAATGGGGATTTTAAAAGGTTCCTTCAACAGACAAGTTCATTTGTGTCACTATCTTTAAGTCACAAGTTCGTTCAGGCAGAACTGTAAAAGATTGAAATTTACTTTATGAAACCATCTCTTTCATGGCCTGTGTTTTTATTTGCTGTATCTTGAATTAAGTGTAAGCTGTGCCCTAAGTTGAAGCATTGTCCAAATCAAGAAACGTTTACCACTTGAGCCCTCTATAGTAACTCTTAGTAAACTGGACCTGTGTTGGCTCTCTACATGAACTGTTTTTTTCCACCTGCGCCAAATGTCATCACCAACAATAGCTGATCCGCAAGCTCACAATGTATCGCCACGTGACGCGTTGTCAGCTTGTAGATCTGCTATTTTTGGCTAATATTCTCTAACCTGACTCCGCCAGATGGGGGCGGTTCTGTGAAACAAATGTGACGCAGGCTTATTCCTTCTGGCAGAGTCAGGTTAAATATTCTCACCAGAATAATGAATGCTGTGGTTAGAGTGGTAAAAGTATCAGCATAAATTGTACCCTTCCTTTCTTATTAGCAGTTATGATTTGTTTGTTTGTTTTTTCTTTATCTTGCTAAGGCACAGTAAACAGCATTGCTTGAGCCAGGCAGCCAATATGTTATAACTGATTTAAGGCGGATTAGAGATTCCTGCGCTAAGCTCTGAGAGAATCCTCTCAAATATTCATAGACGCAGTCCAAAATAGCCTAAGAAACAATAGCCATTTTCAACCTGCCTCATGTACTGCAAGGTGTGTGTGTGTGTGTGTGTGTGTGTGTGTGTGTGTGTGTGTGTGTGTGTGTGTGTGTGTGTGTGTGTGTGTGTGTGTGTGTGTGTGTGTGTGTGTGTGTGTGTGTGTGTGTGTGTGTGTGTGTGTGTGTGTGTGTGTGTGTGCTCGCGCATGCACGTGTGTGTGTGATATTTGCTGGTTTATACTATCAAAAGCATGTGGTGTGTGTGTGTGTGTGTGTTTGTGTGTGCGCGTGTGTGCGCGTTTTACATATGATTTCTATATCATTCAGCAAAGGAAATCTTCTGAAAACCTTCACACAATGCTCATGTATTATAAATAATTTTGTTCGTCCCCTATTGTTAGAAGGGCAAGGACATGTGAACCAAGACACCCCATGGAGTGTCCTGCAAGAATGTTGATGAATCAGAATTGCTTCTACAATGCAGCATTTGAATTATTGCCTTCAATAACACTTGGCCCTGCATTTCTGAGGATCCCGAGACGATACATTTCAAGGGGTTTATCCTCCGATTTATTAAAATGTCTTCTAGAATAGGTTTGATATGAAACTGGAAATTGATCACAGTTCATAATTGACAAGTTCTTAAGTCAGGACCGTCATAAAAAGGTAAAAGAGGTCATTATTCATGGAACGTGAGGTTACATGGGCCCGACAGTATGAATGTGAATTCTTGTGAAGTATGTTTTGAGGAGCTGGGTATCACAACTTTTCACTGGGGCTAACAATTCCTGACAACGTCCGTGTCTGGAACTGACCTTTTCTCTGGCATTCACTCCCCTTTTTGCTATTAACAAATAAATGCTCTTGACAAATAAAAAGGCCTGAGCCAGCTACTGATGGGTTTTGTTACCAGTGGACCTTTATGGTGTAAGAGGTCGATGGAAAAAAACGTTCTAGACAAATTGTATTTCAATTGCATGAGCTGAAAAGAAAAGTATGTCAGAAAAAGGTACAAAGTTGAAAAAAGTACTGAGATTGAGGTCTGGGGTAAAGTGTTCTGAAATGGTCTTGACCCGTTGCTCCATTGACCGATATGATCCAGTGAGTCTTTCAGTAGCTATAGACTAAATTGTCTCAATGTGTCAGACATAAAGGCCATGTTGAGTAGAGGATTATTGTTAAATGCATTGGCTCACAGCTTCAAGGTCGCCACAACAAAATAACCTCTGGCATAGACTGTACCAACCATAGTATTTTCATTGTGCGTTTGACAGCTTATGGTTTGTTTGTTTGTTTTATATTTTTACATGTTCATTCATTTTTGTTTCAGTCCAGGCACTCCAAAGTGAATAACAATCAACAGGGAAGGAGAGACCTTTACTGATACCTGAAATTTGTTAGACAGACATGCATTTTATAATGCAATAATAGTACAAAAACATTATTTTGCCGTTTTGGTCAGAACGTTTTAATAATATATTTAAAAACAATAGTAAATAAAATAAAAACTTTATTTAACACTTTGGCTTTTGAGTGAACAAATGCTAAAGCCTTTTGCCCCCCAAAAATATTTATTTTAAATGTATTTAAACTGAGCACCTCTGTTTCTCCAACTGCATCCTGAAAAACATTAAATCTAGGAATTGCGTGACATGTTGTCAGCAGTCAAACAAATTGTTATTGAATTACCATGACTAAATATGATACATGGAGTGATAACTCTGGGTCATTGCTGAAAATGTTTGTGCACCCTTGGAGTGTAAGGCATTAAAATCATAGAACACAATGGACAATGGACTTTGTAGAACCTTGCCTCCCCATGGCCATGCTTGACCGTCCACTATGCACGCCTACTAGCAGTCACATCATGCTGTCAGTGAGCAAGAATTTATGAAAATAGAAATGAAAAATGTGTTTGGGTGTGTGCATGAGTACGGGCATCATTGTGTATTTGCACAACCTGTGTGTTTTCTTGGGGATCAAACAACAGAAAATGAGGAAAACTAGAGCATGAGAGATAAAAAACAAATATGACTAGGATGTACCCTATAACCCTGTACAGATCCAATAACAGGCCTGTCCTCGATTCCTCCCACCTAGACAACACTTGGAGATACAGCACATTGAGCTGGCAACAGAGAAACTTGGACAAGCCGGTGTGAAGCCCCAAGCGATTAATTCATTATTCCATTAATCGTCTTGCCCCTAAATTGATTTTTCTGACAGGAAAGAGGGGGTAGAGAGATCCGCTGACACGATGCACCACGTCATGAGCAACCAGCGGGTAAAAATAACTAATGGAGACTGATTTTCTCACTTCAGACAAGCACACACAAAAGAGCCAAATGTCTCAACAGAGATTGTCTAGCTCAAGTCCTTGGCCTTTGACAGCTTTTAAATGTTAATGGAATCATTGAAGTCAATGAAAGAAATCATTGAAGTAAAAATGCCCCAAAAGCATCACTTTTTTGTCGTCAAACTCTAAAATGAGCAGTTTTCCCTCTTTTAATTATTTCAGGTATACCTACTATTATGACCTGGGGTTTTAAAGAACACGTAGTATGTGTTTTCATTTTCTAAAGTCCATAGCCTGTTGAAACTATGATCTTTGCTTTTTTATTTTGAAGCGCAAAGTGCTTATATAGCAAATGTCCTTTGTAAACTGGACTGCCAATCTTGCCATGAAAGTATACTCGCCTTGTTTTCTTTTGAGCTAAAATTGTCTCCCTGGCAAACACTTGAATCAACATTGAAATGTGTCATATGAGGTTCAGCTAAATGTTCCATACAAGTCCTATTTTTAATGTTTCAAACGTCATTACTCTGCTGTCATGTGAAAGGTTGCACTTTTTGTCATCCAATTTTACTTTGGATGTCAACTGGAAAATAATAAAGAAGACACCTTCTTTCATCTTGCGGACAGCTGTTTGAGAAAACATTTAATATCCTCAGGAGGACGATGAATAGATAAATAATTCTTTCAGGAAGTGGACATTTACAGATGCACATGTATATTCAACATTGTATGAGTATTCTGAAACAGAGACCACCTGATGTTCATTCATCTTACAACTCTCATGCTATTCATTCACTAATTAAGGTCTCTCCCAAGCCTTTTTTGCATACGTGTGTTTTTTCTCTCTTACAACAGTATACAGTTGTTTGGGTGGCTAGGCTAGGATAGCGAACAGTGCAAGTGCAAACAGTGTGTGTGTGTGTGTGTGTGTGTGTGTGTGTGTGTGTGTGTGTGTGTGTGTGTGTGTGTGTGTGTGTGTGTGTGTGTGTGTGTGTGTGTGTGTGTGTGTGCGTTGTCCGTCCGTTGGTCCGTCTGTGACTAGTGGTTATAACATGGATGTACAGTATTAGGAGTTAGAAAGGGGAAGGTTTGTCACCAAGTGGACTGAAATGTAGAAGTCTATTTCTTCTTGGGAACCGTTTCATTTATTTTCAGCAGCAAACTGAGCACAGTGGGTTTGAATGAGTGTGTGATGAGTGGCACACATCAGGCAGGGTTGTTTGCACATGAATGCACTGCGCATGAAATCAGGAGATTAACAGGAGAAAATACCAATCAGGAGCACAGCTGGAGAAAGGGTTAAAATGAAGGAGTCTCCCACAAGAATCGGGCGTGTTGGCAGGTATGATAAAACACAAGTACAAAACTGGAAACTTTTTGAATGTGCTTTAAAGATTTGAATAGGTAACGGTTACATGATTAGTGCTGCTAGTGTCAAAGCCAGCCCACCCTCCCTCTCAATCCATATTTGGGCATAATTGGAGCACAAAGTAGCACCACTACTAAATAGCTGATTTAGTCAAACAGCTAACTACTAGCACTCTTAATTTAACTTGGCATCTCAAGGCACAGGTGTGGTGCATGTTACTGTGGCTCTGGACGATGCATGTGCTCCGGTTCAGTACTCGTCCGTCGGGAACGATGGCCAATGGGAATGATTATTTAATACTCGTGAACCCGTTGTACCCATTGTCGGAGACCCGTTGTACCCGTTGTTTGCAGTACCTGTTTTACCTCTTGTCAGTATTGTCAGAGTAGTGCAGTACCCATGATCATAATACTTGGGGTCCAGTCTATGTTGTCAGCACTATGGTGTCATATTGACATCAGGGATCTCCATACATACGCCTATGGTTCTCGAAATACGCAAAGGACACAGATACACAGAGATTTCACACATTTATAGTACAACTAACAGGTTAAGAATGCAACAATAACAAAAAAAAAGTTCATAAAAAATGTAAGACACATAGATTGCTATGGTTGCTGGTTCCCTAGCTCTGGTCCATAGCGTTAAGGAGTTCTCCTTAACGCTACGTTAGAAAAATAGAAAGATTCCATTGACCAGAATTGTAGGGGGGGCGCAGTGGAGTAGCTAAAAACATTTTCCACCTGGTGAAATGTTTTCTTTTCTGGACAAAAAGTGTATTTTAGACGTGAGGTGGGAGGCTCGTAGTGTTCCCACTAAGGAAAGTAAGCTTTCAACATATTAAAACTTTGTTTTGGTGAGTAGCTAAAGTGTATTTTTTACTACAGACGAGAGGCTGCGCAGCCTGCTCTACCGGGGGTCTGCGGGCAACGGCTCGAAAGTAACATAGCGTTAAGGAGAACTCCTTCTAACGCTATGGACCAGAGCTACCGGTTCCCTAGAAATTCCTGTTAATGTCCTGAAATAGTGAGAACACAACTCTAGCCTTCTCTGGACAAAACCATCACCAATCACCGGGAGCATGTGGGCTAAATAGAAGGTGCTTCCGTCTCCACTGTTTCCACCACCCACGCATTGTGCCAGCAGTTATTACTGCACTGACTTGGTTCAACACTTGCCCTCAAATACATAAAGTGTTGTGTGTAGTTTACTTTAGCACACAACTGACTTTGTTACTGTGGAGATGTTGTTATGCTGCTATGCCATTCAAGTTTTCCATCACCCGGATTACCGTCCACCACCATTCATTCATAAAGCAATTTATATGAACACATTTGGTCAAATGTTATTTTGGGCCATACTCGGCCGATGCCCTTTGGGAATGCATGCTCCTCGGTTTTGCAATGTCTGTTGTACCTGTTGTCAGAGTACTTGGAGGCCAGTTTATGATGGCACAATGACATCATATTGATGGGGAGGGTGGTGGCATCGCTGAGGAAACTCGTCTGTGCCCATACTCCGTGAAAGGAAAAAGGAGGTACAGTAGCAGTACTTGAACAGCATAAATTCCTTACCTTGACAGAGTCTAGTAATCCCACCCTATCCCATCAGCATGAGCCAAACCTTCTGCTGTGCTGCTGCTGGGTACAAGACCGTCACACAGTCAGCTCACACACCACCTGCTTGAGATGCCAACTGTTAATCTAAACGGGCCTTATTAACCCATTAAGGCCTGAGGTTCTGATTCTACAAAATGTTTTCTAAATCCTGACAGTTTTTTTTTAAATACTTACGTTGCTATGTCAGTGGTTTTCAAACTTTTTAATGTCAAGGACACCAAAATGTATATATATTTGGCCGCGGACCCCCATCTCAAAATATTTTGTTCCAGGGACCCCCAGAAGCAAAGATTTGAGTTAAAAATCACACATTTTCAAGATTTTTCAAAAATAGCAGCTCTACAAGCTCGATATATATAATATATCTGCTATTTTTGATTAGCCAAAGTGTAAAATATTGCTTTTTAGCTCAAATCTAAAAATGACACAGATGCGTCCCAGGTCTTCATGGGTTAATAACGGAGCAGTGACTAAACCCTTATGATTTTGTGCAGAATCTATCCACGGATTAGCGCTTAAGACATGAACACCCAAAAGAACTGGAAGCTTGTGTCTTCAACTTCTCAAACAACTAGACCTACCAGTGTCGCAAAATAGAGGAAAATAAAAGAGAGGATTTAGTATAGCTTAGACAGCTTTGTGAGGAAATCAAATTAATGACTGATTTTCTCTCACCCTATCAATGAGCATTCAGTGCAAAAGATATGTGACCAGCAGCACATGCACCGAAATAGCTCAGTCCACCAAGCCAGTTCAGGTCTGCTCTACGTAGTAGCCTAGCATCCATTGCCTTGAGGATATGATCTCCAGTGGTGTGTGAAGTAACTAAGTACATGCACTCAAGTACTGTACAATTTTGAGGTACTTTTACTTTACTGGAGTGTTTCCAATTTTCTATACTTTCACTTCTACTCCACTACATCTCAGAGACAAATAGGCTATCGTACTTTTTTACTCCACTAAAATTATTTGAAA